>NW_006285917.1:2577435-2592959 GCF_000327345.1 Myotis davidii
GATATTGACTCATCGATCTCCGAACAGGACGGAAGTGACGGGGTCGGGGGGGGAAGAGGGGGGAGGAATCGAAGGTCGAGCCTGGAACCCGGGGGAGGAGGCGCGGTGGCTGCAGGCAGCACTTGGCTTTCAGACGCAGCCGGCTGACCACCCCCAAACCCCTTCCCCCCTCCAACTACTGCTCCCGGGGGGCCGGGCGCGCACCCTGGGGAGCCCAGCGGCTTCAGGCCCACCCCGGGCCCTGGGGAGTGAGGCCGGGCTGCCAGGCCTCGTGGAAGGTGCCGAGACCGCTGGGAACCCGGCGGAAGAGGGTCTCCACTGGGGAAAGGGAGGGTGAGCGAGGGACGGAGGGCGGGCGGTCCTGGGGGCACCTCGCTGGTTTCAAGGCTGTCTCCTGTGCTCTCTGCCAGGTCTGCTTCAGGAGGCGAGGATGACAGACAGCACTGAGGTCCTCGGGGTGTTCGCGGGGCAGAGGAGAATCCCCCACTGCCCTGGGCAGGCAGCCACCCCCCAAACACTTACACATCTGCACACACACACACACACACACACACACACACTCCCAGTGGTCTAACAATGCCCCTGGTACTGAAGCGCTGATGATCCTGAGACTAGGTTCCCAGACACCAAGCCTGGCCCACCTCCTCAGGTCCAGGTCCCCCAGTGACACAGGGTCCTTCCTGCCTAGGACCCAGGACCTCAGCATGTGGCACAGAATGCCTGCTCCCTCTCCCCCTGCAACCTGCCCACTTCCCCCCTCTACCCGCTGCAACCTGCCCACTTAGACAAACTTGGTTTGCCACAGAGGCCAGCTCCCGGGGCCGGGTTACAATCCCCTATGGGTTAGGGCAGTGATGGCGAACCTATGACATGCGAACTCATTTTTTGGGTTGATTTTTCTTTGTTAAATGGCATTTAAATATATAAAATAAATATCAGAAATATAAGTCTTGCCGAAACCGGTTTGGCTCAGTGGATAGAGCGTCGGCCTGCAGACTGAAAAAAAGATGTTTCTAACTCTCTATCTCTCTCCCTTCCTCTCTGTAAAAAATCAATAAAATATATTTTAAAAAAAAAAAAGAAATATAAGTCTTTGTTTTACTATGGTTGCAAATATCAAAAAATTTCTAATTGACATGGCACCAGAGTTAAGTTAGGGTTTTTCAAAATGCTGACACGCCGAGCTCAAAAGGTTCGCCATCCCTGGGTTAGGGCCTAACCCATCCCATCACCAACCTGATGGCCTCAGTCCTCAACACAGATGAACCCTGGGAGGCCAAGCAGGCCTGCTGCCAGCCCGAGGGACTCTCCCTGCAGGGAGGTGATGCAGTGGGAGAGCATCTGGAATCGTAGGGACCATTGGACTACCTGAGGAGTCAGGGTCAGTGGCTTCTGGGCTAGGCCTTGAAGGAGAAATAGAAGTGTACCAGGGGCAACGAAGGAGACGTGGTGTTCCAGGCAGAAGGAACGGCAAGTGCAAAGACTTGGGAGTGAGGAAATAAATGTGTCTGGGGGAGGCTGAGGAGTTCGGTGTGCCTGGAGCAAGAGTTGTTGGAGGGGAGGGGTTGTCTGGGACAAGAAGACACATGTGCGAAGGGAGGCCGAGGTGACACAAAAGGCAGGCCAAGGAATTTAGACTTGGGTTTGTTGTGGCAAGGTGAAGTAAGGACAGACAGGGAGGGACAGACAGGAACAGACATGGCTGGAAGAAGTGAGGTTGACTGGAAGTAAGATAAAAGGTCAGTGCCGGTCCAGTGATAAAAAGGCCGCTCACTCGCTGGGCCTCACGTCTGGGATTAACGGGCGTGGTGGGGACTGCGGTGCACATGCAAGCTCACCGACTCCTACTGAAGGCCGCATGAGCACTCAGCCCTAACCAGGTACTGCCATGCAGGAACGCGAGCTTAGTGCTGTCAGATGTTTTCAAAGAAAAGTTAGAAATGTAGATTTTTTTACGTGTTACCCCCTGATTTTTAAATGCTGAAAACTAGTTTTAAAAACTTTAAATGGTGCGTGTGTCCAAAGCACACATAACACAAACATATCCGGGAACACAAACTGCTGCCCAGTTGCTAAAAAGCTATTGAAAATTTTGTAAGGGGAGAAATGATCTGAAAAACAGGCCTGGGTTTTAGGCTGTAGGGAGGGATGGCCTGGTCAATGGGGATAGCTGCCAGCATCCAGGCCAGAGGGCTGAGGCCTGAACCAGGCAGCTGCCCAGAGAGGAGGGAAGGCTCCCAGGCACAAGTGTAGAGGTCTCCAGGGATTAACCTTCCCGGGGTTAAAAGTTTGTCCCCTATCCCTTTGTCCCCTTTAAGGGATTGCAAACACATCATTGAGTGGGTGGGGAGGCCCTGTGGAGTGGGATGCCCCTGAAAATCGCTAAGATTGCGCTCTGGCAGGCCGCCCCTAGACACTGGGTAAGGCATTCTGAACAGCCCCAAGAGGGAGGGGCTCTTGGGGGGAGGGGCTCAGGAATCCGCCTGGCCTTCAGGAAGACCCCAGCCAGCCCTAATGGGAACCACACGTGGGGTGAGCTGCGATCCTGGAGTGCCTGTGATGGTTGGCTTTGGAATCGGACACTTGGCTCGGGTCACTCCTGACCCACTGAAGCCTGAGGCCTCCCAGCCCCAGCTCCCCTGCTAATCGCTGCCAGACACATTCTGCCCTGCACCCAGCTCTGGGGCCTGAGTCCTGGAGAGGGGGTGCTTCTCTTAGGGCCCCCACTTCCTGCTAGGAGAGCAGCTAAGCCCTGGAGGAGTAAGGGCCCTCAGGCAAGAATTCTAGGTGTCCTGCTGGGCCAAAGGTGATGCTCTCAGAATAACAGATTAAGAATTCCTTTCCAGTGTTCCCCAAAACAATTTCCTTGAACGTCACCCCGCCTCCCCGCGTCTCTCCCTCCCTCCCAAGCCCTGAGCATCTCTGGCCTTGAAGAGCCTGGTGTCCTCGGCCTCCATCCCTCCCCCGTGGCTCGGTCCGTCTTAGCCTTCCCCGTGCCTCACAGGGTTCATTTCCTGCAGGACCTCCGGCTCCGGAGCAGGGAGCCGTCCAAGGGGCAGGGGAGAGCCCAGTGAGCAGGTGGTTTGCTCCTGAGGATTCGCTGTAAAAACTGGGCAAGGGAGCAGGTCTCTCCAAGCAGATTCCTGGTGCTTTCTCTTCCCCCAACTCAAACACCTCCTCGCCCAGGGACTGGAGCTGTGTCAAAAGATGCCTCGATACAACATGGAGGGCCTAGAAAAACTTGCAGTTCTCATTTGTGAGGCTCACTCCAGCCTTTGAGTTATGCCTGTCATTACACCCACTAAACCCTCTTCATAACCACCCCCCCCCCAACTTTGGTGTATATACCAGTGTGTGTGTGTGTGGGGGGGGTGCATTTCCTGTTTAAGAACTGGACACTCCCAAAGGCCCCATCTAGGCCCTCAGGTCCAGCCCCCTCCCCCTGGGTACCCTCCTTGAGAACTTCCAGGCAGCCTGCTCAGCATCAGGCCAGGGGCCCAGGAGCATGGACAGGCTGCATTCCTGGGGGAAGGGGAGTGGAGAGGAGGGTTGCAGAGAGCCCCCTCCTCTGTTCTAACATAAACCCCACGCTGCCCAGCCTGAAGCCCTCCCAAGCCATGCTGAAGATGGTCAGTGTAGTGCCAAGAAAGCCCCTGGCAAGGCAACAGGGCCAGGGACCAGGGGCCTCTCCTAAGGTGAAGCCCTGTGTGCCCTAGAGCTATTCCACTCCTGGTGGGACCTGAGGCTCCAGCATTGGTAGGGCCCCCAGGGGTCACTAGGTAAGGGGTGGGTAAGGTGGCCAGGCCTGGAGGGGATACGGGCCAGAGGACTGGGGCATATTTTAACCCACTTTTTCTTCAGGGTAGCCCACTCTCCCAGAAGTCTCTAGAGAGGGCTTAGGGACTTCCAGAGAGAAATCAGGCCAAGTAGAATGGAAACCAGGCGGCAGTAGTTGGAGAGGAGGGAGGGGGGTGGGGAAGCCTCGCCTGAATCTGGGGATTCTGGGGGTTGGGGTTGTTCCTCCGATGCAGTCTATTCCCCTCCCCCAGCCCGGTTTCGGGAAGCTCTCCCAATGAATATTTAATAGCTCAGCGCGGGGCCTGATTGAATTTTAATGCGGGCGACCCGAGCCCGTAGCCCCGCGTCCAAGCAATTAGTCAGGAGCCATTAACGCTGACCGAGCTGATTTATGGGCGGGGACCAGGCTGGGTGAGGAGGGGGAGCCCAGGCGGCGGACGCCCCGGATTGGGTGGGCAAAGTCATCTGCGTTAGCCAATCCCAACAGCCTCCTCGGGTTGCTTTGCATCTCATGTGCATAGCACTGCCAGTGGGCAAACCTGGGCGCTGGGCGGTGGGGACGCGGGGCAGGTGAAGGCGGGCCTCCAACTGAGAGCTGTACCCAGGTGTGGCTCCCCGGAGAAGGCCTGACTGGCGTTGACGTCTAGGAAAATCGCTCCACGTTTGGCACACGGGATTCCCCATCGGACACTCCCGCCGCCGTTTAAAGGGCCTCTCCCCCAATCCTAGCTGCGTACAGCTGGGAGGAAATGCCAAAGGAGAAGGCGGGAACAGAGACTAGGGCCCACCTGGGACTGCTGAGTCCGAGGACCCAACAAAGGCCCTGTGGTTAACACAGACGGGACGCATACTGTCTGCCTTGAACTGTGATGCCATGGGTCTCACGGCTCTCCCACCTCCCTGGTCCACCTCCCCTCCCCGCTCCCACTTCCCCCTTCACCTCTCAGAGGGGCCTCTGCACTGATGCTGATGGGGCCTGTGGGTTCCGGGTGCTGGATTATGCCTCAGAGGACTGGGAATGACGCCAAGGGGCTCTTGGGGAAGATGGCCCCCCTCCCCTCCCGCCCCTCAATCGCCCTGACCTGTGTGAAAGGGCTGGGGCGCAGCGTGGAGTGCTCTATTGAACTGTGCCCGACCCCTTAAATCATAGGTCAAGGATTTAGCTGGCCTGTCTGCTGCCATTCTGGCAGGTGGCCTCCTCCTCCCCACCCCCCGCCCCTTTCTGAGGTCATCTGGGGATGTGGTGCAGATCAGGCATCCCTCCCCTCCTGGGCAAACATCCCCTTGGGCCCGGGTCTTATCTGAGCTGGAGTGGTCCTTATGGAGGGATAGGCAATGGGAGGGAGTGGCTAGAGCTCTGGGCTCGAGGCCAGCCTCTACAGGGAGGCTTGTGGAGAGGTTGGCAGGGAAGGAGGAGGCATTAGTCAAGGAAGGCTTCCTGGAAGAGGAGGAAAGAGTAGACACTGGAAGGGAGGGAGGAACCAGGTCAAAGGAAAAGAAAAGAAGAGGCAATTCTCTGCAGGGGGACATCCTGCTTGAGGCAGGCGAAGGGAATGTGAGCTCCAGACTCTCTTACATGTCAGCTATAGTTGGTACTGCGGCAGCCGCTGCCCAGCGTGAGGCTTCCTGCCTGGGCAGATGAGGCAGGATGGTCAAAATTATTACTATCTAATGGGCACTTACTATGTGCCAGGCACTATGCTAAACACTTGGGATATATTTTTTCATCCAGTCTTTACAGAAACTAATGAGGTAGGGATTCGGAGAAATCCTGTCTTAGAGGTGAGGACGCTGGGGCTCCGAGAACGGTGGTAACTTGCCCAAGATTGCATAGGCGGCTGGTGGCAGAGCCTTGTTCTTGTTCACCACTTCACACTGCTCACAGGCACCTCAAACTCAACTTAGCCTCTTCTTTTAAATCCCCCAAAGCTGCTCCTCCTTCTATGTTCCTTATTTCCCTCTACCAGCATCTACCTGATGATAGAAACAGATACTGCCTGTAATCTTCGCCAAAAGCCTGAGAAGCAATCCCATCAGCACTGTCTTTGGGTATCATCAGCCATCTGCAGGTTTCTGATTCTGTTCCCTCCTCTCCTCGTGCCTCTGCAGGATTCAGGCCCCGCTCACCCTCTCCAGGGCCAGGTGAGGTAGCACAGGAGCCTCACTGAATTCTTACTCTGTGCCAGGCACTGTGCTGAGTTCCCTGCATTTTCTATCAATTGTCACCAGAAGCCTGAGAATAAGTCCTGAGAACAGGTGGGGGTGGGAAAGTCAGGGGAGGTGAGAAGTGAGAAGAAGGCCCCAGCTGTACTGGGCTCGGTTTGATGGCGGGTGGGGAGCAGACCCCACCAGATCAAGTAGAGTTTCCATCTCTTGCCCTTTCCAGCTGTTCCTCGAAGCCCATAGTTTCCCAGGCTGGATCTGTATCTTGACCTCTGGGTGCCTCTCCCCCATTTTTGCAAGAGGGATTGGGCTTCAACTGACAGAAGACACAACTTAAAAATGGTCAAAACAGTAAGGATGTTCATTTACTTACTGTGTCGCAAAACAGGAAGCCCCAAGGTGAGGCTGTTGGTTAATTCAGTGACAACAATGTTATAAAAAACCCAGCTTTCTTTCTTTCTTTCTTTCTTTCTTTCTTCCTTCCATCCGTCCTTCCTTCCTTCCTTCCTTCCTTCCTTCCTTCCTTCCTTTCTTCTTGCCTTCTTTTATCAACTTTATTGAAATATAATTTACATGCAGTAGAATGCAGATTTTAAAAGTACAGTTTGATAAGTTTTGACAAACGTATACCTGGTAACCACCATTCCAATCAAGATATAGCTCACTGACGTTATTCCAGAAAGTTCTCTCTCTCATCCGTATGTGGTCAATCCCTCCCACACCCCCTGCCACAGGTAACCACCAATCTGACTTCTACCTCCATAGCTTAGTCGTGCATGTTCTAGACCGTCCTATGAATGGAACAAAATTGTATACACTCTATTGTGTCTGGCTCTTTTGCTTCAGACAATGTTTTTGAGATTCACACTTTGTGTGTATGCATGTGTATCAGTTCATTTTTATTGCTGAGTAGAATTCTCTACTATGAATATTCCCCCATATTTCTTTCTCTTTTCCCTACCATCCTATCATGTCCTTGTGCCCTGACTTCTCTTAGAGTCACAGATGGCTGCTGCAGTTCCAGACATCACATGCAGACAGCTCCGTCCAAAGGCCAAGAAAAGTTGTTTCTCTTTGGCCTCTGAGAAATCTTTCCAGAAGTTTCCCAAAGTACATCCTTTCATGTTTCATAGGCCAGAATCATATTTTACATGTCCATTCTTCAACGAAATACTGGCAGAGGGAATGGGATTCCCACAGTTGTCTCAGACTAATTGAGATTCAGCCCTGGGGCTGGGGAGCGGTTAGAGCAAAATCACGGCTCTTTTAGCAAGAAAGGAGGGCAGTGGTTATTGGTAAATAACCAAGAATGACCTTCTTCCTTATTAATAGAATTTTGTTCAGGGAGCTACCTATCAAGGAACATAACTCTGTCCAACTCAGGAGTAAATCCTGGTGCATCTACTTCGATCCTGGTAATCCTGGCCCCTGACCAGGGGTTGGTGTAGGCTGGAGGGCAGTGGAAAACACTGACTGTGGCCAGCTAACATTCATTCTTCCTGTATAATAAAGAGTCAAAATTTATTTAAGGTGACACAGTGTCCTGCTAAAAAAATGTTTCTCGTGTGTTTTTTGCAGGTAGGTGTGTCCATGTGACCAAGTCCTGACCAAGAAGATGTAAACAGGAATGTCCCATAGGCTATCCAACTGACTCTTCTGGGGATGAATGCTTCGCCCTTCTGCTTTGGTTCCTTCTCATCTACAATGTGGATCTTATGGTTGGAACCCTAGCAGCCACTCTGGAACATGAGGTGAATTGGAGAATGAAATCACATGAAATGGGTGGCACCTGGCTCCCTGATGACACCGAAACTGCCTTACCTTCACACTTCTTTCCTATGAGAAAGAATACATTTCAATCTTGTTTAAATCATTCTGAGTTTTGCTAACATATTCCATTGAACCTAATCCTGGCTAACACAGGCAGTAACAATTTCTGGTCAATGAGACAAGAGGGGGAAAGTTTTGTATGTCTCTGGGAAAGATTTCCTCGCTTTTAAAAGGAGGCCCCTGAGAGTAACAGTCGGGACCACGTGGGATGATTGAACCGCATCGGCCACTTTGTGACTTGAGGAGAACTCTCCAGAGGGCACAGCAGATGTGCTGAGGGTGTGAGATTCAAAGATGGAAGGGACCTGGGTCTCTGAAGCAGGTGTCGAGTCTTTGAATTAATCAACTCTGAGGCTACCATTTCTCATTCTCTAAAGTGCACAGTTGGTCACACTTGGACATTTCTGAAATCACCCTACATCTTATCATCGTCGGCATCGTGGTCTGCTGTCAGTCACGCAGCCATTATGCTTAGCTGTCCTTCCTGCACGTGTGCAAACGGAGGGACCTTCCTGCTGTCGTGGCAGGACAACTGCAGCCCTGTGATGTTCCAGTCCTCACGCCATGGGAGGATTCTTGGCGTCCTGACTGACGCCTGGCCATCTACCAGCACCAGCACTTCCAGGACAGATGCCAGTGGCTTAGGAGCATGTGGTAGGCAGTCTGCAAAATAGCCCGCCATGGTCCTCACCTCCTGCTAGTCGCACCTTTATGTAGCCCCGCCCCACTTTGTTCTGGGTTGGTTTTTTTGTGACCAATGGGGTAGAGCAGAAATCATGATATGTCACTTTCAATATTAGATTTTAAAAAGACGATGGCCTCTGTCTTGAATGCTAGCTTGTGCTCTCTCTTGGGCCATTTGCTGTGGGGAAGGCCAGCTGCCCTGTCAGGAAGACAGTCAGACCACCTGTGGAGAGGCCTACAGGGTGAAGACCTGAGGTACCCAGCCAATAGCCAGCCAGGAACTGAGTCTGCCAGCAGCATGTGAGTGAGCCCTCCGTGACTGCCCCCCACCCCAGCCCTACCCCCGACAGTTTGAGTGCCAGCTCATAAGAGACTTTGAGCCAGAACCACCCAGCTAAACCATTGCCTGGTTCCTGACCCGTAGAAACTATAAGATAATAAATATTTGTTGCTTTAAGCTTCTAAAAGTTGGGATAATTTTTTTCACAGTAATAGATAATTAATTCAGTCAGTCTTTTAAGAAATGCTATAGCACCAATACTTGTGGTGGCCCAGATGGCAAGTCTATGTGGAAAAACACAGACATTGACAGCTCAGAATTGAACAGTGATTCCAAGAATCAGACTCTGAATTCAATAAAGTTGAAAGAAAGCCCTAACCAATTTATTTTGCCCAGGTTTTCCTTATTACACATGCACAAGAGTAATAATATATGTTAAAAATATATTCCCATATAGATCTAAAAGAGCTTTTTTTAACAAATAAAAATTTTAAGTGCTAAGAAATCCCTGTGTCAGTTTAATTGGCAGTACTTTTTTCTTTCCAATGGTACAGGAAGTAACAGTGCTTCTTAACATCAGTGGCAAATCAGTTGGATAAAATATGATCGTGTATTTTCCTTATTGGACAAGCCATTGCGGGGAGAGTTTTCTGGTACTTACAGCAGAGGATTTTAATCTGGGGGAGTACGGGAGTAGGGTGGAGGAGGAGGTGAGTAAGGAGAAGGAGAGAACAAGCATGTGAAGGAGAGTGGGAGTAGGTTTGTGGCAAACAGCTAAAAAATATTGATAGGAAATCCATGCTGTTCACTGCTTAAGTGTGTTAGTCCTAATCTTCCAATGGGTTATTAGGAGCCTGGAATCGTATGTCACCAATCGCTGGCTGTATTGGAAATGCCTGCATTTCCCAAACAAAAATGAAGACATGTGACCTGACACAGGAGTTTTGCTGAATATCATTCATAGACTTTGCTGAGTCAGACAGATGTCCCATAAGCATCTTTTCATCCTTCCTCAGGATGCTCCCTGAGGGAGAGAAAAGCACCTATCATCAACCTCCCTGTACAGATGGGGAAGCTCAGGTCCCGTGTTAAATTCACAGGAAAGAGGGCAGATCAGAACTTGAACTCAGGCCATCTGGCTCCAAAGCGTGTGTGTGTGTGTGTGTGTGTGTGTGTGTGTGCGCGCGTGTGTGTCTTAGCCACTACATTGGGGCATGTTAGATCTGTGGGGAATTTAGCACTGGATCCAAGCCCCTGATTTTACAGTTGAGGAGACAGGGGTCTAAAGAGAGAGAAGGACTCGTCCAAGATCCACAAAGAAAGGTGCCTGGGCAGAACCCCTGCTGTGTGGATTAGAGTAGCGAAAAGGAGGGGGCTGTAGACTTGGGTGCACTGCTCCTCCCCACCCCGCCCCCAATGCAAGTGCCCCTTCTTTCCATTTTGGAATGGGTACAACTTGGGGAGGGGAGAAGGGGGCTGGGGAAGCCACCCAGCCTCCTTCATTCCCGGGATTCCGAGGCAGCCATTGTCCCGGGAGGAATGCTCTGCCAGCAGCCCCAAGGGGCGGGGCCTCTGTCCAAGCCCCAGACAGGCGGGCTTTGTGCTCTCCACCCAGGGCCCCTCCTGGCCTTCACCAGCCAGGCCTTCTGAGCATTTTTCAGGGTTTCCAGGCCAGGCCACTAAGTGATGAAGCTACTGGCAAAAGGATGGGCCTTGGCAGATGCACTGGGCCTTGGAAGGCCAGTCTGGGAGGGCTGCCTGGAGGAGATGTGAGAGCACCGCCCTGGGCTAGTGGTTCCACAAGGCTAAACATATGTGTTCTCATTACTAGGAATTTATCCTAATAAGACACATGCAACAAGGCGGATGTTACAAGTCTGTTCACTAAGCTTTTATTTTTGGAAAAGAAATTCAACAACAAAGGAAACAAACTAATTCTTGCATGTCCATATGATGGAGTATTAAGCTGTCAAAAAATTACCTGGTATATGCCTGGCCGGGTAGCTCAGTTGGTTAGAGCATTGTCCCAGATACACCAAGGTTGCAGGTTTGATTCCCCCATCAGGGCACATACTAGAAGCAACCAATGAATGCATAAGTAAAAGGAACAATAAATTGATGTTTCTCTCTCTCCCTTCCTCTCACTCTAAAATCAATTTAAAAAATTATGTGGTATAAATGTATTTATAGACAGAAAAAATATATTCAAAATATTTGTCTACAGATTACAAAATAGTGTGGAGATCTCTCTCTTTATATATCAATATCTGGAAAAATGTCTGGCCTGTTCCAAAGTCTTAACAGTGATTATCTCTGGGTGATGGGATGAGGGTGTTGGATTGTTTTGTTTTGTGCTTGTCTATATTTTCTAATTTTTGTGAAAAGGTGTTTTCCTTGTGTAACAAAAGTACCTGAGGGTCTCTGATCTTCAACCAGTGCACTGCAGTTCCTCCCCACTCATGTCCATTACAGCACCTGACATTTCCTCATCCATCTGCCTCTCTCCTCCACGGACCATGAGTTTCTCTAGGAAGCACTGAGGTCTTATTCAAAGACCTTACCCTGATGTAAGTCTCTACTCCTAGAACTCAGTACACTTAGGTGCCAGTACATACTATTGAATGAATGAATGACTGTTCAAACCTGGAGCCCTCGCGAGGCAGGTCACATCAGATCCACAAACCTTGTCTTTGTAGATGTGTCTTTTTATACTTACTGTGTTCTCTGTATTTGTTTCCCTTTTGTTCTTTAACATTAGCAAAGCCTTTTGGAAAAGGCTGACAGCAAGAGTTGTCATGGGATCTGAACCAAAGCTTTAAAAAGGCAGGAACACTCCCCCTTTTCACTACACACACCCCAGTAACTGGAGGCAGCCACCCTAGGGGCCAAGGGCAGAGAGGAGAAGCCCTTGGTCAGCTCCCCTTCCTGCCTCGGGGAGGGTTTCTATCCGGGACCAGTGCTTGGAAAGGATGGGGTTCCACACGCTGAGCCATGCTGAGCACAGATCCTCCCAAACCCCAGACCCAGAGAGGATGGGGTTCAAGGGTGGGCTGTGGATACTGAGGCCGGCCAATCAGGGAAGTCATCCTGGAGGAGAGGCCTGGAAGACTAGTTTAGGAAGGGGAGGAAGCCAGGGCAGAGGGAGGAAAGCGGGGAACATGCCTGGGCAGTTGGCCACTGGATGATTTAAGTACAACCAGATGTGCTGGGAATCTCCTGTCAGGCGAGCCCGGTAAGGGCAGAGTGGGGGTGGGGAGACCTCTGGGCCACTTGGATTTCCAGTTCCCTGTTCTGCGCTGGGTCTGTAAGCTGTAGGGAAGGGAGAAGCCCAGTGGGGTTCCAGAGGAGCTGGCGTGTAGGAGCGTGAGCCAGGCAGGCTTGGGTGGAGTCTTCCCCTTTGGATGAGGTATAGGAAAGGAAGGATTCCTCCAGGAGGCAGGATATTGGGCTCAACATCTGGGACCTAGAAAAAAGGGATTAAGGGAGCTCTGGGGTAGGAACTACCAGTTCTGCAGGGGGCGAGGGATAGCTCCCCAGGCAGAAGAGGGGAGAATGATACCCCAGGGAGAGACTCTGATGTATTAAAATGGCGTGGATGCTTAGTGAGAGGTTCTGTGGGACTGTGATAAAGGCACAGGGTGAGATGACAGTTCAGGGTGGCCTGTTGGCCTAAAGGCTGTGCTGCAGGGTGGGGGCGGGCGGGGGGGTGCTTCTGCTCACAGGCCAAATGGCAGAGCCAGATGCAGGGTGAAGATTTTGGAAGTGGATCTCAGGGTCCCCAAGTATTGGGCTCCTAGGGGAGAGGCGGGTACTGATGGCAAGTCCCAGCTCCTCCTCCCAAGCCTTGTGTGGTCTGGCACAGAGCTGTGTCTGCCCAGAGGAAAGGACACTTTTTCTAATTCTACGAAGAGCCCCTAGGCTGGCTGTGGGGTGGGGGTGGGGCCCAGACAAAGCTGGAATAAGCGCCAACGGTAAGGCTGTGAGTGGTTGGACAGGGCTGGGGAGGCATGGGAACTGGAAGGCCAAGCAGCCAGAAGAGGAGGGCTAGGGCTTCCATTTGTGGGCGAGCAGCCTGAGCCCAGTGAAAGCGGGGACAGTAGCAGCCAACAGGGTGTGGTGTCCACTGGGCATGCACCCCAGTCCCCAAGCCAGGACACATTTCCTTCCTTTCCTGCTTCTTAATGACTCCTGAGTGGCTCATGTCTAGGACCACAAAGAGAGGTCTCCCCGCCCTTTCCTCTTCCTCTCTTCCATTTCTTTCTCCCTTCCTCCCCCCACCCCATCCTTCCCCAGGGCCCTTGTCTTTCCTTCCTCCTCACCCTATCTGCTCCTCCCTGCTCCTTCTCTGGCTTCATACATCGTCCCTCTAACTCTCCTCTCTCCCATTCACACCACTGAATGCCGATTCTCTCTGGGCCAGCTGGGTTATTTTATTTCATTTTATTTTTGTGAAGTTTTCAGAAAGGCCCTGTTGCAAGTCCCTGGATCAGGAAGGTCATGGACTCGCACACCCCTGCATATATTCACATGCCCCTACCCAAGCCCAGCACTAGGAGCAGGGTGGAGGGTAGGATGTGACACAAGCAAAAGGGCTGGAAGGAATGAAGGGCCCTCCACCAAAGCCACACTTTACTGCCACCAACACCACTATTATTATCCAATCCACTGCTGGGCACTTGACCTGCTGGGGGTGATCACCAGACGCCCTGCCCAGCATGCTCTCAGCAGGGGGCTCTCCAGGCACAGATCCATTGGCTGGGACAGCCAGAGGGTCAGCAGGGCGTCTTCAGAGGCAGACCCCCCGCCCCCCCCAGGCCCCACACATGAGGGCCCAGGGAGAGACATGATGAAGGGCCATTTACCAGGATTCAATGTCAGCCCAGGAGGCTGGATGATGTATTAACAGGACTTTAATGAGCTCGCAGAGGGGGGTCACACTTCATTGCCTGAGTACTGGTGCAGGATGGGGGGCTGAAGGGTGAAGAGACCAGCCTCACCCCCACCTGCGAATGTGACTCGTGCCAGTTTACCCATCGGAAACAATTCAGCACCTCCCAGATGCCCAACCCTGGAGCCCAGCAAAGGCCTCCTCAGCATGCTGGCCCACCCTCCTCTCTCACTGGGAAGGCCTTCCTGAGGCCTAACCTTGTCCTTCCTACCGGGACTGGAAGGGGGATGCAGAACTAGACCCGCTACAGGGGAGCACCCTATCAATTCTTTCCTCCATCCTAACACTGGTCATCCACCCTGCCCCGGCCCCAGTGACACCCAGCCACAATGCCCTGGCAATGCTAGGTTTGCCCTGGTGCTAGTCTTGGTGGTTGAGGTCACTCAGCTCATGTGGATATTGGTCTCTCTTGCCTCTGACCCTTGGGGAGCCTGGCAGGCGGGGTGGAAAGAGTACAGTGGATTCTAGATCCAGCTCTGCTGTGTGACCCGAAGCATGTCACTTCTCTCTGGGCCTCAGATGCTCCGTCAGGAAGAAATACTAAACAAGGTCCTTCTACCTCTGTTATCGGTGGGGTTGTCCCTGCAGCAAGGAGTTCAGCTCTTCTAGGGAGGTGGCTATAGCCCACTTCCTCCTACCTTTCTAATTCTGAAGCCAGGGGCTGCCTTCCCATTGAGAGCCTTGATAGATACCTCCCCTGTGCTGGGGTGTGGTCCCGTGTGTGTGTGTGTGTGTGTGTGTGTGTGTGTGTGTGTGTGTGTGGAGTGGAGAGGAAGAGAGGATTATGGAGGTGGAGAACCTGATCTTGGTGAGTTTTAAAGCCTGATTGGGTGCTGGTCATGTTTCCATGGTTGGGCTGGGAAAAACATGGGAGCTATTGAGCACCCCCCCTTTTTCCCTGAGGTTGGGAAGGGGGATGGCCTGAGAGGTCAGAACCTAGAACTCCAAGAGGAACCATCACTAGAAATGTTTAGAATTCTTCACCACACAGAGAACAGACACTACCCTGCAGGCTGGTGGTGAAGGGTGCAGGGGCAACTCTGTCCTACTGGTACTTAGACTGAATTGCATGCAAAAGGGGGAAAAAAACAACCCCGCAGAAGAGAGGACCCTCAGACACTGCCTTGGGACCCTCTAGGTCAGCGGTTCTCAACCTGCGGTTCGTGACCCCTTTGGGGGTTGAACAACCCTTTCACAGGGGTTGCCTAAGACCATCGAAAAACACGTATATAATTACATATTGTTTTTGTGATCAATCACTATGCTTTAATTATGTTCAATGTGTAACAATGAAATTGGGGGTCACTACAACATGAGGGACAGTACTAAAGGGTCGCGGCATTAGGAAGGTTGAGAACCACTGCTCTAGGTGCTCACCATCTCCTCCAGGAAATCTATCTGCATCCTCCAACCTACACCCAGCCCCATCGATAACCTCCTGGGGCAAGACGGGTGCTGCTACGGGTCCCTCACCCTGCAGGCTCCTTTTCTGGCCAGATCACTTCGGAAGCTGAAGCCGCGTGCCTGTGTGTCGGATGGAGTTCTGTCTCTCCGGGGACTGGACGGTACCTTTGGGACCCTCTCAGATGTCCCCAGCACCTACTAGACCCATTCCGCACAGCGATGGTTAATGGACACCTTGGGTCACTCTGAGTGTCCACCCTCCGTCTCCGCCTCCCACCATTCAGCCCGCCTGGCCTAGAGGAGAGGTGGCCTTCCTGGGGAAACCCTGCTCGGGGAAGCACGTTTGTAACTCACACCCCACCCTCGGAGGCCGCGGCCGGGCTCGCGCTCAGCCCCGCCCCCTCCGCTCTGAGTGGC
>NW_006285917.1:2593915-2607336 GCF_000327345.1 Myotis davidii
AGGATTTGCGGGTTCGGGTCCCTGAAGGATCCGGTGTCCGGAGCCCGAGGGCCAGCCCGCAGGCCCCTCCCACTCCGTCAGGTCTTTGTCCAGCGGCGTGTGTGTGTGTGTGTGTGTGTGTGTGAGAGAGAGAGAGAGAGAGAGAGAGAGAGAGAGAGAGAGAGGTGGGGGCTGGGTTCCTGGCCCGGAGATCCCCCAGCATCGTGACGGGCAGTGACAGGAGACGGAGGCCACTGGGGGCCCCGCGCCCCTAACCCTAGCCCCTCCTTTCTTCTCCCCTGGCCGGGAGAGCAGAGACCCTCGCTCAGGGTCGGGGTGCTGCGGGGAGCTGCTCTCACCTGCACCCACGGGCTGCAGCCTACAAGGGAGACCCACTGGCTCCCGCTCTAGACGGAGCCCCTTAAACTTGCCCACTCCGCCAGCGCGCGCTCGGTCTGCACCGATCCCCTCGCTGGGAGCCCGCTCTGTAAAGGGCCCTCCGCAGAGCGCTGGGCACACAGTAGGTGCTCAGCAAACGTGGGCCCCCTTGCCCGGCCCCTCCATCCCGGGTGCCCTTCCTGGGCGGAGGCGGCCTGGGCAGGGGTCTGCGCGAGGGAGAGTGTGAGCGGCCTGGGGCGCAGGGGTGGGTGGACGGGTGGGTGGGCTGTCGAAGGGACGGTCACTAAATCAGGATTAGGCCGTGGGGCTGTCAGGCTGCCTGGCCCGGTCGCCATGGATACCTAATTTGGAGGAGAATAGAGGACGGGAGAATGTTTGTGTTGTAGTAAACGGCTGCGGCGGCTGAGCGGCCTCCCGACCCGGCCCAGCAGCGAGGACCCGGGACCCGAGTCCAATTCCATTCTGGGCTTCTGCGGCGGCAGAACTTCGCGGTTCTCGGGCCCAGAGCCTTCCCCGTGGGTGCTTTAGAGTGGGCCGGGCGATGCTGGGTCAGAAGGACCCTGGCCATGCCCAAGGCGCCCTCGACCCTCCCGAACCCAACCTGAAACCCCGGTGCATCCGTCTGGACACGGCGGGGCCGGGGTTCCCCCGAGCTTCTCTCCGGGAGCAAACGCCGTCCTCCCTGTGCCTTAGCCCAGAGGACGGACGCGCCGGGAGACTGGGTGCCGCGGCTCCGCGGAACCCCAGGAGCCACACGGGTGCCCCCGCGGCCGCCGGGGCTGCGGGGCAGGAGGCGGGGCCGGGCGTCCGCGGGTGGGCGAGAAAGGGGCGGGGCTTGCGGGCCCCGCGGTGCTGGGTCGGGTGACAGGCCTCGTAAATCCCCCTTCCTCGTATTTAACACCATTTCATTTATTTCCACTTGATTCCATGGGGGTCCGCAGCAGCCACCCTTGTAAGGAGTGAGCCCTGTGCCCTCGCTGTAATGTCTTTGCGGGAAAGCCCACTTGGGCCAAAGGGACTTCAGCTACTCGAGGCAGTGGAGCTGCTCCGGGAGAGGCCCCCAAGACCCCATTCCTCAAGAGGACCCGTCTTCTGAGGAGAAGGAGGGGCGGGGGCGGGGGGGGGAGACACTGGACGGCCTCGGAGGCCCTAGGCCCTAGGGATTTTCTGGCTGCGGTATAAGGGGGCGGGGGGCGCTGGGCCAAGGGTCCTGGGAATGGACAATGCCAGTTCAGGGACTGGGGAGAGGTACCAGCGCCCAGTGTGTCCTTCCCAGCGCCCTTATTTGCTGTCCTCCTAGTCCTGCCACAGCGTTTTATGGAGCAGAGTCCCCTCCCCTCCCCCACCTGGCTGCAGCTTTATGGCTGAGGTCTCAGGCTCTCCACGCAATTTCACGCCTCTCTGCCTTCCCTCTTGCTGTTCCCCCAGCCAAATGCCTTCCCCATTGTCCCTGTCTTTCCACAACCTCCCCATTCTTCAAGGCCCAACTCGGGTGCCACACTTCCTCCGTGTAGCTTCCCCAGAGTCCCCAGCTCCACGTTCTCCTGGCCCTGCACCTGTGCCTCCCTTCAGCCGTGTGGCTTTGCCTCCTGGAGGGTGGAAGTGGAGCACATACTTCCTTGCACCCTGCAGGGGGGCTCAGCACCTTATGGGTACCCCATAAATATGTGTTGGCTGGATTAAAGGGCTTTCATAAGGACAACCTGCAAAGCATAGAATCTGGACATTTTCAGGCAAATGGTGGGTGGGTGGAGACCCCTGGGTGGTGGTTCTCTTCCCCTCCTTCATTGCTGAGTCTCCCCCTCCCCCCACATCGGGGAGGACTTTGCCCCTGCCTTTCCCCACAGACCAGCATTCTTTCCCTGCCATTATCATCCTGTTAAACAGAGAGGCCAGTCAGGATCCATATGGATCACATTAACAATTGCTTATTATCTGGGCCAAGACTGCCCCCACTCTCCACCCCAGCGCCTACTGCTGCAGTTGCTGGGCCCTTAGGAGCCCAGTCTCCCTGCCTCCCCCTCCCCCCACCATTGGTCAGCCAGGGAGGCCAGGGGACAGGCTGGTCTCCCTCACCCTCCCTGTGCCTTCTAGCAGAACTTTGCTTCTTGGCTTGTCTGGCAGTCAATGACTCCTTTACCCAATTTAATGAGAACCAGGTTCCCCACAGGAGCACAGCTCAGTGAGGTTTCAGGGCTGCAGCAGGGAGCGGTGGACCCAAGGCCCAGGTGCACCTGTGGTCTGCAACAGCCCCTGCGTTCCAGGTGACAGAGGCGAGCCCCACTAGGCCGACCAGGGGGTATAATGGTGTCTTCTGCCACCTCGGCCCTGGGCTGGCCCTGCTGTCTTATGGGAGCTGGCAGGCTAGTGAGGAAGATCAAAATAGGAGAGAATCTGCAAGACTGGGCCCAAGACTTGTGCTGCAGTCAAAGAAGCAAGACATTTGAGTTTCCCGGGGCAGCAGCTGAGAGCCCTGACGGTTGGGGAGTAGTTTATGTTGAAATGCATGTAGCCCAAGAATACTAGGCATAGAAGAGGCCTTCAAGATTACCCAATCTGGGGGTCCATAACGTTTTTTATTTACAGACCCCCTCAAGGAACCAGCAAAAGCTGTCCCCAGAAAAGTGCACTTGCATCAGTTGACACTAGACTTTGCATTCTGCTTTAGAGGTTCTTGGACCACCCCCACCCCCACCCCTGGAGTCCATGGGACCCTACACCTAGTCCACCTGCTTCGGAAGTGCTGAGGGCAGTTAGCCTGCAGCCCAGCACTCCTTCCTTCACATGCAGCGCTGTTTCATGGCCTTATTACTGGCAGGTGAACAGGATGAGCTAAGGGACCAGGCATAGTGGATCAAGGTGACAGGCCAGCCTTTGAATGGGAAAGGTTCCCACTGCCCAGGCCAGGGTGTGGGTTCATCATCTCACCTCTTGAGTGTGGGCCTGGAGAGACCATGTCCAGGGCTGATTTTGTCTTAGGATTCATTTGTCCCCAGGAACCAGGATGAGTGGCAGGGAAATCTAGCTTCTCCAAGCATTTCATAAATGTCTTGATAAATCATAGCTAACACTTATGCAGCACCCATTAAATATTCGATATGTCACTGTGAAATGGGACCAAGAACCGTGCCTACGTCATAAGCATTATTGTGAGGATCAAAGGAGTCAGGAGTCTGGAGCTGGGATTAATCAGGGATTGATAAAAAGATGTGAGAAAGAGGCTGCATTTTGCTCTAACAAACCTATTGTGAGCACCTGCTGTGACCAGCACTGTGCAGGGTGCTGGGTGTACCTCAGCCAGGCAGTGAAGGGCTCCCAGCTTGGGTTGGGGATTCCTGGGCACCTGTGTACCAGGCCATGAGATGGGCTTTCACACCTCAGGTCTCCTGTGACAACCCTCAGTTTCTCCCGTGGCCAGGGAGGGTCAGGGCACATCCCTAGCCCTGGCATTGATGACTTTCCCACAGACACCTAGTGTAGCTCATGACCACACGCCCTGCACACTCAGCAGGGCCCTGTGCCAGGCCCCGGGTATTTTATCCAGGCAGCCATTCATCCAACAGCCATTCTTTTCCGATGTGGTCCCACTTTCAAGGAGCTTGCAAGGCAGCCAGGGACCGAGAAGAGGCAAAGGGACAGGCTATGCTTTCAGGACCTCTCCTTGTACCCCCTGTGGAAGGGAGCCACTGAAGGCGTGTGGGCTGGGGGTGACCTGCTCGGAGCTGTGGAATGGGCACAGGATGACTGGAGAGGAGAAACCCAGGGAAAAGACCAGTACTTGACAGCAGGGCGTTGCATCACCAGTGGAGTTTCAGAGACTGAGTTTCCCCAGGGGTAGGCTGTTCATAGGCGACAGAGACCCTAATTCCGTGAATGAGTGGGGAACTGGGAAGGTCTAGTTCAGGGGTGGGCAAACTTTTTGACTCGAGGGCCACAATGGGTTCTTAAACTGGACCGGAGGGCCGGAACAAAAGCATGGATGGAGTGTTTGTGTGAACTAATATAAATTCAAAGTAAACACCATTACATAAAAGGGTACGGTGTTTTTTTTTTTTTTTAGTTTTATTCATTTCAAACGGGCCGGATCCAGCCCGCGGGCCGTAGTTTGCCCACGGCTGGTCTAGTTGCTACTGTCTGGCCTATTTGGCCCTTGGATCCTCAAGAGTCTGGGGTGTTTGTTCTTTTTCCCCAAGCCAGTGGGGAAAGAAAAACTGGTGAGATTCAGGTTCTACTGAAACAAGAGCACCCTGTCCCCTTCATGTGGTTCCGCCCTGCCCCTACCCAGTCTGCCTCTGGTTTCCCTGGGGACTCTGGCCACCAGGGGACATCACCCCTTCACTCGGCTCCTCATTCATTCGTGGACAGCCCCTCACTTCTCCATAAAGGGGATCCTTTTTAGACAGACTGGGTCCTGTGCGGGATGCCATTTCTATGTCACCGTCTCTCACACTGAAGTCTTCTTCAGGCTGAAATTTTAGGGTCGAGCTGCCTGCCTCTTTGGGTTGGGGAGGGCAGCTGGAGGACTGCGAGGTGGTCAGTTCAGTGTGGGACTTGGATTGACAGTGCCTGTTAGACATGCAAGTGGGGATGTCCCAGAAACAGGGCAGAGAGGAGGGGAAGAGCCCTTCTCCAGAGAGCCCCTCCCAGGAGAGGTAGCTTCTTCTG
This sequence comes from Myotis davidii, assembly GCF_000327345.1. NCBI lineage: Eukaryota > Metazoa > Chordata > Mammalia > Chiroptera > Vespertilionidae > Myotis > Myotis davidii. The sequence goes on from NW_006285917.1 coordinate 2,598,959, forward strand.
CCGAATGCCTGTTCTGATGGGGAGCTCAACACGTCCAGCGACAACCTACATGTCATCAGACAGCTAACATTAAGCCAATATCTTCTTTTTTAAAAAAAACAACATATTTTGATTTCAGAGAGGAAGGGAGAGGGAGACAGAGAGAGAGAAACATCAATGATAAGAGAGAATCATTGATTGGCATCCTCCTGCACGCCCCCTACTGGGGATTGAGCCCGCAACCTGGGCATGTGCCCTTGACTGGAATCAAACCTGGGACCCGTCAATCTGCAGGCCGAAGCTCTATCCACTGAACCAAACTGGCTAGGGTCAGACATCTTCCATGAAGGATTCACCTCATTCGAGGAGGGGGAGGGACAGCGGGGCTGCAACGAGCTGCATAATCTGCCACCCGACAGTCATTCAGGTGTCTTTCTCACGCGACCCATTCCCCTAGCCCTGGTCTGTATGCAGCTGGCTACCCTGGCTCCCTGATCAGTTTCCTGGTTTGTAACATGGGAGAAAGAGTTGCACCTGCTGCCAGGGTTACTGTGAGGATTAAATGAACTAATGTGTGCCAAGCACTTAGCGCAGTGCTTGGCATGTGTGTGGGGATCTGTACAGCAGCAGAAGGAAAGGGTTGCTGTGGTTGTTCAGACTTTGCCTAGCACCCTCCCCCCAAGTTCTCAGTCTCTCTCTGTTCCTGTGGCCCTGCAGGTGTTGGGGGCCACCCCCTTCAGGACAACCCTGCCCACTCACACCCAGGTAGACCGGCCAGGCTGCATAGCTGGAGTTACTCAGCTCAGCACCCCAGGGCTGGGAAGGGTGGAGGAGGGGCCAGAGGCACGCTGGGGAAGCCTGGGTGGGCTGCCTGGGCCTGCTTCCGTCCTTCTGCTCAGGCCCCGCCCTGCAGGGGTGTGTCTCCGACAGACCTCCAGGCACTGGGAGGGCGGCAGGTTGGAGCCCAGGAACACAGGATCACCTAGACTTTAAAGCTTATGTGTTTGGGAGGTCACATGCCATCGAAATGGATTCAGTTCTACCTTGGATCCTAAACCTGGCTTGGTGGGTGGGGGATGGGACTCTAGTCTCCTAGGCTGAGACCTGTGGTCCATGACCCCTGATGAGTTCATGGATAGAATGATATTTCAATGCTATCAGTTCCCTCTGTGGCCCCATGTATTTTTAAATTTCTTCCCCCAGCTTTACTGAAGTATAATAATACAAAGTAGTCCTGTGTATTATTTTTTTATTGATGCATAATTGACATATTGGTTTCAAGTGTACAACATAATGATTTAATATATTTGCAATGATCACCACAAGAAATCTAGTTAACATCTCTCACCATACATAGCTATATTTTTTCCGTTGTATTTTTACCTTATGCATTGAAAAAGTAATTTTTGAGAACAGACAGCGTATTTACCAGACTGGAAAGGGAGCATCTGACTGAAAACTGGTAAATAGCCCTGAGCTCATCCTCCATCCCGTACCCATGCAGGGCCGAGTCCCCAGGGACTCGGAGAGGGGCGCTGGGCGGGCCTTACCCAGCCCCGGATAGCTGTGGTGCCTGAGTGGGATAGTAACCACAGCCCTCTCTGCCTGGTGCCTGTGTGGCTTGACTCCACTCAAGGCCCTGGGAGCCCTGTGCATAGCTGCCACTGTCTGCATATGTGGTGGGAAGCCCCAGGGAGGGGTTGGCTCTCGCCAGGGCAAAGCACAGGGTTCAACTGCAAATCTTGCCTCAATGCCTCGATGAAAAAGCGCCTCAATGAAACAGTAAATCATCTTTAAAAATTACTTATTATAAGTAACTAGAGGCCCAATGCATGAAATTCGTGCAAGGGGCTTGGGCCCCCACCACCGCAGTGGCTGCCTCTGCCCCAGCCCCCACCCACCCCAGTAGCTGTCTCGGCCCTCACAGCCCTGGCTTCATCTGTAAGGTCATCTAGAAGGATGTCTGGTCTAATTCGAATTTTATGCTTTTATTATAGATTCCTCTAGTAAGAAAATACTCCAAAGGCCCTTCTCTTATCACCATTGCATCAAGGAAAGTTTTCTGAGGGAGGGACTTTGGGAGGGTAAAGGACATGGTGGAAAGGGAGCAAGAAGGGGCTGCTGGGCTAAAGAACTGCTGTGCAAAGGCCCAGGGGCAGGGGTGTCTGAGCAGGAAAGGTGACATCAACTTTTAAATAAGGCCTTTGAGTGGCAGGATAGACATGCAGGGGACCAGTTAAGGCACCAAGCGGAAGCCAGCAATAGTGTCAGAGTGAAAGTGGCCTAATAGTCTGGGAGCACCCCAGCTGCAGTACCAGGAAGGCAGCCTTCTAGGCAGAGGGACTGACAGAGCAAAGGCCTGGAAGTGTGAACATGTATGGCCTAGAAAAATGAACCATTGTGCCTGGAGGGGCTAGAAGAGACCAGATTGGCAGGATCCAAGGCTGGAAGGAAGGAGAAACTGACTCACCGCTGGTGCCAGGCTAAGGGGTTTGGTGTCTACTCCATGGTAAGTGGGGGTTGAATGTGTTAGATAGAAGGGCCACCCTGGCAGCCATTCAGAGAAGGACTAGGAGGGCAGACACCTGAGGTCAGATGCTGGGCCAGCTGTGGTGGGCGAGGTGAGAACTGTGGGTCATTTCAAAGAGGGTGTCAAGGGGACTCAGTGACCAGCTGGATGGGTGGAGGCTGCAAGAGTGGAGACACAGGGCCTCCATGGTTTCCAGCTGGGTGAAGGACAGACTCTGGGGAGAGAAGGCAGAGATGTTTTCCCTGGGGAGTCTGAGGTCTTAATGGGTCTCCAGGGGGTCCTGTAGAGTCCACCTAGATCCCTAAATCTCCCCCACTGAAGTTCCCAGGGACCAGAAAAAGTGTGGCTCAGCATGAAGTTGGTGTGGCAGGCTCTCCAAGAGTCAGAAGTTTGGGGGTGGGTGGGCATGTCAAAGTCCCAGGGCTCCTCCCTCTGTTGTCAGAAGAGGAGCTGGTGAGAGATGCCTCAGGACACGTTCAGAGGGGCCAGGTGTCAGGCTAGGGCGGTTTGGAATTCAGGGATGGAGCCCAGTTCGCCCCACAGCCTCTGCAGACCCACCTGACCGTCAGCCCATCAGGGGTGTGACAGGACCTCACTCCGGCAGGGCAGGGCTCTCTAATCTGTGCTCAGCAGGCAACTGGGATGGTTCTCTTCTCTCCTTGAGTCCCTCAAGCCCATTGGATGTTTTTGGCATCAGAAAGCATCCTCCTTTCTCTGCCCCCTCCGGACCCCTCTCCCCACTCCCCTCTTTCCAAGGCTGAAGCTCCTAGCCAGCCCTCTGAGGAGCCAAGTCAGAGCCTGCCCTGGTGTCCTGCCCCCACTCCAGCCAGTCTTGACAGTACACCTTCCTTCAGTGCCCTCCCACCAGCCTGTGAGGGGGCTGCCAGGCCCTCCTGCTTCTCCCTGGAAGAAGCAGAGATTGAGACCCCTGAACCACATCTCAGAGGCTGACTCACTCCTGCACCATCTGAGCTACAGGAGGGAGGTGGGCTGTGAGCTGCACATGGATGCCCTGGGTTCGCTAATGTGGACTCAGGGGCCCCAAGCTCTGGGTCAGAGAGGGAGAGAGAGAGAGAAAAACATCAATGATGAGAGACAATCACTGAATGGCTGCCTCCTGCATGCCTCACACTGGGAATGAAGCCCATAACCTGGGCATGTGCCCTGACCGGGAATCGAACCATGACCTCTTGGTTCATAGGTCGACCCTCAACTGGGTCAGTCTTTCAGGCTGGCCTTCAGACACCTGCCTATCTCAAGTCGCTAATGGTCCAGTCTGCATTTGTGGGTCCCTGGGAGCAGCCAGTGACAGTGAGGAAAAGGGAGAAGGGGAGGAGTGTGCCCTGCTATACAATGGGCCTGCACACCATGCCGCGGAGCAGCCTGTTGTGGGACTGAGTGATGTGGAGAACAAGCCCAGCCCAGTGTGCAGTGGCCTCCCCAGGAGAGAACAGCCCAGCCTTCCAAGCCTCTGGAATGCACACACATAGGGTGACCCCTCCCTCCTTTTCTGTCTCTCTCAGGGCCCAGGAGTTGAAGTCTATCCTGAACCTGCTCCACCTAAGCTCAAGTAGTGAGAAGAGGGTGTGCAGGGTGGGCAGTTCCCAGCCTCAAAGACTCCCTTAACTTGGCTTCAATGTGCAGCCGGTCTCAGCAGGCACTGGGGAGAGGCCAATCAGCCTCACTGGCCCTTCATGGAGGGATGAGGCCTGGTAGCCTCAATGAGAACTTGTATTTGCTGCACCCCGGTAGCCTGGAACTGCCCAGAGGTACAGTTGGTTTAAAAGAGGAAGCCTTTTAAAATATATATACTAGTGGCCCGGTGCATGAAATTCATGCACATTAAAAGGGGATTAATTAGAGGAAATATTTTAATATTGCTATTTGCCCTTTCTCTATAATAGAAGTGTCAGAGATGAAGGAAAATTAGTAAAATGTATATGAAAATCTTCCTCCTGTCAGAGTCTCGGGTGCACCATGGGACCCAGAGTCAAGTCCCCACCCATCCACGTGTGCCTCAAAATCATATGAGACCCAGATCCAGCTGGCCCCCCTCATTGGGCTAGATCAGCCGTGGGCAAACTATGGCCCACTGTTCTATCTGGCCTGCAGAGCCGAAAGAGTGGAGGGTTCTCTTGCTCTCCCCTCCGCTCCTTCACCAGCAGCAGTGTTAACATGTACTAGTTCACACAAACACTCCATCCATGCTTTTGTTCTGGCCCTCCGGTCCAGTTTAAGAACCCATTGTGGCCCTCAAGTCAAAAAGTTTGCCCACCCCTGGGCTAGATCCAGACCTGGCTGGTCCCACCATTGTCAAGCCCCGCCGGGTGCGGGGCACAGTCTCAGGTCCCCCAGCCCAGGCCGGGGCAGGGGACACCTGAGGTCCCCCATCAAGCCCCGCCAGGGAGGGGAGTGGCCTCCCATCTCCCCATCAAGTCCCGCTGGGTGAGGGGCACAGCATCAGGTCCCCCGGTCTGGCGCCAGGGTGGGGGGCATGGCCTCAGGTCCTCTGGCCCAGTGCCAGGGTGGGGGACATGGTCTGAGGTCCCCCGGCCCAGCACTGGGGCAGGGGGCACACCTTGAGGTCCCCTGTTAAGCACCACCAGGGTGGGGGCAGGGCCTCAGGTCCCCCATCAAGTCTTGCTGAGCGGGGAGCGTGGCCTGAGGTCCCCTGGCCTGGCACCAGGGGGTGGGGGGTGCAGCCTGAGGTCCCGTCAAGCCCCATGGGGAGGGTTTGGGAGGAGTGCAGCCTCAGGTCCCTAGTTAATTTGCATGTTTCTTTCTTATATAGGATATATATATATAATTTCAGAGAGGAAAGGAGAGAGATTGATCAGGTACCTCCTGCACGCCCCCTACTGGGGATCGAGCCCACAACCGGGGCATGTGCCCTTGACTGGAATCAAACCAGGGACCCTTCAGTCCTCAGGCCGATGCTATCCACTGAGCCAAACCAGCTAGGGCAAAAGAGGATGCTTTTTTACCAGAATGGTTTTCAGTTGCTGAAATTCCTGCAGCCTCACTAAGTGAAGGGAACACAATTTAGGTGCAGACATTGTGTTTTCCTCTGGGGAAAAAGGTAATAACCGGGCTAGGGGGAGGGAGGTGGCCGTGCAGAAAGGGACTCAGAGCAGCCCAGCAGCACACCATCCGGAGGGGCAAGGGGAAACCTGGACGGACTGTTGGAAAGACCGGGTGGGCGGGGGTGGGATTCAGAACTGGAAAAGTGATTAGTGGTGGTGATGAGGCTGAAGTCCGCTCCTGCAGCCCTGAGCGGCACAGGAGAGAAAAAGAGCTGTTATTCCCAGAGGACAGACAAAGGTGGCTGCCCGGTGGGCCACCCCCAAAGGGTAGCCAGATCAGAGGGGGTACGGGCAGCTCCCTAAGCCCTGGGGATGGGTGCCCCTCCTAGGGATTCGGGGTGGGATCGTGTCTGCAGATACAACACTGGGGGCCTGTGACCTGGGCCAGCTCCTGGCTCCCCAGGACCTTCTGCAAAAGTAGGGGAAGCCCAGGACAACCCCCACCTCTGGGGGGGGGGTGGAGGGGCCGTTTGATCAGCGAGTGTGTAAATTGGGATTTTATGGATCGCTTATTCGCTGCTGGAGCTGAGGCCCCCAAATTCCTCTGAGCCCCAGAATGCTTAATCTAGTCCTGAACTTTCCCCTGGACGGGAGGGAGGCGGCTCTCCACAGGCCCCCCGCCCTCCTGCTGTGTCTCCTCCCAGGCCCCAGGCTTTGTCATTGCAGGTTGAGCAGTTCAAATGTGCAAATACACTCCCTGGGGGCCACTGGGCAGTGGGACTTACCCTTCGGTGCTGTGATTGGCCAGAGACCAAGGCAGCAGCAGCAGCTGTGTGTGTGTGTGTGTGTGTGTGTGTGTGTGTGCCTGTTTGGGGGAGGGAGTTAGAGTTAGAGGGTGTCCAGCCTGCGCAGACCACTGGGCAGAGACAAAGAAACTTCATCTACCCTGGAACAAGGATTAACGCCAGAACAAACCTCGTCCCTACCTGGTCAAGCTGGTTAGGGAGCCTACCTGTCCATCTTTACATCCTCTTATTATATCCTGACATGGTGGGGACTTACTCAGTGTGTGTTGAAAGGATGGATGGATGAGTGACCACATGAGTGGCTGCACCTTTAACTGCGGCTGTGTCTGCTGGAATAATCCAGCACCTACGCATTCCGAAATCTCCTGAGGGCCCCTCCTCCCCTCACTGAGATTTGCTTTTAGCCTGAGCCTGGCTGACACAAGGCCGGACATGAGGGACTGGCCAGGCCTCGGGGGACACAGCTGTGACCCCCGGACTCTGTTGCCACTTGAGAGTGCTTTCACTGTGGTCACATTTCTCCCTGCCAGCCCCCATCTGTCCTTGGGACTTGATGAGGATGAGGATGGTAAACCAGGGGGGATGGGTGTTGAGCAGCTGATGGGGAGGGAAGGGAACACAGCCTAAAGGGCCAGATGACAGACAGCCCTGTCCTTCCGTCTCTGCTCCTCTTCCGCCCGCCCCTCTCCTCCCTGCGGCAGGCAGGCAGGACAGGCTGGGCTGGGGGGGAGCCCTGCCTCCCTCCTTCCTGGGGAAGCTGAAGCTAAGCTTGCCACTGAACTGCCTGGGAATCCTAGGGAAGGAGTCTGAGTCCTAGGGAGGTCTACCCAGAGAGCCTAAGAAGTGAGACTCCTGTACCAGAGAAAGCGCAGAGGATCCCGTTGTAGCGGGAAGCACCCTGGCTGCAAACCCAGTGCTGGCCTGGCTAGAGCTCCGTCCAGTAGGGCTTCCTGAGAGATGGGATGTTGTGAGTCTGCGATGCCCAATCCAGCAGCCACGACCACACATGACTGCTAAACGCTCAGAGCGTGGCTAGTGCTATTGAGGAACTGAAATGTTAATGTAATTTATCTTTAATGATATATTTTTCTTTTTAATAATAATTTACATTGTAAAATAACTAATACATTTTAGTGAATTTAAATTCAAGTAGCCACCTGTGGCCAGCAGCTGCGATTTGGACAGCATAGGATTAGCGTCTGTGTGAGGGATAGAACCAAACGCTTGGCTGCAAACCCCTTTCTGGCTGTGTGACCTTGACCAGGGCTCTTCCCAGAATGGATGCTCCCTCCCCAGTCTGTCAGCCCACTCAGCCCCAGTGTGGACATATGCAGTTAGGGGTCATCTACTCCGGGGGGCTGAGCTACTCTTAAGTGGTCCAAGGCCACAAGGGGCCAAACACCCAGGGACAGACCTACAGCCCAGGGTGGGAAAGGACTGGCTGTATGGAGCTCTAGACTTTGCAGCATCTTAGGAATTTCCATGGGGTTGCCACTCCTAGAAGGCTCCCTGGAAGAGGGGGCTGAAGGTACGCTTGGGCTGGAGCTGTGCCTGAGCTCTGAGCTCTGGGACGGCCAGGTGTTGGCACCTACGCAGCTTGACCAAGGCTGGCAGAATGTTCTAAGAGTCCCCGCGTCCCCTCTTACCAGGTGTCAGGAACTTTGGAGAATCACTCCCCCTCTTTGAGCCTCCACGTCCTCTATGTAAAATGGGGAGAATATGAGAATATGGGGAAGTTGTGTGAATGAAACTGAATGGTAACCATGAGAGTTCTTTGCAAACACTAGTAGGCTGGGGGAGAGGGAAGGTTTATCCACAACGGTGCTGGGTCCCTGGCCTGGCCTGGCCTCTCAAGAGGACAACAGATGGTCACAGCCTGTCTGTGGCCCTGACCGCGGACACAGGAGGGATTTCTGCACTTCCCCCCCTCACCCCGCCCAGTGTGTGCACACAGCCCAGATGGGGGCCACTTGGCCAGCCTCAGTCAGGCTGACCTCCTGCTGTTTGGCATTTGACATATGAAGAGTCCAGGCCCACAGT
>NW_006285917.1:2607442-2615715 GCF_000327345.1 Myotis davidii
GATCCCAAGGGCCCTGATCTCTTTACCATGTGTCCGGTGGCCTTTGATGGGAATTCCATTGCCCCTTTTGTCCTCTCCCAGAGGCCTGGCTGGGGGAAGAGAGGAGGAAGAGAAAGAAAGAAAAAAAGAAAGAAAGGAGAGAGAGAGAGAGAGAGAGAAGGGAGGAAGGAAGGAAGGGAGGAAGGAAGGAAGGGAGGAAGGAAGGAAGGGAGGAAGGAAAGAAAGAAAATAATTAATGGCCTGAAAAAAATATAGAGCTTATTTATAGAATACAAAAAAAGGAAGGAAGGGCTAGTTGGGGTGGCTGGTGGCTGGGCTGAGAGCCCTTCGGCTGCAGGCACCCCTTCCCTATCCACCAGAGATAATTCCCTGGCTTTGCCACCCTCACCATCTCATTGGGCTCAAATATAGTCACCCTACCTTTTTAAAAAATTTGGACATGGAGGCAATTTCAAGCCTCTTTGCTCGTTAGCCATCCAGCCATCCTTCCATCACACAGGTCCATTAGGACTTCCTGTGTGCCAGGCACTGTCCTAGGTGCTTGAAATATGACAGTGAACAAAACCAAGTGCCTGCTCCATTGAACTTTCCAGTGGGTACAAGAAAATAGAACAACAGGGAGCTCAGCTTATGCGAGACCACCAGGTTGAGGGGACAGTGAGGTGGCAGTTGAGCAGAGACCTGAAGTAAGTGAGGCGGGGTGTGAGCCACACGGAGACCTGGGGAAGGAGTGTTGAAGGCACCACACAGCAAGATCAAGGGCCCCGAGGTGGGAGCAGGCTGGGTGTGGGGGTTACCCAGGAGACCAGCACAGCGGGCAGAGGCCCAGAGGTAAGGGAAGCAGAGTGTTAGGACCTGCTAGGCCACAGGGAGGAGTTTGGCTTTTCTTCTGTATCAGAAAGGAGCCATTGGAAATTCCTAGGTAGAAGAACAACAGGGTCAGACATGTTTTCTAGGTGGCTGCTGTGTTGAGACTAGAGAGTAGGGGACAAGGGTAGAAATGGGAGGTGAGATAGACCACTGCAGCCGTCCAGGTGAGAGATGTCTTGGGAGGTTGTGAGAAGTGGTTGCCGTTTGGTTAGATTTTGAAGCCAGATTCGTGGGTCTGAGGAGAGTTAGAGATGACCCGAAGATTTCTGGCCTGAACAGCTAGAAAGGCTGGAGCTGCCGTTTCCTGAGATGGGAAGCTGGGGTGGGGGTGGTGAGGAAGTCAGAAATTTGGATTTTGGAGATGACAGGTATGCCAATTAAATATTGGAGTGGAGGTGTCAGCAAGAAGGTTGATGCACGAGTGGGGAGTGCATGACAGAGAACCAGGCTGGAGAACCACGTTCAGGGAACCTCAATGCATAGACGATGGTCAAGGCCACAAGACTTGATGGGGTCTCAGGAATAATGTGGAGAGAAGGACCCACAGGCTGAACCCCGGGCTCTGCGAGGCTGGGGGTGGGGGTGCAGGAGGGCATGGCAGAGGCTGAGGAGGAGACGGGCAGGGAGCCCAGCATGGACGTTGGCAGCTGAGGCTGAACTGCTGCGCTGAGGCCACTGGGAACTGACCATCAGGTTTTACAACGAGGTCACACCCTACCCGGCACGCAGGCGTGAAAGGTTTGGGAGGGGAGGCATCAGGAATAGCAGTGTAAGTGTCTTTCAAACTGTTTTTTGTTAAAAAACAAGCAAAGAGCAAAAGGATGTAGTGGGGGGGGGGATCGAGAGATTTGTTTTGAACGTTTCCCCCCTCAGGTGGGAGACTAGCAGCATGTCTGTGGGCTGATGAGAGTGAAGAACAGGGGAAATGATCATGCAGGAGAGGGCAGAACTGAGGGAACAACATCCTTGAGTGTTGAAAGGGGATTGAATCAGTGCAAGGAGGAAGGACATCCCCTGTTCTTGCTGTCAGGAGGGACCTTCCCCAGCTTCCCCAGGAAAGCAAGGCATCACTTAGGGCTGGGAGGATGCATAAAGGAGCAGGACTCGCCAGGGGCCTTGAAAGATGGGAGTCAGTTGGGAGAGGGAGGGCACTTCCAATGGGTGGGACTGGTGAGCACAGGCATGTAGGCCCTGAATGAGCAGGGCTGGGGTTTTTTTAGATTTCTTTAGGGCCTGCGCATGGAGAGGAAAGCTGGCTTGCATTTCATTACTGGGGGACCAGAGAAGCCTGGGACTTCCTGCCCCAAGACCCGAAGAGAATTAGCCCGACACCTGTCCTGGCCATTCCCACTCCTGGGTAAAATGCAGCCTTTCCTCACCCTCCTAAGCCCCGCCCCCTCCCCAGCTGCAGCGTCACCATTTCTCCATCCAGGGAGCACAGGGACATGGAAGAATAGGTTCAGACTCTTGTGCATGGACCCCTGCTCTACTCAGGGGTCTGCTCCTCTATCTGTATCCTTGCCTTACCACAGCCGCAGGAGTGGGAAAAACGCTGCTCAGGGGAGGGGGCCCCCATCGGGACCCTGGGCAAGCCACACCTCCTCTCTGGGACTCAGTTTTATCATCTGTAAATAGTACCTACTGCGGTGGGGTGTTGTGGGCAATGAGTGAGCGATGACACCGATGTGCCCGCACTCCCTGCTCAGCTCTGGTCCTTCACCTTCACTTCAAGTCCATGAATATACCCCAGTGATTCCCATGCCAAGACACCCATTTTAGGTGCTGTCCTGATCCCCCTCCAAAAATAGCATCCACTGAGAACTACGGAACTCATTCTTCTCTTTTTCTTTCCCTCCCCTCCCCTCCCCTCCCTTACCCTCCCCTCCCATCCCTTTCCCTTCCTTCCCCTCCCCTTCCTTTCCTTTCCTTCCCTCTCTCCATGACCATTTATGCCTTATCTTCTCTGTTACACAATAGAGTCTGTGAGGACAGCTCACAGTTTGACCCAATCTTGCATCCCTAACACCCGGCATTGGGGGTGCTGGCTAGGAACGGGACGGGGTGCCTGCAGAAACAGGCTGCAGCCCTTGCAGTGAGTTTGCAGCTGCCCCTCTGGCCTCCTTGGCTAATCCCCTAAAGGCCATGCTAGCCCAGAACCAGGCCCAGAAGGTCCCCCAGGCAGGGTTGTGCAGGCCCAGCTGTGCTGGGGGCTGCGCTCTGCCCTGAACCCGGGGGAAGAGCTTCCTGTGTGGTGGGTGCTAAGGCTGTGGCAGGTGACTGGTCCTGGGGCGTCCTTTTGTCACTCCTCCCTCTCCTCTTGCAGGGCAGGGCCCAGCGGCTGGGGGAACAGTTGTGAGCACTAGACAAAAAGCCTGGGACAAAAGGCCTGTGGGAGCCGCAGTGAATAGATTAATGAGATTTCCATATGAGGGCCAACAATGGGATTCTCCACTCCAGCCCCTTTGTTCCTGGCTGAGATAATGGAGCCCTGGGGAGCATGCCCAAGAGGGGGCTGCAGCAGCCCCTGCTCCTCACAGGCCTGGAGCCGCTGGGCAGCTGCCCCTCCTTCCCTGCCCCGCCCCCAGCCCTGCTCGGTCCAATCCCCTCCCTCCCGGTGGGTAATGGAATTCTGAATCATAGAATTCTGTACGCTGGGGAAGGGGGTTAGGAGGCAAAGGCCTCCTCAGAGAGTTGGAGGGGTGTTGACACTGCGTGATCAAGTATAAAGTTTACTTTAAAAGGTTCCTAGTGAGAGAGAAGTTTGCAGTCCACCATCCACACCAGCTGTCTCACTTGACAACTGAAGAAAGTGAAGTGGATAGAGGTTAGGTGTCTTGCCCATGGCCACACAGTGACAGCTCAGGGTGTCTGCTGCCCTGGGGTGTCAGAGTGAGCGTGGAGGAGGCGTGTGTGAGAGAAAAACAATCTCTTGATGCTCACACGACACCGCTTCACTTCTGACACCACCCAGCCAATTCTGCAACACCGGCTGGGTGTCCTACAGATTTAGCTAAATTCTGACACTGTTTACCTGGAGATAGCATCAGATCCCACAGGCTCAGGGCTCAATCCCACGAGACGGCCGCAGTGCAGAGGGTAATCACAAGTTGGGGTTGTCACCTGTGCTTCTGACCCAGGGACTATACATCAGAGATTCCCACGCCCCACTCTTTGGGTTCCGTTAATTTGCTAGAGTGGCTCACAGAGCTCAGGAAACCAGTTTACTTACTAGATTACCAGGTTGTTATAAAAGACTGTAATGCAGGGACAGCCAGATGGAAGAAGTGCACAGGGCGGGCACGTGGGAAGGACTGCAGTGCGTCCGTCCTCTCCCAGGGCACCACCTCCCAGCACCTCTGCATGGCCCCCAACCCAGAACCTCTCTGAACCCCAGCCCTCGTATGTTTGTGGAGGCTTCATTATGTGGGCATGATCTAGGCATGATCGACTAAATCACTGGCCACTGGCAATTGAGCTGGATCTCGAGGTCCATGGGGCGGAAGTCGGTGCACTGAGTGTTCTGGCCGTTTGTGACGCTGAATTGCTTCTCATTGATCCCGGAAGACTTCCTAAAAACGAGGGGTGAGGGTGTGAGGAGCTTTTCACTTCCTCCTCCATCTAGTAGTTCCTTCCATTACTATCTACTGCTCGCCTGCGTTTGAAGGTTGGCACTCCGTGGGTGGAGTCGAGTGGATCAGCCTCATCTGTGTGGAAGGGCACGATGCCTTCAAGGGCCTGCAGAGAAAGAGCTGCTTCAGAGCCCGGCCTTGCTCCCCAAAGGGTGCAGTTTCAGAAAGTTACCTTTCCTCCAAGAGTCCAGCCACCACCAGGGAAGTCCCAGGCCCAGATGAGGAACTGTCTGCCCAGCCCAGGGGGGTGAATACCTATCAGAGGGCAAGTCTGCAGGGAAAGGGACAGCTCTACTGGGCTGTCCATGAGAGGACACAAATTACTGAGTGACTCTGAACATGTCCCTTCCCCCTGGGGTTGAGGTGACTGGATGAGAGGACACAAATGCTCCTGCCTGAGGGGCACAGGCCACACTCCCAGGCAAATACAGACACATGTTTCCATAGGGCCAAGGAAAAGATGAAGGTCAGGTAATGTCCTCAGGCTCTTCCCGGGCTGTGAGTACCCGAGGGCTGGACAAGGGAGTTGGTGCAGCCAAGAGATAGGGCCTGGGCTCCTGGTCAGACTGTTGCCGTCAGAATCCTGCTCTGTTATGTGATAGCTGTATGAGCTTGAGGCTGTATTAATCTCTCAGTCTCCCCACCTGTAAAATGGGAATGATGACAATGGCATTGATTCCATAAGCCTGTTGTGAGGGCTACACAAGATAGAACAGGGGCTGGCCCTGCCCCCAGTGCGGGGTGCTGGGAAATGGCATGAGGACTGTTCTAACATATCAGCTGGGATGAAACCCCCTCACAGAACATTCTCCCAGTCACCTCAACCCCAGGGGGAAGGGACATGTTCAGAGTCACTCAGTAAGGATGGGCCACTGCTCCGGTTCTTAATTGTACCATTTATCACACTACTTTGTACCCCATACTGGACTGAGTACGTTACATACATTATTTTTTTTCAATCCTCAAGACCGCTCTGCAAGGCATATGTGATGCCCTTTAACAGATGGAGAAATTGAGCTTCCGTGAGGTCAGGCAACCTGACTAGGATCGTAGAATAAGTGAGTCTGGATTTAGATCCAGGCCTCCCTGATTCAAAGCTCACACTTTCCCCCAAGTCCCTGGTGATGTAGGGGACTGGAGTCTGTGAACCCCGAAGGGAGGCAGGGTCTCCTGGGAGATCCCTCATGTAGGAGGCTGCATGGGAGGGGCTTGTGAGTTAGGTCACAGGTAGGCCCAGAGTCCCAGTGTAAGAGCAAGAGGACTGTAACTGGCCTGGGTGTGGCCGGTGTGGGGCAGGGAGACAGCATGCTCTATCCTACCCTCTCTGGATTGGCAGGCGGGAAGCAGGCTGGGGGGTTGGGGAGGGGGCTGGTTGTGTCAGAAAGCACCCAGCTGAGTTTGCATTTAAAGCCCCAGAGAGGCCGAAACCGGTTTGGCTCAGTGGATTGAGTGTAGCCTGCGGACTGAGAGGTCCCGGGTTCGATTCCGGTCGGGGGCATGTGCCTTGGTTGCAGGCACATCCCCAGTGGGGAGTGTGCAGGAGGCAGCTGGTCGATGTTTCTCTCTCATCGATGTTTCTGGCTCTCTATCTCTCTCCTTTCCTCTCTGTAAAAACTCAATAAAATATATTAAAAAAAAAAAAGCCCCAGAGAGATGAGACAGAGTGTATGTGTAAGTGACAGGCACAGACATGCACATGCGCCTGCAGCTGTGCACCCCTCTGCACAGCATGGGTGGTGTAGGCGTGAATGCTGGTGTGTGCCAGGCTCATGCCGGCCAGCATGCTCAACCCAGGTGCAGGATGGCAGTCTCACCTCCTCAAACTTCTGTCTTCTCCGCTTCCTTGGGCAGTGGTATTCTGGCCAGACCTTTGTTCTTCCCTTGGAAGAGGTGAGAGGAAGTCTTGAGATCAAACGCTTTGTGACTAAGTTTAGAAGTTGCTGACCTGGCCCTCTGCTCCCCAGTCAAACCATTCAAGGATCTTTAACAGAGGCCAGATCATTGCATTTAGACAACGACCTGAAAGGATCTTGAAAGAAGGGGAAGAAAGATGGGCTGGTGGCAAGTGGAGACTTAGGGTCCAGGAGGTCTTTGTGAGGACAGGAAACAATTATGCTTGCTGTGGGGAGGGAGCCAGGACACAGTAGCGGGAAAGGATAGTTAATTAATGAGGCAAGATCCCAGCTGAACCAAGATGGGATCAAGGGCTGGGCTGGATGGACCCTCAGGCTTCCTGCCTGCGGATGTAGACATAGATAAAGGTGCAAACAGAAAGCCAAAGTGGTTAAAATGGAAGAGAATTACCCAGAGTGGAAGGCCAGCACCTGGAGGGGTTGAGGGTAGAGATCAAGTGGGCTGGATGAGCTGCCAGGGACAAGGGCTCCTCTGGGTAGGGCAAGGAGCAGCTTGAGAGGGGCTAATCCTGGAATAGATGAGATAGAGTGGGGGTGGCGCTGGGACAGGTGTGGAGAGCCACGGGTGGATTCCTGGAGTCCACAACTGCTGGGCGGAGTGGTTCAGTGATGGCCAAGGCTGAGTGCTTGGCCTTGAGGGTGGGGACTTGAGTGAAGAGGAGCAGAGGGGCTGAAGGAAATGCCTGTGGAACAGCCCAGACACAGAGCCTTCCCTGCTGTGTCCATGGATGTCCTTCCCCATCATTCCCAGCTGAATGTGTTCAGGGAAAGTACTATCATCAAACTTCTTTTCTCCGTATGAAGGAGCCAAAACACAGATAACAATGAATAGAAAAAAAACAAAGCAGGTTTAAGGGTCCATGTGGTAATACAACACGGGGCGTCGCAAAAACAGGTTTACAGTTGTTTGTATAGAAAATACAATAATTAATAAATAATACAACAATAAACTGTGTTTCCAGTACTCACAACTGAAAACCCACTTTTGCCCCACCTGTATTTGCACTTGTGTAACTCTGATATTACGTCATATGACCCTGCAACCAGACCCTTGTGATTCCTGATGTCCCTGGAAATGACCCCCTCTGACACCTGCTAATGCCTCTGCTCTTTGAAGACCCTCAGTAGGACCCGCATACCTGCCCACAGACCTCGCACTCAGCTCTACTGCCTCTGCTCTGCTTCCTTGTCATTGGTGTTCAGGGTCAACTCTGAAGGCAAAACAACCTTAAAAACGTTCCCTTTTTAAGCTTTAGTATCAAAGGCTCATGCCCTCCCTAGGGCAGTGGGGATGAGGGTAAATAGTTTTGGATTCAAAGACTGTCCTCTCCCATTGATGTCAGGTCATAGCCTCTGGAGGTGGTGCTGTCAACAAACTACTGTAAGTACGGGCAACTGAAGAGAACCTGAGAAGCCACTTGCTTATCTTCAGCTCTTCTTCTACCACTCTCTCTGCATACACCTACTTCCAGGCCTCCGGTGACCCAACATTTCTTGGTACTCCTTCTAGGCTTGCAGTGTATGATTATGTAGGTTGTTCACTGCACATGAGCCCTATTTCTTTTTTGTTTTAATATATATATATTAAATTTAATATATATATAATTTTATTGTTGACAGTATTAGAGATATCCCCGAATAGCCCCCTCTGCCCACCCTCTACCCCCGCCTTAGGCCTTCACCACACTATTTAAAAAATATTTATTGTTGAAATTATTACATATGTCTCCCCTTTTCCCCCATTGACCCCTTCTAGCCCACCATCAGCCCCTGCCCCAGGCCTTCACCACCCTGTTGTCTGTGTCTATGGGTTATGCATATATGCATACGAGTTCTTTGGTTCATCTCTTCCCCCCTTTGG
>NW_006285917.1:2616155-2621500 GCF_000327345.1 Myotis davidii
TATACTCAGTCATGCCCGCCAGGCTGTACCACAGCCTTTTTATCCATTCATCTACTGGCGGGCACTTGGGCTGTTTCCAAATCTTAGCTATTGTAAATAACATTGCTGTGAACATAGGGTGCATATATTCTTTCTGATTAGTTTTTTGGAGGTTTTAGGATATATTCCCAGAAGTGGGTTCACTGGGTCAAATGGGAGTTCCCTTTTTAACTTTTTGAGGAAACTCCATATTGTTTTCCATAGTGGCTGCCCCAGTCTGCATTTCCACCAACAGTGTACTAGGGTTCCTTTTTCTCCACATCCTTGCCAGCACTTGTTGTTTATTTATTGACTAGGGGCCCAGTGCACGAATTCGTGCACCTTGAAAGGAACTGTGGGCCTTGAGGCTGCAGTGGGCACAGGGGCAGGTCTCGGCCCATCCTCTGCACCCCCGCCTGGCCCCTCCCGCTGTGGTCCCCTGTCTGCTGGCAGCACTCCCCCCCATTTCTGATGATTAGTGACTTTGAGCATTTTTTCATACGTCTATTGGCCACTGCTTGCCCTGACCGCCCCTCAGGAGCAGGGGGAGGTGGAGAAGCCCTCAGGGACGATCAGGGCCAGCAGCCGCTACTTGCACCCACTGACGGCACCAAGCGATTGGGCATTGGGTGGCAGCAGGTGTGAGCGCCAGGTGAGACCCAGTGCACGCGGGAAAAAAGACTTCTCAGTAACCACCAGAGGCTCACCCCGATGACTGTGACCCGTGCCCTGCCTTGGTCTGGCACCTCCGCTCACCTGCTCCACCATCCAGCTGTTGCTGCCGCCTGCCATGTTCCATGCGCGCTCCCTGGTGGTCAGCGCACGTCATAGGGACTGGTTGTTCTGCTGTTCCGTCTATTTGCATATTAGCCTTTTATTATATAGGATAGGATGGTAAACACTCTGACAGGTGTGAGGCGATATCTCATTGTGGTTTTAATTTGCATTTCTGATGATTAGTGACGTAGAGCATTTTTTCATACGTCTATTGGCCACTGCTTGCCCTGACCGCCCCTCAGGAGCAGGGGGCTCTAAGTCCATTCATGCTGTTGAAAACAGTACGTTTTCCTTTTTACAGCTGAGTGGTATGCCTTTGGGTAAATGTACCACAGCGTTTTCATCCACTTATCTACTGATGGATACTTGGGCTGTTTCCAGATCATGGCTATTGTAAATAACCCTTCAATGAACATAGGGGTGCATATATTCTTTCGAATTAGTGTTTCAAGTTTCTTTGGCTATATCCCCAGAAGTGGGATCATTGTGTCAAACGGTAGTTTCATTTTTAATTTTTTGAAGAAACTTTCACAGTGGCTGCACCAGTCTACATTCCCACTAGGGTTGACCTTTTCTCCACATCCTTGCCAGCACTTGTTTGTTGATTTATTGATGATAAACACTCTGACAGGTGTGAGGCGATATCTCATTGTGGTTTTAATTTGCATTTCTGATGATTAGTGACGTAGAGCATTTTTTCATACGTCTATTGTCCATGTGTATGTCCTCTTTGGAGAGTTGTCTATTTAGGTCCTTTCCCCATTTTCAAATTGGACTTAATTGTTGAGTAGTATGAATTCCTTATGTATTTGGATATTAACCCCTTATCAGATGTATCATTGGCAAATATGTTCTCCCATACAGTGGGTTCTCTTTTCATTTTGATGGTGGTTTCTTTTGCTGTGCAGAAGCTTTTTAGTTTGATGTAGTCCCATTTGTTAAATTTTCCTATTTCTCTTGCGCTTGAAGATGTATCAGTGAAAATTCTGCTACATGAGATGTCTGAGTTTTTACTGGATATGTTTTCTTCTAGAATTTTTATGGTTTCACAACTTACATTTTGAACTTATTCTTGTGTATGGTGTAAGTTGGTGGTCTAGTTTCATCTTTTTGCATGTGCCTGTCCAGTTTTTCCAAAACCATTTGTTGGAAAGACTGTCTTTACGCCATTGTTTTTGCTTTCCTTGTCAAATATTGACAGCAATGGTGTGGGTCGATTTCTGGGGTCTCTGTTCTGTTCCATTGGTCTATATGCCTGTTCTTATGGCAGTAACAGGCTGTTTTGATTACAATGGCTTTGTAGTATAGTTTGATATCCAGATTTGTGATCCCTCCAACTTTGTTCTTCTTTTACAAGATTGCTGTGGCTGTTTGGGGTCTTTTTTTTTATTTGTTTGTTTGAAGCCCTATTTCTTAAGGCACATGATTCACATCATAGACACAGTAGATATGTAGATTTATTATGACAATTTTCAAGAATGTGGCAATAAATTGTCTTGAGGAAGGGAATAGGGCATATGAGTTAACCCAGTCCAGGCTTTCTGAATGCATTGTGCTCTTTATCTTTAAAGGTGTTGGCACCCTCTAGCCCCGTGGTTGGCAAACTACTGCTCATGAGCCACATGCGGCTCTTTGGCCCCTTGAGTGTGGCTCTTCCTAAGCCTTAGGTGTACCCTAATTAAGTTAATAACAATGTACCTGCCTATATAGTTTAAGTTTAAAAAATTTGGCTCTCAAAAGAAATTTCAATCGTACCGTTGATATTTGGCTCTGTTGACTAATGAGTTTGCCGACCACTGCTCTAGCCTGTCTGGTCACCTTGGTCCCTCACCCTTCAAAGTCCAGTGAAGACACCACCTCCTTGGTGAGGCTTTCTCCACCGGGTGTAGCATGTTCCCTAGAGCCCCACCTCACAAAAGATGTTGTCTATCTGTCTCCACATCTGGCTGAACCATCATATTCACCTTGCAATCTGCGCCTCCCCGCCCCCCCCCCCCCGCAGCATAACATTTAGTATTTGTTGAAGAAAGAATATTGAAACTGTAAGGCTAACTTATCTCATTACAAGCTTAGGTTTGAGAAATACTCGTCAGTAAAAACCATCTCTAGTATGCCTTTTAGTCTTTGAGCTTTTACCCTCGGATCAGGCTAACCCATTGGAGCCATGTGCCCAGAGTGCGCTTCCCCAAGCTCTGAATAGTTTGACTACAGTTTGGCTCATGCCTTGACTGGTGTTGAGGGGCAGTGTAAGAAACAGCCATGTAATATTTGTGTTTGTGGCATGGCTAAGAGGACATTATTACATCTCATAGGTTTGCTTCCTGAGGTCCATGAAAAATAAGCCCTGTGATCTCTATGCTAGGAACATTTTGCTGTTTTCGAGTATGGCAAGGTTTTTTTACTTTGCAAAGTGAGTTATTTGGTTACTGGGAAGCTAAGATGTGCACTTAACTGCAATGCTGGGAACTAACTTTCCCCCATCTTCCCTGGATTGTGATTGATCTACTCTAAATAACCTGTCTGTATTGTGATGATCATATTTTGGGAATGAGACAGATGGCAACACTTGCCCTGGGCACACAGCCATCACCTGCAGAATTGGGTCTGGAACCCATGTGCTTGACCTTATCAGGCAGAGACTAAAAGAAACCAAGTGGAAAGGAAGTGAATGCTTCTAGATCAGCCTCTGGGATTTCCCAGGGATGGTGCGGAACTGCCAAAGACATCTATATCCCTCAGTTGAGGCCCCAAGGGGGCCCTGGAGTCTCTAGGAAGATGGAGGTGAACAGAGCACTTAAGACTATCAAACTGTTGGGCCATTAGGTCAGGGGCCCTGGGCAGGCGTCTCATCATTACACAACCTCAGTGTCTCTTTAGTGCCTACCTAGCACATGGTGGGCATGCAACAAACAGCTGTTCCTGAATGAACCCCACGTGGGCTTGGCTATTCCCAGGGTTAGCATGTTCTACCCCTCACTACATTAGGTCTGGAAGTTAGGACCATTGTGTTCTAGAGGTCAGGGTTGGTGTGGCCAGGACAAATAATAATCATTGCATATAAGATGCAGTTAGTTGGTTGCCAGAGGGAAGGGGGTGGGAGGAGAAGGCAGCCCCAATATATGGTGACAGGAGAAGATGTGACTTTGGGTGGTGGGCACATGGTGCAATATACAGATCTTGTAACATAGACACCTACACCTGAAACCTATATCATGTTGACCAATGTCACCCCAATAAATTTAATATAAAAAAAGGTGAAGTTAGGGCCAACCATATCCTTTCCAGATCCCTCTTGTTCTGAGGGAAGTATTTTCAGATAACTTTAACCCTGGGGCAAGATGGGTAAATCCTGTACTGCAAGCATGTCAAACTCAAAGGCTAACAGGGCCAAAAATGCAAATAAACCTATTTTTCTTGTTCTCTGAAAGTGAAATATTTCCTGTTGTGCCCACCAAACAAGTCAGTGCAAGAGTAATGACGCAGCAATCGGCTGCTAAAATATTTGCTGCTAGTATTAGTGGGGAGAAATGGTGCGCCTGCATGTAAGAAACATAAGGGAAATGAATGCAACACGATTATAGTGATCAGTAATTAGTGAATGTTGTAATTCGTTATTAATAATTTGCATAACAGGACATTGTAAAGGTTAACCAGTTAACTGCCACACATCCAAAACGGGACGATATTGGAATTTCTTCCACATGCGCTGGAATATTTATGAATTTAAGTTACCATAATTTTCTTTACAAACCCAGAGATGTCACTAACAAGTCTGATTTTAAAATTGGGTGACCAGAGTTGATATGCAAAGTTTGCGGCTACAGATGCACGTGGTGTGTGGGGAAGATTATGAAATTATTAAAACATTTCTTACCTACCGTTATATTGGCTGGGCTGCAAAAATAGTTGTGGGCCACATGCAGCCCGCGGGCCAAGTTTGACATGCTTGCGGTACTGTGTACTTGGTGCTGGAGAAGGTTCCCCAGGAGGGTGGTGGGCGCGGGAGAACCAGCCTGTCCCGAGCTGCATGCAGTGCCGGTGGGTAGGGAGGTGGATGCTCGGGGCGGTGGGCGCGCGGGGAGGTGGGGCCCTGAAGGACCTCACCACCCCTTCTCTCTTGCAGCTCTGTCGAAGATGCACTGGACACCGGAACACGCCCAGCCTCTCAACCAGTGGCCAGAGCAGCACCTGGACGTCTCCTCCACCACCCCGTCGCCAGCCCACAAGTTGGAGCTGCCCCCCGGGGGGCGCCAGCGCTGCCACTACGCTTGGGCGCACGACGACATCTCCGCCCTCACGGCCTCCAACCTCCTCAAGCGCTACGCCGAGAAGTACTCGGGGGTCCTGGACTCGCCCTACGAGCGCCCCACCCTGGGCGGCTACGGCGATGCCTTTCTCAACGGCGCCAAGGGGGACCCCGAGCCCTGGCCAGGGCCAGAGACACACTACCCCTTGGCCTCGCTCCACGAAGGCCTTCCGGGAACCAAGTCGGGCAGTGGGGGCGGCTCCGGGGGCCTCGGGGGCTCCCCGGTTTTAGCCGGGAACCTGCC
>NW_006285917.1:2622843-2625703 GCF_000327345.1 Myotis davidii
GGACTTGGAGGCGGCACTGGCCAAGGTGGGCCCCCGGGCCACCCCCAAGGACCTGGACTCGTATGTGGAGTGGGACAAAATGTACGGCTTCGGACACTGACGGCGCGGGGGGGAGGCGCGGGAGCCGCCACCCCTCCCTCCCCGGTCCTGGGAGGGATGTCTGTAACCCACCTGGCTGGGAGGGTGCCGTGATGAATGTGGGGAGGGAGGAAAGGGGGCTGTTGGTGGAGTTTTTTTTTTTTTTCCGTGGGAAGGAAAATGCTTCTGCTAGGCAGATAGATGCCATATGCGCTGTGTACTCAGGTTTTTTCTATTTATTGTGGACGGGAAGCTTGCCATCTCCGCACCTCAGACGGGCAAGTCTGCCTGGGGGGCCTAAGGAACTCCTGCGCTCTCACCACAATTCTTGTGTCTCCTCGCTATCTGGATGCCTCCCTCCTCCTCCCCCCACTCTCCCCTCTTTCCTCCCATTCGCTTAGTTTTCTCTCTGCCTTATTGTCACCACTCCTCCAACCCCCCCCCCATCCTGGCCCAGTTTCTCGTTTGCTCCTCCCTCCCCTATCTCCATCTATCACCTTCTGCTCTGTCTCCATCCCTTGCTCTCTAGCTTCGGTGCCTCTTGGTCCTTCTCCCTGCCTTCTGTCCCTCTCATTCAAAGACTGCAGTGTCCCTTTGCAGGAGATCTGGAGGTCCCGCAGCCGAGGAGGAGGGGACAGGGAGTTCCCTCCCACCCCGTTACCCAGCTGAAACCTGGGTCTGGGGGGAGGTGTCAAGCAAAAACCACCCAAAGAAGGGCTTGTTGATGTTTGTTTTTGAGGGGGGAATCCCAGGAATGTAGCTTGTTTAATATTTAGGCCTCTTATTTTTGTAAGATGTGTAGAACTTGCTGTTTTTCTTTTTCTTTTGACAACTCAGGAAGAAACTGACCTCAGAAAGAATGTTAGACGTTGGCTACTCTCCTGTGTGATCCCACCACCCACCCTACCCCTCAGGGGAGCACATTCTCCCGGAAGACTTGGAAAGTGAGACTTGTGGGGCAGGGCGGAGGAGGACCCAGGGCTACACTTAGACCCCTGCTCTTCCTGGGACGGAGGGAAGCAGAATGTATTTGTAGGCTTCCTCCCAGTCCAAGGTTGTAGGCAGGGGTGCTGGGGAGCGTGTTGTGGGATTTGAGAGTAGGTGAGTCTGGCCCCCTTTCTGCTACTCTTCCAGCGGGGTCCCACTCTCAGTTTGGTGTGTTCTGTGAAGGGTTAACCAGTGTCCTCGCCCACTTCCTGCCCCAGACCCAGAGGAGCTGAGAGGCCCCAGTGGGAAGGTGACAGAGGCAGAAAGTCCTCAGAGAGGTCAGCCCACCTGGCCACTGACCAGGCAGAGGTCTCCTGTAATCCAGGCTAAGGGGATTGCCTCTGGAGGGAAAGACAGTTTGGCCACAAGTTTGGTTGGGCACAAAACTGACTACAGACTCAACCTTCCCTGTCCGCTAGGAGGCTCTGATGAGCAGTGAGCATCCGACACAGGAGAGGTTCTGTGGGGAATATTCCTTTCTTGTTCTCCTAGGGTCGAGGTCTTGGCAGGCAGTGTGAGGGGGGCAGGCAGTGTGAGGGGGGCTGGCAGTGTGAGGGGGTGGGCTGTTTTATGCTAACGTTGGGGGTTTATTCTCCGTCACACCCACACTTTCCACCAGAAGCCCAGGCTTGGGCTCTCTCCTGAGAACCACATTCCTCCTCTTCCTACCAACTTCCCTTGATGGGGCTTCAGCCGCTCGCCACCTCCCCCTCGGGAGCCCATTCACAACTCTGACCTTTGGTCCAAAGTTGGGGGGGAACAGACCCACACCCCTAACTTCTTTTCTCTCCCACCCCAGCCTCCCTCCCTGTACCTGCCTGCCCTTTCAGCTGCTACAGTCTCTGCACCGCCTCCCCCTCCCAGCTGGAAGGGTGTGCAGGGGGAGCATTCGGGTGCTAAGGTGCTGAGTGCCACCAGGAAAGCTGCTCTGTGTTCCCCCTCTTCACGCCTGGTCTCTTGCTGGCCTTCCTCTCCTCTGAGCTGGCTGTTTGCAGGACTGCTGCCTCAGAAGCAGTGGGGTGGGCTGCAGGGTCTTGGCTGGGAAAGGCCCTTAGAGGGAGCCAGGAGTGAGGAGGTTCTCTCAGGTGTGTATGTATATGGGGGAGGGCTTCAGGGAAGTGGGGTTGGGATCCCTTCCCTTCAAGAGGCAGGCGGCTCTGGGGTTGGGGGGCCTCGCTGACTGAGACCCACTGCCTCTTCTACTGGCCTTGGGGAACTTTGCACAAGGAGACATCCCCTAGTCTACTAGCACCTACCTCATGGGCACTGGGTTGGGTGGGGGAAGGCAGGTCCGGCTCTGGCAATGTTGGGGGGGCATACCAAAGAATCCAGGGGCAGGGGTTGGGGGAGGGCAGACACAGCAAGCTGGCCCTCTCCTTCCTCCACCCAGATTGGGGTCGGGGTCCTCTCCTCCAGCTGTAACCATTTCTACCTCATTTTGCTGTGTGTTGTACATGGACGTATTTATCTCCTGTCTGAAGACACTCTGCAGTTGTGGTCTGTCTACCTCAGAAGAGACTGTATTTTAAAAGAAAGTATTACACAGTATTAAAACGATGACATGTGGTCTCCAGAGGATTTCTTGGGGGTAGCAAGGTGTGGGGAGCCCTCTGGGGACTGCGTGGGCATCCAGGCCTGTCAGCGCCCTTGGTGTGGTGCTGTGGGTGTTACTATCCCTTGAGCACAACATGATTGTGGAACCCCTGCTATTCAATCGGGCACAAGCAGTGCCCACCAGGCACTGGGCCCTGAGGCCACCAGGTGAAAGGCCATACTCAGGCTCCAAAAAGCCCCT
>NW_006285917.1:2625759-2627027 GCF_000327345.1 Myotis davidii
GCTTACATGTTTGTTGAATGAGTGAATGAAGGAAGGAATAAATGAGTGCATGGAGGGAAAGTGGGCAGAGGGCAGAGCTAGCTGAATTCTAGTCTTAAGGTCCCAAGGTCCTTTATCCGCCACCATTTGTCAATCCCCAAACTATCTTTGACAAAACTCAGCATAAACCGGGAGACTGATAAAAATAGGAAGGAGCATGTTGCTGAAAAAACTGTGGAGATACCCGTGAGGTTTGGATTCACAGCTTCTTGACAAATGCTCTAAAGTTGCTGAAAATGCACCAGAGTCCAAGGGGAGTAGCGCCCCCAGGGCTCAGTGCTTGGTATATACACCAGGCTTTCAGGAGACAAAGCAAGTGGTTCTCCCCACTGAGAGAAACATCTGGGGGTGTGCCTGGGCATGAGGGCTCCAGGGCATTGCCCCAGGGTTCAGTGACCCCAACTCTCTCCGGCCTTGGATGTCCAGACCCCCCTTGTACTCTAGTTGGTTTATTATACACCTGCTGTATGCATGGCACTGAGAATATAGAAATGATTAAGCATAACCACGGTTCTGAAGAGCCCACAGTACAGGGTAGGAAAAGCTGAAAAGTGGATCCTTTGAAAACACAGCTTGAGGAGGGACCATACCAGAGTTTTTATTCTCACATCTGGCACAGTATTTGGTACATGGAAGACAATGAATAAATCCTTGAATTAATTAATTTGCAGATACGTGTCTTGATGTAGGATGCGCAGTTATCTCAGAATGCCCGGGCCCTAGCCAGTTTAGAGAGTCAGCCCACAGACTGAAGGGTCGCAGGTTCGATTCTTGTATGTTCCTCCGTTGAAGGCCTGATCCCTGGCCCCACTAGGGATGTGTGCGGGAGGCAACCTACCGATGTGTCTTTGTCACATCGATGTTTCTCTCTCTCTCTGTCTCTCCCCTCCTTTCCACTCGCAAAAAATCAATGGAAAAAATATCTTCTGGTGAGAATTAACAAAACAAACAAAAAAGAACGCCCAGGAAAGACCCGGACTCACAATGGCGGTGGTGGGTGTCGGAAAAACTTCCTGGACAGGATGGGGGACAGCATCAACGCTACAAAGGCTGGCAACTGCACCCTCCATGTCATTTGCTGTAAGAGCATGAAGTGAGGGCGGGAGTCAGGGGAAGTGAGGCTGGAGGAATCCTGCGACGGAGCCACTGCACCGGGAGGACCTCACATGCCCTGTGGAGAGTGGAGGCTCCACGATGAATCTCGAATCTCGTGCGTGTTTGGGTGGGTG
>NW_006285917.1:2627082-2627885 GCF_000327345.1 Myotis davidii
TTGGGTGGGGGGGGAGGTGGGGGGGACACAACTGATTTGAAAGTTAATTCGCACACTGATTCAAGAAATCTATACAAATAATGATGCACTGGTTGCTATGGGGACAGTAGATGGGCTTCACAGTGGAATGGGGGAGGCAAGGAAAGGTCAGAGCTGTAGGAGTGGAGAGGAGTCAGGGAGGGCTTTCCAGAAGAGACCTGTCAGCGGAGGAGTGGCCCAGGCAGGACTAAGAGTGCAGTCAAGATCCAAAGGCGAGCCAGAGCCACTGGCTGGGGGCGGAACCGCTTAGTGAGTGGGCCCGGGGTGTGTGTGTAGGGAGGTGGGGACTGGAGGAGGAGCCTGCCTCACCCAGACCAGCCTGGGTGAAGGTTTGGATGCCATGTCAGAGGATGGGAAACGATAGTCTAGAAATGTTTAGTATTTGTCTGGAAAGAAGAGAATTTGGGTATTGATTGGATATCAGAGATAACAGAGAGCTAGGGGTCTAGGGCTTCTGGTGGAGGATGAGGAGGGGCAGGAAATGGGCTAGAAGAGATGCCCGGGACTTTTTAAATTTGAGGCCTTAGTGGGGCAGCCCCTCCCAGTCTCAGGGGGACTGAGTTCCACCCACCCAGGGGTGCCGGGAACTCCCAATTCCTGGATTTTGTGGGTCCCTCCGTCTTAATTTCTGTGTGTTGGGAGCTGTCCCTCCAACCAGTCGCATGTACTGGAAGCCCCCTTCCAGGTCCTGGGGTGCTGGGCTCCCTCGCCCCAGTTGCTGGATGTGGGACCCCCCCCAACCGCCTCCCCACCACCCGTGGGTG
>NW_006285917.1:2628654-2649686 GCF_000327345.1 Myotis davidii
TGGGCCTGGGCTGCAGATGGGCCGGCTCCCCCCGCACCCCAGTGGCCTCAGCTGTAAAGTGGGCACCGTTTGGGGGAGTGCTCCCTGTGACGTTTTATAAAAGTTACAGAACCCGCAAAGGAGGGAGCGATCGGTTTGTTAGTTGGAAATGATGGGCATATCCAGGGGCGCTGTAAATAGGAGAGGAAAGCCCGGTGCCAGCCTGCCAGGCGGGCAGGAGGCAGGCCCCCCCCCCCCCAATTCTTGTCAGCGTCAGGACCTTATTTTGAACTTATTCTTCCACTAAGAGCTACCATTTACTGAGCACTAACAATGTGCCAGGCGCTATGCGAAGCAGTTACATCATTTGATCTAATTTTCAAAACCCAAGGCCGAAGGTATTAACTCCATTACACATGGGAAAACTCCGGTTAGGAGTCCCTAGCCGCCTCTAGTGAGGGGCATAGGAAGGCTTTTGAACCAGACCTGCCGGAGCTGCAAGTACGAGCTCCGGAGGAAATGATCTGTGAGCAGTAAGGGAGCGGGAAGCATAACGGGACCAGAACAAAATGCTGGCTTGTCTCCGCGGAGGCTCTGCTGGACCGTGTAGGGGCGCCACAGCTAGAGGTGTGCCCATGCCCAGGGGCTGCTGCCAAGCATCTCTCTCCCCATTCTGGCAAGGTCTCGTGAGGGTCTCCCAAGAGCCCCAAACCTTTCCCACCCCCCCGAATGGCTGGGCACCGCCAGACCAAGCACCCCACACAGACTCTGCTCAGATTATGTGCCCTGGCCCCAGGGGAAGGCTGGAGGGCAGCTGTGGGGTCCTGCTGGGTGGGAGTGGGGGACTTCCCATCCTCCCTGGGCGAAGGGGCTTCGGTGTGAGAGCGATGACAGAATGACAGGCCAGTCCAAGAGGAGAGTTGAAAACAAGATTGACGTAACCCTTTATTGCAAATTCTAAAGTAAAAAGATGTACAGTACAAAGTAAAATTGAAATTTCAGACTATAAACTTCCAACCCACTTACACATTCTCATTTCTCAAGCATCTCTGCCATTTCCGCATAAACGGAACAGGGAACAAGTTGAGGCGGTGAGGGAAGGAGATACAGCAAGGGAAAAAAATTAAGTGTTTAGAATAATCACAAACCCCAGAAGCAAGTGAAAGGAAAGATATTTTCTCGACCTGCTGTCCTGGTGATGAGAAGCGGGAGTGGTTGGAGCAGTGCAGTTTAAAATGGCTCTCAGAATAGCAGCATTTATGGTACCATTTCATCTTCCGTAAGTCCAAATAACACTTCGCCCTTCCCTAGTGCCTTTGCCTCTGTATCTCAAAACACTTTACACATTTAGTTAAAGCCTCACAACACCCCTGTGAGGTAGGTCAGTATTATTATCCCCATTTTACAGATGGGGAAACTGAGGCACAGAGAGGTTAAGTGACTTGCCCAAGGCCACACAGCGAGCCAGCGGCCGAGCTGGGAATGGAACACAGGAGTTCTGTCCCTTTTCTGGAACCACTGGACCCCGCTCCCCTTTACCTATATACATTCTTCACACACACACCACAAGTGCACACCCACCCCACCCGACCCCACCCCCCTTAGCCTCTATGTACAGCAAACAGTCGTGGGGGACAAGGGCAGGGGGTGCCTCAGCAGCGTTTAATGGAGGAAATCTTGGTAATCTTAAAAAGGGAATCCAAGAAAGCATAGAGCTAAGCCACAATGCAGACTCTGTGCAAACCTTGGGCCCCTCCCAATCCCGACTTCCTCTTCTCTCCTGCTGTCCCCCTGGCTGGCTAGTTGCAGCCAATTCTTTAGGGGGTGGGGGTACCTGAAAATGAACGAAGCTTTTTGCAAAACTTTGGGCAACATCTGAGAAAAGAAAGAGGCATCGCTACAGAAGATGCCCAGGACTCAAGTCACAAAGTCGTAATCCATGGCAATCTCACCTCCATATCAGGCCTGGAGGCTGGGGACCGGGGGAGGATGGGGACTGACCTACCAGCCATTTCTCTCCAGAGTGGAGCTACTGGAGCAGACTAGAGTGGGCACTTCAGAATCCTCCTGAGAGTGTTTCTGGATCGGGAGACACGGCCTAGAGAGGGATGTCCCCAAAGCAGGGCAGGGTGAGGGCAGCGGAGGGGGGCCCCTCATCCCTGCACAAATGTGAAGGAGACCAGCCCTAGTGCGCTGGCTTATCTGTGGGGTGATGGAGGGCAAGGCCCAGCATAGCTAGCAGAGTGGAGGCTGCTGGGCATCGTGCACGCCTGAGCTTGGGGGGCACTGGGTTAGATTTTTTTCACAGACTGGTGAAAAAGGCAGAAGTAAGGCCAGCCCAACTGGGCTGGCTGATATCATCCCTGGGGGCTCTGCCAGCTGAACTGGTGAGGAAGGGGTTTCGTGGGCCTGTAAGCACCGGCCTAGGGAGGTGTGAGGCATGCAATGGGCGAATGCGGGGGTGGGGGTGGGGAGGTGTCAGGACCTTGCTTTTCTCTCCAAGCTCTACCTCTCAGCCATAAGACCCTGATCTCTCTCCATTCCTCTCCTTTCCCCAGATGTGCTAAGGTCCCAACTCCCAGACCCCGCCCAGGACTCAAGAATTGGGATAGTCAAGCAACACACACAGCAAGACAGGCTTCCCTTGTACAGGAAAAAGGGTCGTTTTTATTATGTTTCCTTTTTTGGCTGATAGTAGTGATGTACGTTTTGTCATGTCTCATTTAGAGCAGTGGTGGCCCCCATGCATTCACTAATACACTAATCTTCACTATTGGTCTTGCAGAAGTTTACGTTGGTGGCGGCAGAAAATAAAAGAACTCTGGGCACTGTCGTTCCAGGGGCTTTGATTGGGAGTTTCTATTTAACTCTCCCAGGTCAACTTCTGGTGCCAAAAGAGGCCCATTCGGCGAGGGGTGGGAGTTGGACACGCCGACCCCCGTTTGTTCCTGCTCTCGCCCTCTGCTTTGGATTGTGGAGTCTCCTCATCCTACGTAACAAAGAGATCAAGGAAAGAGGGGGAAAGTGTTTTTCCACACAAACCAGCAACCGTGTCCGCTGCTGCTCAGTGGCTTTGGCTCCGCATTTTAAATGAACAGCATCACACATGTCTTTTTGCTTTTTGTCCTTTTTTAAAGGTGGATTGTGGAGTATAAATACTGCACCAAGGACCTGGCTACAAAAAATAAATATTTATATTGTATTTATATATCTATATATATATATATGTGCAGTGATACTGTGGCTGCTGCTGCTTTTTGATTGGCTTCGTTAATATTTGGCAAAGCGTTGCCGCTTACCCACTCAGTGAAGACGTACAGAAACGTCACCACTGATTCTCTTGGTTCCATGCCTGTTAACTGCGGGTGTAAACTGCTGGTGATGGTGTCATTTACTACCAAAGAAGTGTGGAGCAGGGCAGGTGAGTGAGTGAGAGTGGTGGGTGGGTGGAGGGACGGTGGGGAGGAAAAAGATGGTGGGAAAAGTCTGAAGAAAAAAAGAGTGAAACTTCAAATAGAGTGGTGGTGGCATCTTTCCTGTGAAGCTGGCTGACGGGTGTCAGATACCAAGGCCCGCGTGTGCCTGAGGAGATAGCCTGCTGGGCTGGGACCGGGTCTGGGGGGAGGGAAAGGGTCAGATATCAGAAAAGACTCATGAATATGTTCTAATAGCTTAACGGTATCGTTAGCACGAGCACTTGGGGTAGTGAGTGGGACCTTATAGCTCTCTTGCCCATCTCAATCCTAAGAAACAGTTATGAAGTTTAGCCAAATCTTGCATAGAAGTGGTTAGAATTTATTGCACATTGGAACAAAAATATATATTTGTGTTGTTTTGGAAAAGACCATTAGCAATAAAAAATTTTTTTGTCTGTCTGTCTGGTTTGGGGATGTACATTGGCTGACAGCATCTAAGTTCTAAGAAAGAAAGGAAAGTATAAAAAATAAAAATAAACATGACAATGGCATAAGCCAGAAGCCATTTCCTATTTAGTACGTTAATAATTTTGTATTTACAAAAAGGCATGCCAATAAAATAAAATGATATATTACAGTATTTATAATTCTCTTAAAAAGAATAACCACACACGTCAGCTCCTGTTTTGTGCTGTTGACGATGTGACCTGTACACGATGCTATGCATTCATCCTAGCGGTTAGCAGGGTCACCTAAAGAGATGCCTTTTCAGCCTCGTGTTGGGCGTAGTGCGGGAGTTCCACGGTGGTGCCACAGAAGCAGGCTTACGAGGGCTGGCCCGCACCGAATGGTCCAGCGAGACAGAAAGCTCTGCTTCCCGACTCGCTGTGGTTTGCTCCACGCAAAACTAGTCAGGTGGACATACATCCAAAGTGCGTCTACTGCAAGGCAGGTTGGTGTGTCTGATTATGGGTTCTTCCCCCCGTTATAAGGTTCAGGGAAAATTCATTTTGATTTGGTTAGCAAGCGACAGTCTCTCAGTCTCTGTATAGACTTCCTGGCACATTCAACTGCAGCGTCTTGGCTTTAAAATCTAGTCATCGGACAAGAAACCCCTGGGCGACTAAAAACTGTCTTCCCTAAAGCAGGAGATGGAATGAGAGAGAGGACGCTCCCCCCAAAAGCCACTCTCCAATGGCAATGAGCAGGTTGCTAAGCAGATAGCAAAACTGGCCCGAAAGGGATGCGCTGGGGGAAGCTGGAACATCTTAAGAATAAATAAGTTGTTTTCTCGTGAGAATCAGTGCAATAAAGAAACCAAGCGGGCTTGGTTCAGAGGAGGTGCCATCACTACCTCAGGTCCCACCAGTGAGGAGTTATTCTAACAGCACGTGAAGAAACCACAGCCACAGCCCCAGTGCTGCTGCCCTCACCCACCTCTGTGGGCAAGGGAAGCCCTGCTCGGTGGAAAATGTGAGGGAGGTGAGAGGGATCATGCGGTGTGTGAGCTTGGGACAACCCCTCTGCAGAAGGGAGGCCTGTTCAGACCGCCTGAACCCTCTCCATGTGGACCCAAGCCCAGAGGAAGCCACATGCAGAAGGGCGTGATACCAGATGAAGTGAGCACCCCTTCACCCCCAAGGAAAGGTGTTGTAAGTTCCCCAAGTTACCCCCTAGAGATAACATACTACTTTGAATAGCATTTTTACCTCTATCCCAAAGAAGTGTCAGTTCTCCAGATGAACTTTTGATTTTTGTGTTTAGCCCTAGGATTTGGTTTTACAGTGACATTATTAATACAAGCCATTTGAGATCAAAATTTCCCCACGTACGGGACACAGAGCAGCATTAAACAGTTCATCTTTCAAAATGTGCAACAATGGCTGTAAGAGATGTCTGTTAAACATATACACACACGGATCCATCTGCTTGTTGGATTGGGTTTGTTTTTGTTGGACGTGGTCAATTGGTTGGTTATGTTTCCCTATCAGGTGTATGAAAGGCTTCTAAGAATTCATAAAGAATTATGGTGGGTATGGAACTCTTACCATTTTTTTTCCCCAAATACAGTGAACGGTGCAGGGCTGGGTCCTGTTGGAAGGCTGACCCAGTGCAGGGGACGGGATGAGCAGCGTCCTGTGGTGTATGGTTCTCATGCATGACTTCTGATCACGGCATGCCATCATGCAAATCATTTCCACGCATTGAACGAGCACAACGTTTGGAATCGGCCTGAGCAAGTCCTCCTCAGCCTGAAGAAACCTGATAGTTTGCCCCCACCCATCTCCAAACCACGTGCAGCCCATGTGGAGAAGATGCGGTTGATGTCAAAGAAACTGACAATTAAATGACATGGGCTACATGTGAGTGTGAGTGTGTGTGTATGTGTGTTTTCTTTTGCTGCTTAGCTTAACTAATGTAGGAATGCAAATAGAGTTTGCATGAACAAACGAACTTTTTAAAGTGATGCTTTCTGCTTCTGAGAATCAACAGAATGAAAAAATAAGATCCATTTGGCTGCAAGGGAAATACGCTGGTCCCGGCAGCCTCTCCTCTGTTTTTTGTGTCCTGTTTAGTTTTGTCCTAAGTTGCATTGACTGATGTGGAACATGCAGTAACCACCTGCCCAAGCGTTAGAAAATCTGTGAGTCAGGGGGCAGGGTCCTTGGCCCTGGGCAGGTCACTGCTCAAGATGCAACCATGTTACATGGTAAGCAGACTACGTTTGGTATAGATCGTCAGGGTAAAGTGTCTCCATAGCTGTTCTGCACTGATAATATTCAGGAAGTTTGTAAACAATCTTTCACTTGCGCATTTTGAGTCTGTACAATATTAAATTTTTGCCTTCCTCTAACACTTGGATTCTCTGACCTCTTTCTGTCTTTTGGCTCTTTCCCGTCTTCCTTCCTCTGCCCGCTGCTGTTTCTCCTTCTCAGGTTTAGTCACACTGTCGTAGGATGGGAGGGAGGCGGTAGACGGGGTGCTCTCCTTCTTCTCGGGGTGTGTGCCTCCGTTCTCCAGCTTGTTGGAAGCTGTCTTTTTGCAAATGAAGCCCCGCCTGGCTAAATGTCCCCGGTAGGCGCGCTGCAGGACCACGGCCGACACCTCCTCCTGCTTGCGCCGCAGTGTGGTCGTGATCGGCTCGTAAGACACTTTGGAAGGATTGGACGCCACGAACCGCTCCTCCATCTGCTGTCGAAGGATGTCCAGCTCCCCGCTGTCTCCCAGGACCCGCTTGGTGAAGGCAAAAAGGATGTCCAAGCAGTGGATGCGGTCCCCGCTGACCATGGGCAGATCCATGGCAATGAGCTCAATGGTGTTGGGCTTGGGCACTCGCAGAGGATGCTCCAAGGCGTCTGCGAAGTCTGCCAGCTTACAGTACTCGATGAACTGGGTGGCATCGGGGTCGAACTTCTCCCAGATCTCATAGAAGGTCTCAAAGTCGTCCTCACTCAGAGGGTCTGCACTTTCCTCGGTGGCTACACTGAAGTTCTCCAAGATGATGGCAATGTACATGTTCACCACAATTAGGAAGGAGATGATGATGTAGCTTACGAAGAAGAAGATGCCCACTGAGGGGTTCCCGCAGTCTCCCTTAAAGCCACTCCCGGGGTGCTCCTTGTCCAGACTGCAGTCAGGGGGGCGGTTGAGGATGGGCAGCAGCAGGCCATCCCACCCAGCGGAGGTTGTGATCTGGAACAGGCAGATCATGCTATTGCCAAATGTCTCAAAGTTGAACATGTCATCAATGCCAGCCTCGTGCTTCACATACGCAAAATTGGACATCCCAAAGATGGAGAAGATGAACATGACCAGGAAGAGCAGAAGGCCGATGTTGAACAGAGCAGGCAAGGACATCATTAAGGCAAAGAGCAGGGTCCGAATCCCTTTGGCGCCTTTGATCAGACGCAAGATGCGCCCAATACGGGCCAATCGGATGACTCGGAATAGGGTTGGGGAAACAAAGTATTTCTCAATTATATCCGCCAGGAACATTCCTAAGAAGAGGAATAGAAGAAGATATGTTACTGGGATTGGAGACACCTTTCTTTTTACTGTGTCACATGGTATAATGAAACCCTTAAGTTCAAAGGACTTTATAGAATGACTGCCTTACTATTTAATCTGAACTATCATGATAAAAAAGAAAATCACACGTTTCAAAGAAGATATAAAAAAAGATAAAACAATAAAATAGACACCCATGTAGCTAACACCCAGATTTAAGAGATGCTAGCATTTCACTAGATTTGCTTCCTCTTCATTTCCAGAAGCAACCACACAGTCCTGAAGACAGTATGTATCACTGCGGTATTTTCATGATTTTGGTATGTATGGATCCATAAGTAATATGTAAATAGCATTTTACTATGCTTAAGGAATGAAAATATATCTCTTTTTAGATCAATTTTTTTAGATCTCTAACTTGCTTTTGAGACTTAACATTGTGAAATCTGGTGTTAAAATAATTTTAGATTATTCACAATAATGGTTGAAAATCATGACAAGGTCCTCATTTGACTGGTTTCCCACTCAAGGATAATTAGTTATTTTCAAATTTGTGCACGTATGGCTTCCTGAGGTGTTATCAATTCTTTTCCAAAATGCTGTCAAATTTCCATATCCACAAACAATAATGAGAGGTCCTTGCTCCACCCTGTGACTTCACTCCCTTTGGCTGTGGTGTCTTAGTTATTTAGGTAATGCCGCCAATTTTCAGAGTATCTTCTTCCTGGCTCTGAAAAGACATTTTGGTTTCTCATTGCCCCATGTCCATACCCCAAAGAATGAGTCTAGAAAACTAAAGAGACCTCTCATGAGTGGCTTTTAACGCAACCTTTAAATTTTGAAACCAGTATCAGCAGATAAAAGGTCGAGACATTAGTAGGAAATAACAGTAGATGGTGAAAATGTACCAACCAGAGGGCTGTGTTCTATCCACACTCAGCCAGCAGACCACTTGCCTTAAAGCTACAGAGCAACAATGGGAGCCCCACAAGGGCCACAGAAGGAAGAGCAGATGGAAAGGATGGGAACCTGCAGGGAAGACAAAGGTGTGGTCTCCTCCTTCGGTGCCTTCTGCTGTCGAGGCCCCAGTGAGACAACACGGGCTTCAACTGACATGAGGGATTGACTTTAAGTTAAAATATGTCTTTCAACCATAAGGATTCATAAACATTGGGTGACAATCAGCAGAAGGCGGTGGAATCCCCTTACCTGAAGGTTTTAAGGTAGGTAAGACTCTCAGGAAAGGACAAGAGGCAGGAAGTTCAAAGTAGGCCAGGTAACCTCTTGGGGTTTCGTCTGGAGCTAGAATTCCATGGGTGTTTGAACTTTCAAGAAAACCTCTATCTCATCCAGGCCCCAAATCGCTACATCTGCTCTCTTCTTTTCACTTCTCAATTAAGCCATAACCAGTGGCCATAGGAAGTCAGGGAACTTGCATTCCATGTATGGTGGCCAAGTAAGGCTTCAGAGAGAAGATGCCTGAGTGATGTTTTGTCGCATGAATGTCTATTTGTCCCCAGAGAATAGGAGAGCGATGGGGCAAACAGCAACCCAGGCAGCAGGAACACCATTTACGGGGCCTTTCAGGAGGTTCCAGGGCTAGTTTCACCCCAGATCCTCTTTAAAAAGATAATTTCTATACTTTCATTTCTGAGCAAATTAATGATATCTAATAGAAACTCCAATCATTAAAATCTATTTTCGAGAACAGGGAGCACGGTCTGGTCTGTGGGTTTTCCGTCCACTCAGTGGTGGGAGGGCAGAAAAGGGATGGGCACAGTGGAAAGGGCAGCACTGTCCAACGCGTGCTCGGGGGAGGCGGACAGTGTGGACCTGAGGCCGGGCGCTGGGCTTGAACCCCGTTTGCTCACTTACTAGTTCCATGTCTCAGTAGCTGCTCTGTGCTGCTGATACTTACAGGGCTGTTGGACGGGCTATAAATTAGAACATGCAAAGCACTTGGAATGGTGATCAGCACATACTAATTCCACTAAAATGTAAGGTATCATTATTATAACTTGAAAAAGATGTTGTGATCAAAGAAAAGTGGGATGGTGTATTAAACAATTCTTTACTGCAGGACTTCCAGGAGCCTTCTGGAGCAGTGATGGCGAACCTTTTGAGCTTGGTGTGTCAGCATTTTGAAAAACCCTAACTTAACTCTGGTGCCGTGTCACATATAGAAATTGTTTGATATTTGCAACCCTAGTAAAACAAAGATTTATATTTTTGATATTTCCTTTATATATTTAAATGCCATTTAACAAAGAAAAATCAACCAAAAAAAATGAGTTCGCGTGTCATGGGTTCGCCGTCACTGTTCTAGAGACTGCTGTGCTCTGTGACCCTCACCAGGGAAATTCACTGTACAGTGTTGCCCAAAGTAATTTCATCATGGGATTCTTTTACTGGGGAAGAGATGGATGATGGGATTAGTGTTCCATGTAGCAACACATATTTGGACATGCTGCCCCTGAGGACAGAAACCAGAAAGTGGCCCAGGCCCAGGTGAGTGCCGCCTCACTAAACCAGCCCGGCCACCAGAGCTCTGGAACTGGTCCCCATGGGCTCGGGCACCCTCTCTCTGCTAGCCTGTCGGTCAGGCCCACCGAGGCCGTGTTTCAGCACTCAGGATGCCTCTTAGGAAGATAAGGGATGGTTCCGAGAGGGCAAGCAATGGGACAGCATTTCCTCTGTCTGCCAGAACCGCACCCCTTCAACCTTTAGGTGAAGCACAACGCCACACAGTCGCTGTTAAAACACCGACCTGAGTTCTGCTTCTGCTACCTCTGAGCTGAGTGACCTTCATGTCTTTCCAGTGAAGGTAATAAAATAGCCCGCTTCCTGGGCTGTCATAAGGTGACACCTGGGCTTAAGCGAAGAGCGTGACCGGCCTGCACCCCAGACCTGCGTATCTCGTTGCTCTCCCAGGAATCTTGTCCTCAAGGCCAGTCAGATGCCCATCCCCTTCCCGCCTGCCCCACTCACCCACAATGGAGAGGATGACTACCACGAAGTCGAAGATGTTCCAGCCGATGGTGAAGTAGTAGTGCCTCAGGGCAAACATTTTGAGCACACACTCACAGGTGAAGAAGATGACGAAGACCAGGTTGATCCAGTAGAGGATGTTCTCCATCTGCTTGCTCTGAGTGTCTGTCTCCACCATCATCGTCACCATGTTAAGGCAGATGAGCATCATGATAACAATGTCAAAGGCTTGTTGAGTGACAAAATCAAAGACGATACCTTGGATTTTGTTCTGGGGGGGAGGGGGAAGAGAGAAACGGAGGATTCATGAAAGCCTTCCTAAGCCGGCCAGGGTTGCCATGCTGTTGATCAGAGTGTGCTGCTTTCTTTCTATGATACCAGCCAGCTCGGTCCTGCGGCTCTCTCAGGAGAGTAGGAACATGGGCAGACCCCAACATCAGTGTCACTTCACCTAGAGTTTTCGGAATTGCCGCTCTTTTCTTTTTTTTTTTAGAATTTGGTGAGGCAAGTATGCCAGGTGTGGCGGTGAGTAGGGAAAATACTCTGGAACTCCGACTCTTGATGAAAACAAAGTAGCTCTACTATTATGTTTACAAAAGAAGTTGCCAGGAAAGCTTCTATTTTAAGAGTTCTGCTGGTTGTGTGTGTGTGTGTGTGTGTTACTTTAAATGCAAGTTACAGAAGAAGGAACTTTGAGCCTGGTCTTTGGGGGTCACGGGGCATCAGGAGCCTCTGCTCTGAAGCAAGAGGACAACCACCAACAGAGGGTAAAGCAGAACCCCAAGCCCCAAATCTGCTTTACAGAAGGCTCAGTCCAAGGAGGAGATCAGGACGTCAGACTCTCCTAGTTTCACTCTCTTCTGCTCCCACAAATATCCAGAAGCACTATGTCAGCTTCTAGGCACAGGCTGACCTGTGGGGTAGAGGGTTGAGGAAATGATGACTAAACCTATCTCGGACTGGTAGGAAAGACATCAGCTTTCATTTCTCCGTCCTCTGTGAATTTTTAGCTGCCTCTTAAACATTTCTCTGGCAGGGCCAGAGCCCATGTGGTTAACATGCCAATTTCCTGCTGCTGTCCAAGGAAGGCCCAGAGGCAAGGTCAAGCGCACGTGTAAAAGCCATCCCACACCTTCATCCCTGTTCTTGTGCCATTCTCCTCAGATCTTCTGGATGCGGTGAGCAGGAGACGATGCGAGGGCACAGGCAGCCCATCACTCACCCCTTTCCTTCCTCTGAAGTAACCCTACCGGTGTCTGTTTCCATATGGGGCCTCCCTCTGCCCGGGGCCTGTACAGAGCACTCACCAGGGGGCGGGGGATGGGTTTCTGTGGTTTCTTCGAGCCCAGCTTTTTCATGGCATTGTAGTACTTCTTCTGTTCCTCAGTCATGAAGATGTCCTGACCTCCAAAGTAAAGGAGGGAAGAAGAGAAGCAGCCATTACAACCGGTTCTCAAGTGTTATGGCTTTGGAACCCAAGGTTCAAAATTGGGAACGGAGGGACACTTATCCCCTTTCCTCTCCCGAGGTCAGTTCAGCTAATGGTTGTACCAGAGTGAGGCAGACCTGGGACAACTACTGTAATTCAAAGAGACCCCTGCCTTTGCTTCAGTTTGGGTTTCCTGAGCTCTGCCAGGAAGGAAGGAAATGAACGGCCCAATTACAGGCCCTCAGGAAAGGTTAATCTTGAGAGCAGTGGCTTTGAAGATAGTCACATCTCAGGATTCCTAATTTTTTTTGGGGGGGTGGGGGAGGGGGCCTGCTTTCTTGACAAAATTTGAGGGAAAAGACATTTTAAAATAAAAGGATTTTCAAGTCCTGGCTAATGGCCCATTTATTTCTAACAATATTAAAAATATAGAAATTCTGATGCAAGAAAACAATTTGGGGCGCTCCTTGGAGTTTGTTGGGATGGACTTGATTTATAAAATGAGTAACAAGTAATCTTTTCAATTTGCTTTGGAAAATTGTTAACCATCTGGGACAAGTAAGGAAGTGAATTTTCTAAGGATGGCCTCTCAATCCCAATTTGCTAGTAGTAGTACCCAGGGATTAATGTGGACAGTTACAAATCTAGACAATTTCTACTTCTCACTGTAGCTATTCATTTGCTTCCCTTTTCACTCCTGTCACTAGACCAGTGATGGCGAACCTATGACACGCGTGTCAGAGGTGACACGCGAACTCATCTTTTTGGTTGATTTTTCTTTGTTAAATGGCATTTAAATATAAAAAATAAATATCAAAAATATAAATCTTTGTTTTATTATGGTTGCAAATATCAAAAAATTTCTATATGTGACACGGCACCAGAGTTAAGTTAGGGTTTTTCAAAATGCAGACACGCCGAGCTCAAAAGGTTCGCCATCACGGTGCAGCCAGCTGCCTCCTGCACACTCCCCACTGGGGATGTGCCCGCAACCAAGGTACATGCCCTTGACCAGAATCGAACCTGGGACCTCTCAGTCCACAGGCCGACACTCTATCCACTGAGCCAAACCGGTTTCGGCAAGTTAGGGTTTTTCAAAATGCTGACACGCCGAGCTCAAAAGGTTCGCCATCACTGACCTAGACCCTCTCCTACCCTACTTCCCTCTGGTAGGAGACCACAACCAGTACAAGGTCTCAGGAATAAGACTGCTAGTAACTGTGGTAAGCCACACACTGAAACCCAGCCCTCAACAGGGAGAGCTGGTTGGGGCTATTGTGCAGTGGAGCAAGTGCCACAGTGACGTGCCAGCATGGATTTTAGAGGAAGAAAGGTGTTCCCTCTCTCGAGATAGGGTCAGAGACACAGAGAGCTACGCTCTCATCTGGGTGGACCTCTGACCACTGGCAAGGAGGGGAGGAGACCTATCTTTTTCTTTTGTTGATTGAAGTTATCAATGATGACACCAATGAACAGGTTCAGGGTGAAGAAGGAGCCGAAGATGATGAAGATGACAAAGTAGATGTACATGTAGATGTTGTCCTCATACTTAGGCTGCTCTTCAGGCTGTCAAAGGACCGGAGAGAAAGGAAGAGAGTCAGCTCCTCACCTGGGGACCAGGTGGGCAGTTCTGACCTGCCACGGCCATCAGCCATAACTGACCACTCAAGCTGCTGAACAAGCTGGGAAGGGGGAGCCCTAGGTTCTCTGTCTCCTTCACCGTGGAGGCCCTGCCCTCAGAAGACATTGTTCCTGCCATGGCTTAGGTCAGCGGTTCTCAACCTGTGGGTCGCAACCCCTTTGGGGGTCGAATGACCGTGTCACAGGGGTCGCCTGAGACCATCGGAAAACACATATATAATTACCTATTGTTTTTGTGATTAGTCACTATGCTTTAATTATGTTCAATTTGTAACAATGAAATTGGGGGTCACCACAACATGAGGAACTGTATGAAAGGGTCGCGGCATTAGGAAGGTTGAGAACCACTGACTTAGGTGGAGAATATGCAAATCATGAGGTGAGAGGCTGTCTGCTCGGAGCCACACTTATTTCACGGCAAGCA
Source organism: Myotis davidii (assembly GCF_000327345.1). Lineage (NCBI taxonomy): Eukaryota > Metazoa > Chordata > Mammalia > Chiroptera > Vespertilionidae > Myotis > Myotis davidii. Next base: position 2,642,540 of record NW_006285917.1, read on the forward strand.
CGGAGGAGCAGGCAGCCCTGCTGGGCAGGCAGCCTGGTCACCTGGCGTCAGTGTAAGAGGGTGAGGACTTACTGTGAGGAGCCAAGTGTCCTATAATCAATAAAACAAGCAATAAAGGTCCCCCCCCCCTTTCCTGATGAGATCCACCATGCTGCTCCCGTCCTAGCCATCTAGGAAGGCTGTGGTTTCATCAGGTCCATCCTTACCTTTCGGGAATCCACAGCTGCGTACATGATGTCCATCCAGCCTTTGAAGGTTGCCTGGCAAACAGAGTGAGTCATTAGACTGTGTCTGTGAGGGGGTGGGTGGGAGCCTAAGCAGTGGTCCAAGAGGTCAGGCTCAGGTTCAGTGAGAACACAAAAAGGGAGACTGAGCCCTAACCGGTTTGCTCAGTGGATAGAGCGTCGGCCTGCAGACTCAAGGGTCCCAGGTTCGATTCCGGTCAGGGCATGTACCTTGGTTGCGGGCACATCCCCAGTGGGGAGTGTGCAGGAGGCAGCTGATCGATGTTTCTCTCTCATCGATGTTTCTAACTCTATCCCTCTCCCTTCCTCTCTGTAAAAAATCAATAAAATATATTTTTTAAAAAAAGGGAGACTGAGTGTAGCCTCACGTGGACGTACACCTTTTCTGTTTATTAATACACGTCCCAAGGGAGCTTTGTCTACGTCCCTTAAAATAACATCAAAGTTTGGCAGAGAAACATGTTGACAATGGTAACTGGATCAATAGTTTTACAAAAGGTCTTAAAAGTGGGCCTGAGAAGGTTGCCTAAAGCTGGGGGAAACTCATATTCATGAATGAATAGCATGAATCTGCTGAGGGTACTTAGAACTTGGAGAAATCATTTTTTAAAAGGTGTTAAACAAGCAATTGGCTCTGGAAAATTCATAGCTGCATTAAAAAATACAACAAAACACCTAAGTCAGAACTACTCCTTTACCAATACATACATGGATAGCCTACGGTAGTGGCAATACTGGCCCCTTCCCAGTTCTGTTTCTCAATCTAGTATATCTAGCTTGATTTTGTAAACAAATATGGGTGACCAACTACAATTCTCCATGTTTTACTCACATTCTATGTATGTTTTAGTTACTTAACCAGATTCTACGTTTTTTCAGGGTGTGGGCAGCTCTTTATTTGTTTGATGGCTCTAGCAGTGCCAAGCACAGCACCTGGCATGTGGTGGGGACAGTGGAACTAATGTTGGACTGGCTGGTGGATGTGCATTGGTCTCCTGGAGCTGCTCCAATTAAAATTCAATTTGCGGGTACAATTTCTTGAACTGGGATAGAACAATAAGAGTACTTTGGAATGAAATGAACTACTTGCTCATCCCCTTAACTCTGCCTCCTACTACCAGTTAGCAGTAAGTGCTTAATATGTAAGACTGTGTTGAGAGCTTCACCTGCATAATAGCATTTAATATACCCAACAACTATATGATGTAGATAGTTGTACTAGTAGCAAAATACATAATTGCAAATACCATTATTAAGCACTGCTATATGCCAGGCACTGTGGTAAGAAATTTGAGTAAATTATCATGAATCTTCCTGACAACCATACATGGTATTATTATCCACATTTAATAGAGGAAGAAACTGACTCAGAGAGGTTAGGTAATTGTCCAAGATGACATATCCAATAAATGAGTGTGGCTCAAACCTACATCAGTCTGATTCCAAAGCCTAGGAACTTTCATTGCCTCACACAGTCCTATAAAACATCCCCAAAAGCTGGTAAGAGAGGTAGAGGAGGCTAGGCATAATGGAATGTTACCTGATCACAATAACCCCTTTCTCACTGTGAGACACTGAGACCTTCCTCTGGGGCTGCCCTGAGTGGCAGCAGCATAGCACCACCATGTTCTTTCCCTTAACTTCAGTGCAGGCGTTACTCCATCAAACTGCCCTCACTTTTGTTTGTTTATTTACGCACTCATCTTCATTTTTTTTCCTTTTTCTTTAACTACACACTTGCACTGGAGAGAGAAGGCGATTGCTCTGCAACTTTGTTATGCTGCAGGAATCTCTGTTCATTGCTGAGCTTCAGAGCAGCAAGAGCTCCTTGGAGTGAGGTCTTGGAGGGGTCAGCGTACGCGGGGAAAGTGTCTCCCTGGAACTAGTTTGAGAAATGACCCAGGGCTGGGTGACCTATTAAGAATCATCTTGAAGCAGGGGGGAGGGGGAACCACAGAAGATTTCTGCTACCCACCTGAACTTCATAGGACAGAAAAAATAACAACACTTACCACCTGAAGAAGCGCCAGGTATCCTGCCCCAACGTTGTCAAAGTTGATCTTCACGTTCTTCCATCTGATTTCTGTATTGTTCCCCTCCATGAGCTTTTCACAATCAGTTTTATTGTTGACAATTTCAATTTCAAATCGTTCTTCAGAAGTCTCATTAAAGCAGTAGTGGTACTTTCCCGCAAACAGGTTAACTCCCATGATGCTGAAAATCAGCCAGAAGATGAGACACACCAGCAGCACATTCATGATGGAGGGGATGGCGCCCACCAAGGCATTCACCACCACCTGCATTGGAAGGGGGAGGTTGCTGAGTGGGGGAGGAAGTACGGGCAAACACACTTTCTTTTTGATTTCCAGGAGGGGAATGGCATTGTGTGGCTTGTGCTGACTACAGAAACATCATGTCCCTTTTGAAATTAGGGTAACTGGAGAGGTCCAGAAGTAGGACCAAAATTTTCTAAATCGATGAAATATATTTGGAAGAATTCTAATAAATTACATATTTATTTCATCTAACACAAACCCCCTGCCCGTGTTGACCTAGTCTTCCCTCCTAGGTATCAACCTGGACCAAAAACATTATTTTAGTCCAACCTCCCTCTCATAAAACATGCCCCAAGGGAAAATCTGACAGATCTCAAGCTCACAGGTTGCCTTTCAACAGACATTCCCCCTCTGCAAAACAAGTGTGACTGTTTAAAAATCACAGAGAATCACCCTTTAGGGTTAGCAGTGAATCAGTCAACGGTACATAAAGTCTCTTTTATGACTATGCAAGGCCAATTATCTTAACTTCAGGCAATAGCTGAGCATGCATATTTTGCAGGCTCAAGAAAAAAAAAAAAAGAAGCTATATTCCCTCTACCAAACAGCATACAATAAAATCTGCACAGATGTGTTTTTCATACATGATTCCTTTTTTCTTCCTCAGCTTCTTCTTCCTGATTTTGTAGGCTCCTAGATCTAAGTCACCCCTTGCTTGGCTAACACTGATGTCTCCGCTCAATCCAAAGCTTGACTGGACTCTTCACATAGGATTGGCAAGTTTTTTGGGGGGAAAGTTTTGGGTTAGATCACTGCTCTTAAAACCCCAAACTGGCATCTTGTTAAAAATCACTGACTATAGTGGGCTGAGGAATGAGAAAAAAAAGTAAAGGGGGGGAAAAATCCTCTCAGGAATCTAAGTTTCTGGGTTGTTTTAACTTTGATTTTGCTTCACACTGTACGTGAGGGTAGCTAGACAACACGTCCACTGTGGCAGCAGTTTTCACCCGGGGAGCTCAGAGTGCTTATAAAAACAGCATTTCAGACGGTGAGGCAGAGGCAAGGCTGGCGTTCATTTCTGCCCTGATTCTTACTTGCTGTGGTTCTAAGTGGGGCTGCTGAGGCCCAGGAAGGGGACTCTGAAATGGGAAGAATGCATCTTCCTCTTGCTGGTGTTCTAGGAGAATCAGTGGAGCTAACATGAAGACAATGGACATAAGCGAAGTCTTCCAACGTTTTGTTAGAAGGAGGGGACAACTGTCACCATGACCCTGCGGCTTTCGGGGCAGAGAGGAGACAGCTAAGGCTGCCAACTGGCACCGCACCCTGAGGGCTGGAAGCACGATGCCCCGAAAGCACGATGCCCCAGCGGGCACACCGGGCAGCGATGGGCTCTAACCGGAGCCCGGCGTGGGTCCAGGTTGTCCTTATATCCCGCTTTTGTCTTAGGTTGTGTGTCACTCATTGGAACACATGGCTGAGAAGCGCTGTCTGTTCTGACCTATATAAAAAAGGCAAGGACATTCTGCGAAGGATCCCGCTTCCTCAGATTAAAATACTAGTTTTGTGTTTCTCCAAATCACACATGAAGGCCTTTAGACTGAGAGGCAGTTATTTCTTAATTCTCAGACCAAGAAATCTCTTCAAGACCTAACAGCTCTGTCATTCGTATAAAATCATTGTGTTTCAACCATTTATCACATGGAGCAAGGAAAGCCAGAATATCTGATCTGAGAAATCCTCAGTGCTATTTTGGAGACTGATATTCATATTTATTTACTTGTGACCACATGTGTCAGGTGATCAGATCTGAATTTTACCTCCTTGTTTACAGTTGCCCACCCTTTGGTGGGAGCACCAGAAAGCAACGAGATGTGCTCAAGAACAGGCACAAGGAGGGGATCCACAACAGGAATAGTCATTTCTCAAACAACAAGAGGTTGTGCAGATTCAAAAGCGAGGTCTCTGTGACAGCGTCTGCCCCAGAGCTTAGATGAGAGATCACAACCTTCTACTGGATCCTCTCAGGTAGGCCACAGGGAAGAAGGCTCCCAAAGATCTGGAACCTAGAAATAGTGTTTTTAAAATCTCAATTCAAAATCAACCCCCTCTGGGAACTCTCCTATTGTAACCCAGCCTAACCTGTCCTACATAGTGTCTTTGTGTTACAGCTGAATATGGTGTAATATTAACAGCAGGAAAGAATAATTAGCTAATTGACTAAGTGATCTTTTCACACTTTTATACTCAAAGATTGATCAAAGGAATCAATACACAGAACTATTTACTGAGCCTTGTTCTCAGACATGTGTAACATAAAAATCCTATGACATCCAATGTACTTATAAGATGTAAACATATTTTCATTTATTAATCATAACCAAAGAGAAACTTCTTACCTTAGTTTTATGAATCAAATAGTAAACAGAGGTGATGAAATTTACTAATAATCCTTTCTGGCTATAAACAGTAGTTGGTGAGCTGCGATATGTTAAATAGAAGTTGTTTAATTGTGCTCCGTATAGAATTGTTATGATATTCTCAGCAAACAAAGGGTAAGAAACCATGCTTTGCTATTTTGAACTCTCACGCTATATAGATGGGTTATAAATGCGAATTCAAGTGTCCATGTCCATGTCTCTTAATAAACTGAACCTTCTCTCTGCTCTCTAATAATTCTCAAGAAATTCATTATTTTTTAAAAACGAGGTATAGAAATATTACTCAAAGCTAGGTTCTAACAATCTATAAAAAGCTACTGTTTTCAGTGAAGGTTTATACTTAGCAATTGATACAAATTTCGTATAATTAATGAGAAAATGCCAATGCATATCAAATTTTACAGCATTTTTGTCATCTCTATGCCTAGAATATTACTGCTCAATTAAACAATATAAAATATGTCAAATAGCTTCTAATATCTGGCAGAGGGAACATGGCTTTAATGGGCCACTATGTACTGACAACCAACAAAAATGCATGCATGTTTCATAGCATCACTCCTAAATGCCCTCAAATATGTAATAGCACAGCAACACCTTAAATGAAGATTACTATGGAGGAGAGAAAAGCAAAGAACTACATCAAGTATTACTTTTCCAATTTCAGGAATGTTTCAGTTTTCTGGTCTTTGGTTTGAGGAAGGAGAGAGGAAGAGACTGAGGTCAATGTCCAGGACAGGCTAGGGCTGCTCATCCCCTCTCCAGTGACGCTCTGAGCCCATCCTCGGAGCAGCACAGTGACAGTTGAGCCCATCTGCATTGTTAGTATTTGGTTCTTGAAAAGTTCTTAGTTAACATTTTCTAAGGGTAATCTCTCAAGTGTGGGCAGACACAAGAACCCAAAGCAAGGAATTAAGGACATATGCCCCCATAGAAAAATAACACATAAAACTATAAATTCAGGCAAATTCAATATTTTTCCTTGCAGTTATTCTTCCACAATAGAGGAATGGACCCGAGCCCTCTCCTCCTGCCCAACCAGAGCTGTTGGCTGGAGTCAACCAAATGAGGTGACCTTCCTAAACCAGAGCTTCCTTCGCTCTACGTTTCTATATTGTTTGAAATCCTAGCTTTGGGTTCACTTGTTCCTGCCCATATTTGAGAAAACCTTGATATACAAGTTCCTCTTTCCAATGCTTTTCCAATAAAACTTTCTACTGCTCTGATCATCCATTCTGGACCTCTGGCCTCTTAAACATCCTTGAAAGCTGACGAGTAGAAGTTTTGGGGCAGTGGCAACTGCGAGTCCAGGAAAGGGGAGAAAGGGAGGGGCTAAAAGGGGGAGGTGTGGCCACCAAAAGGGCTCCCAGTGTCTGGATTATTCAAACAATTTCCTCCTGAGCAAGCTGGCACCAGCTTGTTTCTGCCACATAATGAGCATCAGAGAAAGTTAGTAGGAAGTATCAGCTGGGCATTTTTTCTTGGGCTTTCTTCAGGTAACCAGTCTCATTTTAGGAGATCCAGGATCACTGTGGGGGATGTAGAGGTTCCCAGGCTACTGGGCTCAGGTACAACGTTGCAAATATTGTCTTGAAGGGATTAAAAAAAAAAATCCTCAGTTTTTTAGTCACCAAAATGAATAACAAACTCTTTAACAAAAAATTAGTATGATTTATTTAAAATATTTAACTAACCCCTTCTGATAAAAGTGGGAACGCGGGGGAGGAGGGAAGAGCATTTTAATCCCAGTTTCAGTGACGCCACGGCCACCGAAAACACTCAGCCCTGGGCAGTAGCCTCTCTCCCTACATTTAGCCTGAGCGTCACCACGACCTTATCACACATCCTGACGCCTCTCTCATCTCCGGGAGAAGGACTAAGAATCCCGAGTTTTGTTTTGCTTTTCAAGTTAAAATAGATTTACGCTGCTGGGGACTGGCCTTACTGCAGATGGCTTTGGGTGGTTGCAGAAAGCTGGTATTTAGTAAACCAAACTGTGACTGTGCTACAGAAAGAAACACAAATTTGTTGCAATAAGCATTTGTGTGAATAAACTAAAATAATAAAATCCCCAAGCGCCAGTGAAATTTTCATCTTTCCATACAACCATGGGTGTCATCATAGAGTAGTTAGTGGCCAGGGGCACAGATGAGGAATGAATGAAGCAGCACGGTCGAGTGTCTAG
>NW_006285917.1:2651307-2665149 GCF_000327345.1 Myotis davidii
TCCGGGGGAAAGACTAAGAATCCCGAGTTTTGTTTTGCTTTTCAAGTTAAAATAGATTTACGCTGCTGGGGACTGGCCTTACTGCAGATGGCTTTGGGTGGTTGCAGAAAGCTGGTATTTAGTAAACCAAACTGTGACTGTGCTACAGAAAGAAACACAAATTTGTTGCAATAAGCATTTGTGTGAATAAACTAAAATAATAAAATCCCCAAGCGCCAGTGAAATTTTCATCTTTCCATACAACCATGGGTGTCATCATAGAGTAGTTAGTGGCCAGGGACACAGATGAGGAATGAATGAAGCAGCACGGTCGAGTGTCTAGTTTCTCCAATTAGCCTGGCTTCGTGTGCGGGCTACTGCAACTGTTGAATAGTCATTCCTACATCCTGACATTTGCACATTGAAAAACACATCCTCTGGTTTGCTCTCCTGCATGTATTCAACATCTGAATGGCAATGAGGTTTCTTGGTCTCATTAAGTACAACAGACCTCTCTGATCACCACAGGACAACCGTTACCACCAAAAGCCTGTTGCCCACTTGGTTTTAGGAAATTGACTTTTCAGTGTGTATGTGTGTATGTGCACATGTGTACATAAACACACACTTTTTTTTTTTTTTAATCAAGAGAAACAGCAAAAAGGCACCTAAAGAGGGAGCCTTATTTCTAAATTGTTAGGGTGACAGCACCTTGCACCTTTTGGATTTGGGTGGAGTGTCACCAAAGCAGGAATAGCAGGTGTCAAGAAATTGAAGGAGAACTCGCTGATAATCGTGTGGCATCGTACCTGGTTGCTCCTTTGACAGGGTTAGGACAGGGGACCACAGAGCGTGGGCAGAGGGGGAGGGGGTGAGGAGGAAAGCTTTGCTATCAGACAGAGGCTGCCAGTCCTTATGGGACTGGGCTGAGAACAACAAGGTGCAATAAGAGGAATCACAATACAAAGAAAAGCATTTCTTTCCCCAGGGCCGTGCCAAATTCCGCTCCGTCCCCTTTTCAGGTCTGCCAGCATGTCTTCGAGCTCCTTCTCGGCTGCTTGCTGAGTGACTCCAAGGTCACAGTCCCCACCTGGCTGATGGCCCTACACAGGATCTCCCTACCTGCAGCCTCTGCTTTTCAGGGGGGTCTCTGGGTTACAATTCCCCTTCTTTGCACCTGGTGATTCTCCCTATTAAGTCAACAGCCCAGAAAGCTGCCCCCAAGTGCTACAGGTAAGCCAGGCCAAATGAGAATAGCCAATGTTAACATGTTCTGCGATGGCATGTTGTTGGGGGGTGGGGCCTTTATTAATGTGATGAGGCAGCTTAATGCAACTCTCCTCGCACGGGGCAGGTGCGGGGGAGAGAGTGGAGGATCAAAGAGCAGCTGCATCACAGAGTTGGGGTTTGAATGATCTTTCCACCATGTGATCAGTTCTAGCATGCTTAAACAGTTCCATTGGCATGCAGAAGGATCAGCGGCTCTTAGTATCTTACCCTCATCCCTTCAAATCGTGATAAGGCTCTTAAGGGTCTCAAAGCTCTTAGGGTCCTAAGGGACTTTATGGCACCTAGTTCCGAGTAGCCCAGGGCATTAGCTACAAGGCTGACTAAAGAGACCTACACGGAAACAGAAGAGAAAAACAAAAAAGGAAACACAACAAAAAGAAAAAGAAAACAGAGGTTCCAGAGTGTTAGAACAAAGCCCCTAACACTGATCAGACAGGGTGGGCCCCCCAGGTAGAGGAAGTGGGTAACACCAGCTGCCTACTTCAACTTGGGCTCAAACGACCTGGAAGGAAAGGTGGTTGAGAGGCAGAAGGAAAAACACAAAGGAAAGAGAAAATCGAGAGCGGGCGGTAGACAGACGTACAAGTTGGGAAAGGGAAGAGGTTGAAGGGAGCGGGAGAGAATGAGGAAGTTCCATTGGAAGAAGAGGAGCCTGAACAGATGACAAAAACCTTACCCTCGCCCTTTACAGTCTCTGCAGGTCCCAGAAGTTCCCATTAAATTAAGCCAGACAAATTTAATGGTACCTATGGAAAAGAATACAGATAAATACACACACTCCACACAGGCCGCCCCCTCCTCAGCTTTCACCAGGGACTTCCAACAAGGACAAGCTCTCTTACTCCTGGGTGACAAGAAACCATTTGTTGAGGAATTTGATGAGTCACTACACGAACAAAGGCAACGTTCATAAGTACCACAGCTGACTTTCCAGTTCCCACGGAGAAAAGAACCAGATGAAGAAACTTCTTGACAAAATTTTGAGTCTCTGAGAACTCGCTTAAGTATAATTCTTCTATTTCTCATTTTTAACTATAACAATCCTTCCATCTTTTAACTATACCCCTGACTCCTCCCTGGCCATGAGGACATGGGTGGGTCTGCACAACTGCATCCATACTTTTCCCTATAATCCCCAGAACAGTCCACAGCAACCTGGCCTCAGGTCTGTCCTTTCCAGGCCAGTCTTCTAGTTCCTCATCATTAAAATAACAGCTGGCCAGATCCTTGGAAGAATTTTTAAAATTTTATTTTATAGATGAGGAAACTGAGACCCATATGCCCAAGACACAAGAGTTTGCCCGGGATCACGTCAGCAGCCCTGAAGCTAGGATGAAGACCACACTTCTGGTTCCCAGGCCAGGGCTCTTTCTTCCACAGACAGATGCCCTCCCGCACTGGCAGGCTGGGTTATAGGCATCCCAGTAGAGGATTGTAGGCATCTGAACAAGCCAAAGCTGAACATACTGGCATACTCAGGAGCAGTCGGCAGGCCCCCAGGCCTAGAGTCATGGTTGAATGTTTTCCTGCTCTTGCAAAGTCCTCGGAGCAGTTACCATTATGATCCTTTAACACTGGGTACTAAGTGCCTACACTTACAGCTGGGCCCGACCTGAGATCTGAAACACCTTTAGTTGCTCAAATCCTTGAATGGCTGGGCTCTGGGTTTCTTAGAGCAGTCTTTCCCTTGTTCTGGGATAGGTTAAGATGTTCCACCATTAACAATTCTTAAATTCCCTCTGGTTACAGGTCTGCTTAGCCTGAGTTGGTATTTTAAAGCAAATTTAGAGGAGAAAAATAAACAACTCATAGCTTAGTTTCATTTGTTGCTTCTCATCTCTATCTTAGGGATTTAATTCTGCATCTCTGAACTGCACCAAACTGTGTTGTTGTTTTTAAATGAAGATATTTATAATTGAGCAGCAGTACTGGCAGGGGGTAGAAGGAGGTTAATGACCAAGTGAGGGTCAAGGATGGGGAGCCTTAAAAGTTTCCATTTAAAAAAGGGTTGTAAACCTTTACCTATGCAAGTACTCATAATCCACCAATACAGGAATCTTCTCTGGATTCCTAGGTAGTGTCCAAAACAAATCCGGAATTAAATGCTGCCCTATTAGGCTACTCATGTTCTTTAAAAGGTACATATTCAGGGTTGAATTTCTGCCTAAGACAAGGGCCTCAAAGCCTTATCTAGAGCACACTAGCAACAACCAATCATTTTCCTTCCATCTACCATGGTCGATAAGACATGGAGGTGTCTTTTGCCCGCCATTGCCAATTACAGTCAACTCTTAAACACATTTAAATAATAGGGAGAGAGATAGAAACCTCAATGATGAGAATCATTGATTGGCTGCTCCTGCATGCCCCCTACTGGGGATCGAGCCGGAAACCCAGGCATGTGCCCTGATGGGGAATCGAACCGTGACCTCCTTGTTCACGGAGGATGATGCTCAACCACTGAGCCACACCGGCTGGGCTTAGCAAGATCTTAATAGGTAAGTCTGAAGGTAAGCTGTCCCATCCCAGTCAAGTGCCTGAGTTCTAAATACCCCTTATCAGCTCTGTCCTGTGAAACTGCCAGGTAAAGACTGCTGAAGGCCAAGCTTCCAGCGGCTATTAGCCCCATACAAAGCGAGAAGACCTCCAGCTCTTCTTTGGGGGGAGTGGTGGTGAGTATGATTTATCTGACAACAAAGAGGACTAAAGTGGGGAGGAGGTACAGATGCCAATCCAGAGGTTGGTGCTAAACGTTGTTGAGAGATAATCTGCGCTTGACTGATCAATCTGGCCAAGATCTCCCCAGGAAGACAGTAAGGATCCTAGCGGGGTTATTCCTTAGTAGCTGAGGACTTTCTGTTAAACAGCCTCCCTGTTAAACTCTCAGTGGAGATAGTGAGAACATTGCTCAAAGTATGCTTTAAGGAAAGAACCAAACCTGAAAAAGGAGTTGAGAAGTCAAAATTCAGATTATCGATGGCTGGAGGCAGGGGAAAAAAGGGAAAGGCATTGGGTGACTTTTTCAAAATGATGTGAACGTTTCAAACAGAGACCATTTCAGCAGTCTGAATTCCAAATGAGGTGAGTGGTCTCTGAAAAGTTCCAATCCCTGGAGCCAGCGTGCTGGCTAACTGTGGATATGACGGGGCCATGTTTTCTGGGGAAAAGATGACAAAACTCATCTACAGGAGAAGATCTCCAGTGTGGCCAAGGACCTGAGCAAAATAAAATGTCTCTGTTTGGGAACTCAGATGCTTATCAATACAGATAATTAACTTTATAAGTTATCTGGATTACCTCCTGATTCTAAAAAGTACTCAAAGTAGCTTAAAGGGGCAACAGGAGAATGAAAATTCATTAGGGAAACAAACACGGTGATGAATAAGAGATTCGGACGTCAGTCACCGGTGGATGACACCCTGGGAGGAAGAGAGTCTCTAAGAAATGATGCTGAATTGGGCCCCAAAATGTTTACGTTGCTGGGTGACCTAACATGCCAAGGGCACCAGATACCTCCCTCAAAGGACAGCGAAAACTCTGACAGTTCCAGCTGTCAGTCTAAGCCTTATTCTCCACCCACAGCTCAAAAATGGCAACCAGTGCGGCCATGGTTCACACCAGGGCTGTCCCTACTTAGCACACTCTGCTTCTGCTACGGCTGTCTGTATGTGCCTCATCTTTCAGGCCCTTAGAAGTGCCCGTATTCTACTCTCTGTATTTTCCCCCACAACACCTGGCAGCAGGCTGTGCACATAGTGGATCTCAATAAACATTTGATGCGCAAAGACTCAATGGACTGTTCTGCCTGACAGATGTGAACAGAAGGGGGGTCCTGGGAGAGCCTTGTCCCAGAATGCCTGATCACCACCAGCCTGAATCAGGCCACGGTGGCCCTGCAAGCTAGTGTGAGCTCCCCAGGGGGTGGAGCACTCCTGCCCGTCCCTTGAGACCCCCTATGGCTCCTGGGACAATCCCACACAGAGAATGGTATTTGCTTACTAATAACTGGTAGAGGTGTTCTCGGGAGCCACTGTCAGGCCTCATGGCAACGTGAGAACACAACAACTCCCCAAAGCTGGAGGGACTTACGGATTGTTGTTCGTTGGCTACATACCTGTCTCATGCCTCTTACTTCCCTGACACTGAGTATAAAAAGTGATTAAAAATGTTTGCTGAGTAAATGATGATGTGCAGAATTGTTAATGCTTTTAGCAGCTTATTTGGGTACAGAGGGATGTGAGATTCCTGATCGATATCCTCAAATTCTGGGGTTGCTCACCCCGAGAGGAGGAAGATAGTGGTTCAAGGTAGGGTGGGCAGTGGAGGCAGTAAAAGTCATGGTGGGAGAGATTTGTTCCAAATCGCAGCTTCCCTAGGGCCGTTGGAGTGCGGGAGTGGATATATCTGTCTGAATTCTTGGAAGGTCCAGAAGAGGAAGGGCTTCTTGGACTCCCATAGGTGTGCCACCTGACTCTCAGTGTGCCGTGCTCTAGAAAGAGAGCAGGCCCAGTTCTCTTGGCCTTCTCCCACGCCCCTCCCTTAACTCTGAGAGCTCGAGTCTCAGTCTGTGGGAGGCAGAGGCCCTTCTATCACAAGGTGCTATCAACAGGTGCTAAAGGGAGGGCTGAAACCTCTAAGTAGGAGGGTCGCGGCTGGCACCCTCTGCGGGACCACCTGTTTGGCTCACTTTAAGAGCAGAGTGACCTCCTCACTTCACTGAGGCAGAGGGACAGCTCCTGGAAGGAGTCATGAGCCGGGGAAGCTGCAGGCCTTGTTGGGAAAGGGATGCATTTACAGAGCAGAGATCACTGCTGCTGCCGAGTGCTGGGCGCCTGTTATCCGAGGAAGAGGTTCCCATGCTGCTCTAGCCTGGATCCCAGAAGCACGCCACAGAGAGCTCACCATGCAGCCAACACACCTATATTCTAAATGGACCGACTCAGCCTCCAAATGCTCTACTTGCTGGCACTTCTCAGCACTTTCTCTCCAATGCTGATTTGGGTGGGAGAAAAAGCTGTAGTTATTACACAGAATAAGAGACAATCACCACAGTTAGAAAAGCCAACAAGAAACAAGTGCTGGTGGGGTGAGAAATAGTTACAGATGCAGCGGCCTCCACCCTGAAAAATAACTCGGGATGTAATGGCCAAGCCTTGGAGATGGTCTTGGAACCTGAAGGAAAAAAGGATTTTCTTAAGTTTGATCGTCCCTGTGGGGAAGAGGGGGCTTTATGTGGGTGTGAGCTCCCCTCTCCCTGAGAAGCTGACTGGCTCAGATGAGTCTGGTCTGAAGACTTGAGCTGGATGGAAGCGTCACGGGAACGGACAGCAGGAGAGTCTACCCAGACCCCCCTCTCCTTGCATCCCGGCAGCACCCACCTCCTTCCCTTACCCCTCTCCTGGCAGCAGAAAGAGGACATCCTGCTGTTTGGGACAAGCGCCTTCCTGTTCCCAGCCTAAGAAACAGGGGCTTTGCTACCAAGGATTCCACTTCCCTTTCCCAATCTCTGAATTTTCTAAGCCAAACCGCCAGGGTACAGAGCTGGCTGGCTGGCTGGTCAGTCCCCGGAGCAGATGCATTCAGAAGTCCCTTCCCAAAGTGAAGATCTGACGGCTCTGAAAACAACTTACCCAGACCTACATCTATCTACATCTTGCCTTATGCCCAGGGCCCCAGGCCGCTCCAGCCATGAAAAGAAGAAAACTCCCTGTTTTTGCTTTCCTGCTAGAAAGGGTGGGAAGTAGAAAGCAGGACACGTACAGCCACAATGAGGAAGTCCAGCCAGCACCAGGCATTGGTGAAGAACTTGACGAAACCGTAGGCTGTCCACTTGAGCAGCATCTCCAGGATGAAGATGTAGGTGAAGACTTTGTCGGCGTACTCCAGCACGGTCCGGATGGTCCTCCTCTGCTCAATGTAGATGTCCTCGAAGGCCTGAAAGAGAGGCAGCAGCTCCCATCATGCCGAAGGGCACACAAGCACCGCCCTTGCCACAGCTCCTCCCACTGGGGCTGGCCTCTCCAGCTTCCTGTCTCTTCCACTTCACGCCCCTGCTACACGTGATTTTTTTTTAAGTTTTATTGAGCGATACCATACAATTCAGCTATTTAAAGTGTACCACAGCTTTTGGCATGCTCATAGTTGTACATCCATCACCACCACCAATTTTAGAATATTTTCATTATCCCTAAAAGAAAGCCCACATCCTCTAGCGGTCACCTTCTAGTGTATCTCCCCTTAGTCCTAGGCAACCACTCATCTACTTCCTTCCTCTACAGATCTGCCTCTTCTGGACATTTCATATAAATAAAGTCATATAATATGTGGTCCTTTGCCCTGACCGGTTTGGCTCAGTGGATAGAGCGTCGGCCTGCGGATTCAAGGGTCCCAGGTTTGATTCCAGTCAAGGGCATGTACCTGGGCTGCGGGCACATCCCCAGTGTGGGGCGTGCAGGAGGCAGCTGATCGATGTTTCTCGCTCATCGATGTTTCTGGCTCTCTATCCCTCTCCCTTCCTCTCTGTAAAGGGTCAATGGGATATATTTAAAAAAAATAATAATAATATGTGGTCCTTTGTGGCTCGCTTCTTTCACCAAGCCCAATGTTTTCAGATTTTGTCCATGTTGCAGCATGATGAAAAGGCGGCCTTAGGGCTGAGGGTGATCATGCTGAGTCTAAAGATCAGGATGTGGATTCTAATCCCAAAGGCTCAAAGCACCAGCCAAAGCACTTCAACAGACCGTTATCCTCGGGTCCACAGCCAATCAGTGTTCTCAGAGAAACTGGTCTTGGGCCCCATGCAGTCTTTCCCACTAGTTCCTATACACCCTCCCCAGCCAGTCCCTCATCATATTCTCCCCGGGCCTCACCAGGGCGCCACTGCTGAGCAGAATCATGAAGATGATGAAGGTCTCAAACCAATTGTGCTCCACAATGAGGAAGCACGTTTTCCGCAGGATCCACCAGGACTTGCCCAGGCCTTCTTCGATGTTCACAGTGCAGCACTTGAATCGCCGGACACAACCTGGCACCAGGGGGAGAGGCAGGTCAGACCGTGAACATGCCCCACCCAGCCCTGCCCTCTACTCTATCTCCCAGCCCCACCAGATGCTGCCCCACCACACAGCTGGGAGCACAGCAGATGAATCAGATCATCTGATTTAAGAAATCAGGAGGCTCACAGGCTGAGGCCCGGCTGCAAGGCTGCCAGGGCCCCCTGGAGTTGGGAAGATGTCCCATAAAGTGAGGGAAAGAAAAGGGTAGTCAAGAGGCAGACAGAGCCATGACAGAAAAGGCCTTTCTAACGGAAATTTCTGGACTGATGCCAAGAGAAAGTGGACAAAGAAAAGTTAGATCCCTGGCCAGTGTGGCTAGGTTGACTGAGCACTGTCCCATGCACAGGTTGCAGGTTCAATTCCAAGTCAGGGTACATGCGCGAGTTGTAGGCTCAAACCCCAGTGGGGGGCATGCAGGAGGCAGCCAATTGATGTCTCTCTTGTCATGTTTCTATCTCCCTCTCTTCATCCCTCTCTAAAATGAATAAAAATATATATAAAAAGATTGCCTGACCAGTATGGCTCAGTGGTTGAGCATCAACCTATGAACCAGGAGGTCATGATTTGATTTCCAGTCAGGGCATATGCCCGGGTTGCGAGCTTGATCCCCAGCGTGGGATGTGCAGGAGGCAGCCAATCAATGATTCTCTCTCATCATTCATGTTTCTTATTGAAAGAAAGAAAAGAAAAGAAAAGAAAAGAAAGAAAGAAAGAAAGAAAGAAAGAAAGAAAGAAAGAAAGGAAGAAAGAAAGAAAGAAAGAAAGAAAGAAAGAAAGAAAGAAAGAAAGAAAGGAGAAGAAAAGAAAAGAACCTGGCCAGTTTTTCTCAGTGGTTAGTGCATTGGGTCACTTCATTCCAGTGAAGGGACTGCACCTCGATTGCAGGCTTGATCCCTGGCCCTGGTTGAGGCATGTGCATGAGGCAACCAATCAATGTGTCTCTCTCACATCAATGTTTCTATTCTCTTTAAAAATGAATGGAAAAATGGGAAAAATATCTTTGGGTGAGGATTCACAAAAAAGAAAAAGAAAAGTTAGAGAATAGTTTGAGCAGGGAAAACAGCATCAATTGCCCTCAAGATGAGGAGATGGGGAACAAGGTTCTTGAAGAGAGCCACTGAGTCCTCACCCTCTCATCCAACCAGTATCCCTAGCGACGCTATTAACAGCAAGTGCCCCAAGCCCCCACCCCTCTCCTTGCCCCGCACCTTCTGTGAAGCAAGCTTCTGGGTCCAAGTATTCCTCAGGCTGTTCCACTGGGACCTCTTCTACTTCCGGCTTGATATCAATGGTACTTCCTTCAGAGGAGCTAGTATCATCCAGTTTCTAGATATGCAAGGAAAAGGGAGATCTAGATCAAGAGACTCTGCAGCAACATGTCCACTCCCCTGACTACTCTATACCTTTGGTGTGGATGATGTACTAGCTATAATTTTTCTCCTCAGTTCTTACTCTAAAGTCACCATCATTCAACTCATGATGGGCAAACAAGTACCACAGGGCCTTCCAAACCTGTCAGGACGGATATAACATTAGAACGCACTCACAGATGTTAGTAATGCACCCTAAACAAATGTGGCCATAGGCCGGTCTCAGGGATTCTGCTCACACAGATTAATGGCAGGGAACTACTTGCGGGTGTACTCCAGCCTCTGACCTAGATGATCCAGGGGCCAGGGAGATAGATCCAGGAACATCTCAGGAATCGAGGTCACCTAGGGAAGGCCTAGAATGGCAACGGGGGGTGAGTTGGCTATTCCAGATTCTCTCTACAAAGCCCATAGCTGAACAAATATCTGGAGCTGACAGAGCCCTGTTTGTTCTCACACAGGATCAAGGTTGGTTTCTAGGCTGGGACCTTACATCTTTGCTGCCGTCAGGATCTGATTCGCTGCTAACGTCCTCTGTGTTGACGTTCTCAAAATCGGACTCGCCTACGGCAATGGGCACCCGCACGGTTAGGTTAGGATTGTTGATGAAGGACATGTGGTCCTCATCAATAATGTACTTCTCCACGCTGCTGCCGATGCCGCTGGTGGTGCCATTGCCATTCTTCTGGAAGTCACCATTCCGGTGGATGTCTGCACCGGTGTGGTTGGCGATGCAGTTGGCCTTCTTATCATACATCTCGTCCAGAGGTTTCACTTCATCGGCCTCGCGCTGCTTGAAGTGGGCCTGCATGAAGGCGTGCACTTTCACTTTGGTCCAAGCCACGCCCTTCTTGATACGGATGACTGAGATCTGCAGGTTGTTCATTTCCCCGTCATCATCCGTGGCTGCCAGATTGTCTGCACTGAAGGAGCTTAGGAGCAAGGCCAGGAACAGGTTCAGCACCTGCACCAGTGGCATTAGGAAAAAGGGAGCGTGAATGTAGCACAGTATTAGGTAAGCTGTCCATTAAACTAGGAAACTGGAAGCCTACGGATTTATGTAACACACTCAAGAATTTATGTTGTGTTTTGCTTGGCCCACATAGTGTTTTAAACGCTCACGTTACTAGGTGAGCATTGTGTTTGATTTTTGGTTGTAATATAAGGAGTTTAGCACCTCTTTTCTTGGTTCTTATATAGTTTTACATATGTGTGTGTGCGCGCGCGCGCGCGCGTGTGTGTGTGTGTGTGTGTGTGTGTGTATACACCCTGGTTACCTTTTTTATTAACAGAAAAAGAAATGTCTGTATCCATTTTTGAAGAAAATCTCCCCAAAATAAAACCAAAAATGTAGATATGAATTATTGGGGAACATGAAAGAGTGCATACATGCCAAATGCTCATGAGCAGTAGGTGCCTTGGAGGACCCGTGTTAGAAAAAATAGGCTTGGAGAGCCCTACTTTCATACAATAAATACAATAAATCAGGAAGGTAGAACTAAAATACATTTCATGTCATCTCATTTTAAAAATTAATTTTGTTTTCCTAACATTTATCAAAATAAAATAGTTTTATAAGACAGTGATGGTTCTGTTGTATATCTAAGTGTTAAGCCACCGGATACAATCTTTCCTTCCTTCCTTCCTTCCTTCCTTCCTTCCTTCCTTCCTCCCTTCCTTCCTTCCTTTCGCTCTCTTTTCATTTCCTATTTTACTATATTGGTCATTAAGGTTAATTATTTTTATTAAAACTTACTTTTGAAAAGTGGGAGAGGTGTTCACTTCCTGATTTATACTTGGCCCTTAATTTGTCACACTTCTGAAGAGTAAGGCATATATTTTAAGTGGAGATAATAGTATGTACAGAGTGGGAGGGATGGAAACAATACATGAAATATACATATCTGGATTATCTGGGCCATCTGTAGAATTAAAAAGGAGCATGTTGGTAATATGGGGGGGGGGCGGGGGTGAACTGGAGAGGGCTCTGAAGGCCAAACTGAGGGATTTGAATTTTAATTGGATCCACTATTGGTTCTTGAGCAAAGGAGTCACAGATTATTATACAGATTGAGAAAGCCATTCCTTAGGAACTAGGAGTTATGAGACATATTTGCAGGAGGTGATAAGGGTCTGGATTAGGCTATAGTGATGTCAAATCTTAGAATGCACAAGAATCTCCTGTGGTGGGATGTTTGTTAAAACTACGTAGTTTCTTGGCCTCACCTGAGAGGTTCTGATCCAGTGGATCTGGTATAGGGCCTGGGACTTGACCTTTTTAACGAGTGAAACTTGGACGGTTATGATGTTGGTGGTCTTCTAGAAACACCGGTTGGGTTACAGGAATGGAAAGGGAGGGGCAGATCTTAGACTATGAAGAAAGAAGTAAATACAGAAAAGGAAGGAAGATGTATGAAAGACATCAAACATTTACTGGGAACGGAGAGAAAAGGGTCAGAAGAGACTTACAGTTACAGATTCCTAGAGACTAGATGAGCAGAAGCACTGAGCAAAGGGGAATCTGGGAAGGTGTCATCAGAAGAAAAATAGGTGGCTTTCTCATGTGCTCAGGTATCTGTAGACAGTCATGGAGAGCTGTCCTTGAGACAACTGAGAATGGGGGACTAGGGAAAGTGGGGTGAGTCAGGGCTGGTAACTGCTGACCTTACTACACACTAGTAGGTAATAGGGTAATAGCTGTGTTCACTGAAGGAGTGGAAAAACTAGAGGGATTAGGACTGAGGGAATGGTGGTTAGGAATGGAGAAAGGGAGGGATTAAAACAAAAAAATCACAGAAGAGGGTGGCTATAGCTGGATCTAAGGCTGGTGAGTAGGAACCCTCTACTGGAATGCTTCTCTATTGCAGAACAGGGAAAACTAACATGGATGAGCTTACAAGGGATCCTCTGAGTGTGCCTTCTTCCAGTCCTCCTTGCTCTACACTTACAAGTGGGATTTGGCCTAATCTGAGAAATGGGTGCTCCCACGCACTTTAGTGTGCATGTCAATCATCTGGGGATCTTGTGAAATATGCAGATTCTGATTCAGTAGCTCTGGGGTGGAGCCTAAGTTCGGCATTTGTCACACACTCTTAAGTGATCTCACTGTTGCTAGTCCTCAGACCACACTCTGAGAAACAAGGTGTTAAAACCTGTTGGTGAATGCTCTATGTACAGAGGCAGAAAACAGCAGGCAGAGAGATTGAAGTAAAGCAAGAAAGCAATTTGTCATTTTTACAAATTAAATAAAACCCTAAGATAGTTTAGGTCAGTGGTTCTTAATGTAGGGCAATTTTGCCAACTAGGGGGCAATGTCTGGAAACATTTTTGGTTGTCACAACTTGGGGTTAGGGTCACTACTGGCCAGTGAAGGATTGAGGCCAGGGATGCTGCTAAATATCCTACAATACACAGGACAGTCCCACAACGAAGAATTACCTAACCCAAAATGTCAACAGTGTCAAAGTTGAGAAATTCTGGTGTAGAAGACAGAAAGTTTTGGAGTAGAACAAGTATAAAGTTTGAAGTCTAGGATCTAACACAAGCCCCAACATTTATCAACTATGTGAGTCTAAGAAAAGTCACTTTGCTGAGTTTATTTCCATAATTATGAAAAATGTGGGCAGGTTGTGGGGCTTATGACTCAGTAGGCCTCTGTAAATAGCAGCCTCCTTTCCTTCATTTGTACCTTAGGGTTCTTGGGCCAAGAAAGAATAAAAACCAACACAGGCATGGAAGATACTAGAAGGTCGAAACAGACTGGACTTGTCGGCCAAGATAAGATGTACAAGTTAGTACTAACCACCAAGTTGCCAATGACCATGACCATCATGAAGACGATGAGGCACATGGCCTGGCCTGCCACCTCCATGCAGTCCCACATGGTCTCGATCCACTCCCCGCACAACACTCGAAAGACAATGAGGAAGGAATGAAAAAAGTCATGCATGTGCCACCGAGGGAGTTCGCAGTCCTGGTTGATCTTGCAGACACACTCTTTGTAGCTCTTTCCAAAGAGCTGCATCCCCACCACAGCAAAGATGAAGACAATGATGGCCAGCACCAGGGTCAGGTTGCCCAGGGCACCAACTGAATTTCCAATAATCTTAATCAGCATGTTCAGGGAGGGCCAGGATTTGGAAAATTTG
>NW_006285917.1:2665276-2692722 GCF_000327345.1 Myotis davidii
TAAAAAAAAGCATTTAAAACTTCTAAATAGCTGTTTTGCTTGCCAATAAATAATTAATGGATGATATGAAACTTTGTGATATGTTTGGAATAATTTGGAAGGAAAGCACAACTCCCGAGAAGGGGAGGTTCCACATATGTCAAACATCTTCTGAGAAGGGACTATACAGGGTGGGGCAAAGTAGGTTTACAATCGTTTGTACGGAAAATAATACAATAATTAATAAATAATAATACAAGAATACACTGTGCTTCATGTACTCACAACTGTAAACCTACTTTGCCCCACCCTGTGTTGATACCAATTCAGAGGACGGAACTTTGGTATGTCAATCATGAAATTTCAATATTCTATATTCATTCATGTGACCAGATTACAAGGTCTTGGCTAACAGCCTGAGAATGCATAAAGACTATGAATGGAATGATAGTAATGAGGTTATCATCAGTCATAAGTTAACAACTCAAAGATAATGTAACAGGAGTTCTAATAGAAGCAACAGCATTGACTTGAACATTTTTATTTTATTGGAAACTTTAGTCTTATCTGAGGGTTCAAGATTTACCAGGTGTTGCTCTGTGTATATCTGGGTCAGTCATATTTCCCCCTCTTGACTGGCTTCAAATTTATTAAGAATATTAGTGCTAAGGCTTCTATCTTTTAATCCTGCTTCTCATTTTGTAGATAATGAGAACTGTTCTCAAAAAGTCTATTATGAAAAAGAAAAAAGTCTACTGTGGGCTGGATCCTAACCAAAGACTAGTAAGCAGAGGTTCCAGAAACTTGGCAGATGTTAAGTTTGTGAGTTGGACTGAAGGAGATCTCTATTTTACAAGTATTTCTACTCTATTCCAATTCTCTTACTTAGATATGCTGACGATCCTGATGAAAAAAAAAAAAAAACACCTTAAATTCTTTCAGCTGCAAGTGCACAGGTATCTTCCCAATAGGGAGAGAGAAACCTAAGCCAGTTCTGATGCTTTGTCTGTGAAGGATCCATGAATCTTCTCAAGGGACTTAGTCAGCACATCACATTTATGCTTATGCTAATGGGAAATTATTCTGAAGATACTGTTCACTATTCTTTCAGAGTCATTTTAGTAATTACACATTAACTTCTTCAAATACATTCATTTAAAAAATCCTTCTTAGTTAATGATATGGAAAACAAAGCCAATGTTCAATAGCTAATCTCAATGTATATATTTTCAAGATTATTTTATTTTCATTTTCTGGAAGGAGTTACCAAAATAGAAGCAACGAGGAAAGCCATCTTTGAATAAGGAGGAATTTTTGCCATTTCAGAGAGATGTTCGGATAAAGAGATAGGTCCACAAGCAAATCCAAATACGATCTCAGACTAGTCCTTGGGAGCCCTCCTTCATTTTTTACATTAACCATTACCTTAGGAGGAACTTCCTAAAATTGACATCTGTTTGTTGACTGATTATAAAAACTAACCTCTACATTAGGTGGTTAGCAGGACAATTTTCAAGGTTTTATTAGCTAAACCAATAAATAGCCAACTGGAATTGGGAGCAGAATATAGCTAAGGATTTTTAAAAATCGAATTAACTTATGCAAAACTCCTTCTGGTATCTGCAAGACAGGAAATGTAAAAAGAAACTGGAGAAATGTGGAATACCAATCGGAAAGATCGCAGCACCGAAAGCCCCTCCACATCTGCTAGACTCAGTTCCATTAAACTGAGGGAGACAATAAATCCGTCAAAAATGTTCCAGCCTTCTTGGAAGTAATAGTAGGGATCCATGGCTATGAGCTTCAGAAACATTTCCGCTGTGAAAATTCCAGTGAAAACCTGAAGGGGGAACGCATGGGTTAAGAAAAAGAAATAACAGGAGAATGGCTTTATCACCATCTTTGAATATCATATATCCAAGAAGCCTCAAGAACCAGCCTTGGTTAGATTCTGCATCCGAGGAATCAATATCTGGATGTCCCATGACCACGCCACATGATGCAGGAAAGTCTTATTTTTATTTTTACTTTTTAATATATTTTTATTGATTTCAGAGAGAGGAAGGAAGAGGGATAGAGAGATGGAAAGAAACATCAATGAGAAAGAAACACTGACTGGCTGCCTCCTGCACACCCCCTACTGGGGATTGATTCCACAACTGGGATATGTGCCCTGATCGGGAATTGAACCAGTGACCACCTCTTGGTTCATGGGTCAATGCTCAACCACTGAACAACACTGGCTTTCTTTCTTTCTTTCATTCAAATATTTTTTATTCACTGATTTTTAGAGAGAGGAAGGGAGAGAGATTGAGAGAGACTAGACATTAATTTTGTTGTTCCACTTATTTATGCATTCATTGGTTGCTTCTTGTATGTACCCTGATAGGGGATGGAACCCATAACCTTGGTGTATCTGGACAATGCTCTAACCAACTGAGCTACCTGGCCAGGGCCTTATTTTCCTCTTGAATGAAGTACTCAGCCCTAACGTTTACATCTTTGTTGCCAGAACCACCCAAATCACATGATTTAAATGTAGCTGAAAAATGATTCTAAGCAATGAGAATACCACACAGGTGACTGCTTCTAAAGGGTCAGCAGTCATTTGAGTATGCATGCCTGGGATGTTTGCCTAAATAAATAAATAAAAAATCACTCATCCTATTTAATAAAAGGCTAATATGCAAATCGACCAGATGGCAGAACGACCAGTCACTATGATGTGCACTGACCACTAGGGGGCAGATGCTCAATGCAAGAGCTGCCCCCTGGTTGTCAGTGCGCTCCCACAGCAGGAGCGCTGCTCAGCCAGAAGCCGGGCTCATGGCTGGTGAGTGCAGTGGCGGTGGCGGGAGCCTCTCCCATCTCTGCGGCAGCGCTAAGGATGTCCGACTGCTGTGGGGGCAGGTCTAAGCCATCAGTTGGACATCGTTGAGGGTTCTCAGACTGCGAGAGGGTGCAGGCCGGGCTGAGGGACTCTCCTTCCCCTGAGTGCACAAATTTCATGCACTAGGCCTCTAGTTGTTTTATAATTATATTAGGAAAACACAGCATTATTTCTGATTTGATATTATGTTTTATCAAACTTAAACATATGCTACAGGGTTTCTTGTTTTAAATAGTAAAGCAACAGAACATTGCTAAAAGTGTACAAAATACAGGAAAAACATCCATAGTCTCATCACCTTGCATACACTATCCATTTTATGTATCTCCTTTCTGCTTTTTTCAAATGTGGACACACTTTGACAAAGTTGTAAAATCGCTGTTACCTGTCTCCCACTCCTCTGCCTGACAGAGCACCTTGTGCTGCCTAATGCCCTCTGTGTCCCATGTCCTTAGTCACATGACAGGCAGCAGGGAAGTACAATGCCATGAACAAACCAGTTCCCTCGCTCCAAGCTTACCACATGACATCAGATTCTTACTAAATATTTTGTTTTTTAGAGGTGAAGACTTTAAATAACCCCAGAATGACTTGAAGGATAAATATCAAAATAGATTAAGTGGGCTACCAGTTTTTGGGGTCCATATACTTTTCTGTGGTTTCCCATTTTTCTACATTGCAGATGCAGTATTCTAAAATGGAAAGAAAATATGCCCTGAAGAGATCTACTTAAGCAAAATCAAAGTTCATTGGGCAAGCTAAGATCTACAGATAAAACATCCTGTCAAGTGAGGCCAGGGAAAGTCAGGGCAGCTAGTCAACTCCGGACATACACTTTACCCTAAGTGCAAACCCATCAACGGTTTCTCTACACAGACATGTTCGTCTGCTTGATGCACCCCAGGTAAAGGCTGCATTTGCTGTCCCACTGGTTCCTGGTGAACACACAGGAAGTGCCCGGTAATAAGCACTGGCTGGCTGACTACGGGGTATCTGTACTGTGAGAATGTGGTCCCTATGAGAAAATCAACAATGGCACAGTCCTATGGTGCTGCCTTCCAATGGGGTGAATGGCCCCCAGGTGCTGGGGCCTAAGCAGAGCATCTGAGCATGGGAGTAGCCTGGCGTGGGCGGTCAGAGCCTGTGCAGGCCAAAGAGGGGATCCACCTGGGGGGGCAGCCCAATACAAGCTGACTGGGATGAGGATGGCTGCCCAGCACAGGGTATCAGCGTGTAAGCAGGATGGAGAGCTTTCATGCAGGGGAAGCCTGGAGTGGGCTGAAGCGGGGGGATTCAGGTGGGGGAGGCCCATTGTGAGGCGTTCAAGTCTAAGTGGAGTGAGGGAAACAAGAATGTGTGGGGTGGCCTGGCCTGGGTGTCAGAGCCTGAGAAGTATGAGGAGGGGTCCACATGGAGGACACCAGTGAGGGAGCCTGAACAGTGGGAGGGCATCCAGCTGTTCGAGGCAACAGTGGCTTCTGGTCAAGTAAGTTAACCTATTAAAGACAATGGTAACCAGGTTTCTTTTTGTTAGATAAGGAGCTACACACATAGGAAGGAGAAAACCAGAATGAATCCTGCAGGGCTGGGTTAGAACTGGAAGTGACAGCATGAACTCACGGTTTTCAGCATAGTATACAGTTAGCTTAAGAGCAGCAGCTAGCCCTGCACTGAGAGGGCTGAGGTCTGCATATTGCTCCAATAGATCCTCACTTCTAAATATCATTTTCTACTAACCCAGGGCTGCTTGGGAAATGGCTAATTCCAGGCCTGAGGCAGAAAAAAGGTAAAATTAGCTTGGGAAATCTTGTGGTACCAGAAAACAAGGAAGTAATGAAAACTCGATGAAAGGACCCAGAAGCCATCCTGAAGGGACTCCCATTGGCACGATCTGGAATGGTGAAAACATCGAAGTAAATGACAGTTCTAACTCACTGGATAACACTGAAAACCATGAGTCCATACTGATATAATTAAGTAAAGGAGTGAATCAGAAATTTAATGAAGAACAGAAAATTCAGACAGTTTTAAAGTACCTTCATCACAGATACTTATCTATACTTATAAAAGGGTAATATGCTAATTAGACCCGGTCAACCGGCCATCTTCCAGACGTCTGACTTCCTTCCGGACAAAGCCATGGTGTTGGGGGCCAGGCAGAGGCAGTTAGGGGCGAGATCAGGCTGGCAGGGGAGAGCAGTTGGGGGCATTAGGCAGGCAGAGGGCAGTGGGGGCAACCAGGCTGGCAGGGGAGGAAAGTTGGGAGTGAGATAACGCTGGCAGGGGAGGGCAGTTGGGGGCAACCAGGCCTGCAGGGGAGGGCAGTTAGGGGCGATCAGGCAGGCAGGCAGAGGGGTTAGGGGAAATCAGGCAGGCAGGTGAGTGGTTAGGAGCGAGCAGTCCCAGATTGTGAGAGGGATGTCCAATTGGAAAGGATGCAGGTTGGGCTGAGTCCCCTCCCCGACACCCCTGCACGAATTTCGTGCACCGGGCCACTAGTTAATTATAAATGGTAAAGAGTAACTTTACAGGGGAGAAGCCTGGCAGGCACCTCCTCAACCAAGTCACCATCACCAGTAATGACACAAATGAAAAGTGTGTGCCACCTGGCAGGTGCAATGAGAGGACAGCCTCACTTGTGTGATATTCCTGCCAAATGCATAGCTTAACACATTGCGTACTGCATAGAAATCTCTAAGACATACGCCAGGGACCGCACGTTTTTGGGCAAACTGCATGTTATTTAAATCATCATAATGCACTTTAGGTGTTGTTTTTCAATAATTATAACATTTTTATTTACAAAAACAATTAAACAATTAAAGTTCCTAGTACTTTTTTAACGTATGGTACTGTGTAAAACATTTTCCTCTATGAAGAGGGAACAAGCAAAATTTACATAAGTATCTAGATTCACTCCTTTTTCCATGGGCGTGAAAAACGAGAACACTCGTGAGCGGTCCTTAACGATGGCGCGCGAAACATGAGAAAACTCCTGAGTGGTACGAAATGTGTTAAGCCTAACCATGAGGAAGCATCAGACAAACCCAAACTGAGTGAATTCTACAAACTACCTGGCTTGTAGTCTTCAGAAGTGTCATGGTCATGACAGTCAAAGGAAGACTGAGGCACTCACCCAGGCTGAAGAAGATGAAAGAAAGGACAACTAAATGTGATCTGTAACTCTGAAACGGAATCCTGTGTTATAAAGGATATTACTGGGGCCCATGGGAAAACTTGAAGGGGCCTGAGAAGTAAATGGCTGCAATGAATCCATGTTAATTTCCTGACTCTGACGTTAAATTAAGGTTCTCTGGGAGAATGCACTTGTCCATAAAAAACACACACTAAAGTATTTTGGGGGTGAAAGGCTGGGTCAGCAACTTACTCTCAAAAAAAAAAAAAAGTGTATACTATACTTGGAACTTCCCAGTACGACTGTTTAAAAAAACCACCTTATAAACCTACTGTTGTGTTCAATTGGTTGCAAAAAAAGGCAAGAAAAGAATCATGAAAAACAATACAAAAGTTGTGTAAGTCACATAGCTGCCCTGGGCTTCAACTTCCTTTAGAAAACACGGGAGGTGGATTGAATTATCTGTAAAGTTCCTTCTATTATTAGATTTTTCTTGTGAGGAGGGCAGAAGAGGCAGGGATTATAGATTTACAGAAGACTGTTCTCATCTTCCCTCAGAAATACCTCTCTGCACCTCTACAGACAGACACACCTAACCACTGTCCTGGCTGTGGGAAAAGCCTCTCATTCCAACAAGAAGTCAAGGGTGTGCTCACATCGGGTTAGTCTCACCTTTTCTTATCCTCTTTTTCTCAGGTTTCTATCAAAGACTTTGCCCAAATCTCCAAGCCTTTGAAAGTTCTCCTATTGAGTTACACTAATACAGTTCCTAAGATTTATAGAGTACTTTTCATGATTCCAAAAACTTTGGTTTAAGTTCTCATTTTATCCTCCCACCCACTGATGGATGACATGGTATTAGCCTCATTTTACAGATCTGCAACAGTTCTGGACAGAAATTAATGGCTTACTTACGGTTAAATGGTATCAAACAGGAATCAAAACCCAAACCTTCCGACTTCTAATTCTGTGTTCTTTCTGCCAAACTCAGCACGTGTGTTAATTGGCAGAAAAGTACATTTTTGAGCTTATGTTATTATTCAGAAAACACTCATAATGCAAGTTTCCCCGAGGTCCAGCACATACCAAACCGCCTCATTTGGCATCTTCACTCTGAATAAATAGACATCTCATTCTGAATACATCCAAATAGAATTCTTGATTTAAAACTCCAAACCTGTTCCTTCCTCAGTCGTGCCATTTCCCCTGCTGTAACTACCCCCCTAAATCTAGGCACTATTCTTCATTTCTTTCCCGTCGCCCTCACATGTAACCCATCAGCCAGTCCAAAGCATCCTGGCCACGCACTACTCGCCATCCCCATTGCTAATTGTACCCTCACTTTCCCCCTTGAAACACCACCCCACCCAGTGCTTGCTTATTGCAGAACCTGGTTGTGGTTAGTGTGCCGCATGGAGTCCGTAAATATTACGACCTCCCATATCCTCTTTCTTCACCAATGGTTCTGGGCAAGGTCTTCTGAATGCTCACAACTGTAATTTAGGTGTGGCCCTACATCTGTTTAGAATTTTAAGAAAGGGAAAAACCATGGTATTTGCTGGTTTGAGGGCCATTCTGCTGGTAGTAGGTGAAAAGGTCTCTCAGACTCCCTTGGAAATTGAGAACCTGTTCTGTAAAAACTTTGAGAAAAAAATGCTATAAGGAAAACAGCAGCAACAGCACCACCACCAACAAAATCCATCAAGTCATATTTCTTATTACTTAACTCATGGCTAATACAATAAAACTTATATCTATATAATATTGTTGGTTGATTCAAAATTCTGCTTGATGGCCAGCTACTTATACAGCAAGCTTACTTGAGGCACCTTTCAGAGCCAGTGAGCACATTTCCTGGACATAGTTCAAGACTATGGGTATTTCAGCCCTGGCCAGTTTCCTCAGTGGTTAGAGCGTTGGCCCTTGGACAGGTCAATTCCCCGTCAAGGGCATGTACCTCAGTTGCAGGTTCAATCCCCGGCCCTGTTCGGGACATGAGTGGGAGGCAATCAACCCATGTTAGAAACATCTAACACATCATTGTTTCTCTTCTCCGTCCCTGCCCCCACATACTACCTCCCCTCCATTCCTTCCACTCTCTCTAAAACTCAATGGAAAGAATATCCTCACTCCTCAGGTGAGGATTAAAAAAAAAAAAGACTATGGGTATTTCATCAGGCTGCATATGAGTTCACATCAAGCAGTGAGCTAACCTAGACATGGAAACTGGACAGACCACAGAATCACCTTGGGTGTGTACCAGGAAACTCAACGGACTCAAAGGATCGCTCTTGCCACATGTGTTTTTAGAATCAGAACTCAACACGGTGTTATAATGCTTTAATAGTGCATTAGGACTTAAGGCAGAAACGTGTGTGTGTGTGTGACACAGAGACAGGCAGAGAAAGAGATAGAGAGTAAGACAGAGGTGAAGGGAGTAGGGAAGGATAGGGAGAGGAAGGGCGAGAAGTTGGAGGACAGGAAGGGTGAGGAAGGCAGGAACAGAGGAGAAAAAAAGATATACCAGGCAGAGATTATGCTCAAATTAAATGGTAACAAAAGATTAGACATGCCTATGGCGAGACTCCTAAAGAATAAAGAGGCCCAGACGACCTAGAGGATTCTTTCCAACTAATTCTTTACTATCTATCAAATTCAACCAACTCCTGATTTTTGCACCAAAGAAGTAAAACAGATAACAACTACTTGACCTCAGACTCCGTTGTGTAATCTGTTTTTCAAAAGTGTATATTATCTTCTAATTAATATCATAGATGACATATAAGACTTACACTAACATTAAAATAAACTTGGCCCAGATCAACTAATGGGAACTGGATGACAGCCCGGAAGTTGGACTGGAGGGGAAACCAGCCAGAGTTAAAATGTCCCCGAGACAGTCCCCATCTGGGTAGGAGTGTGACCGTGCAGGCCAATTTACAGCTACACTGAATGCACTAAAGAGCTCCCTACTGTGTGCTGGTTGTCACTGAGGGTGAGAGGGGAAGGATCTGCTGGACCGATGCAGGAATCAGTGTGAGAAGCAGAACGAGGAGAACCCGGAAGTCCCTGGCTCAGGCTACTGAAGCCTGTGCCAGGCCTCCCATTCCGTCACCACAGCTGGCGTTCAGCCAGCAGCTCCTAGCGGACAGAAGGACGTCTTCTCGATTCTGCAGGAGGAAGCAGCCCAGGGGTCACAACAGTGAGCAGAAGCGGCTGGGGCCCGCGACATATGTGGGAGCATCTGCCTTCCAATTAACTATCACTTTCTCTTCAACCAAACCCCTGCTTTCAGTCTCAGAAAAACACGTCCTACAGGCAGCACATGTTCAGATCACAAAATCGGGAGATGGCGCTCTGTCTTACCAGATTCCCCACAGACAAGACATGTTCGAATTGTGGCGTCATCGGATGGTGCTCCATCGCCATGAACAGTGTATTCAGGACGATGCAGATGGTGATGGCCAAGTCCACAAAAGGGTCCATAACGATCAAGTTCACAATCTCTTTCAGTTTTATCCAGTAGGGGTGACACTCCCAGATGAGGAACGTATTGGCGAATTTATACCAGCACGGCGGGCACTTCCTCTGGGACTCTTCCAGCTCTGCAGGGAGTAAAGAACAAAGGTGGCCCCTCAATCCCAGTGTGGGGACAAAGGAGACGGCTGCAGATCCTCACGGGGCATCATCGCCGTGATCACGTGAGGACAAAGTGCAGACTCTCCCTTGTGTCCCTCGGTTTTCCTTCTCAAAGGGAGAGAGGAGGCAGGATCAGTACCAGGTCACTTCCCTGTTAATAACGATGATCGAATTATAAACAAAATTCAACCCATCTGTTCGGGAGCACGCAGAGGAGTCAGGAGCTTAGCCTCTGGAATCTCATCTGGCTTCAACACTTACCTGTGGGAACTTGAGCGAGTGATTTCAATTTCCTGTGAGAATTAAATGAGCTAAATTAAAGTGCCTCAGAAGACCCTAGAACAGTGGTTCTCAACCTTCCTAATGCCGCGATCCTTTAATACAGTTCCTCATGTTGTGGCGACCCCCAATTTCATTGTTACAAATTGAACAAATTAAAGCATAGTGATTAATCACAAAAACAATATGTAATTATATATGTGTTTTCCAGTGGTCTTAGGTGACCCCTGTGAAAGGGTTGTTCAACCCCCAAAAGGGGTCGCGACCCACAGGTTGACAACCGCTGCCCTAGAACAACATAAGCCAATGACTAAAATTCTGCGGTACACCAAATTATATATATTTTTCTGATCTGACCAAAAAAAAGGTATAATTTTGATTCATTCACACTGGACAGTTATTATTGTGTTGGCTGTTGTCATTTTTTAATTTGACAATCTAAGGGAAAAGAGGTCAGTACCCGATTAAATAGTTAGATATTGCATGTTTTAAAAACTCTTGCGGTGCACCAGTGTGCTTTGGCACACCAGGTGAGAACAGCTGCCCTAGCATATACTAAGTGCTGCCGAAATATTTGCTATTGTTATTATCTTTACAGCAGGATCGGCATCATCAACCACGCCACCATGTGTTCGTATGTCCAAAGAAGTATGTCAGTGAGTTTACAATTCATAATTCAGTAAGAAATGTTGTTACATTCCTTTTCCCTTTCCTCCCTTCCTTCCCCTTTCTCATCTCTCCTCGTCCTTCCTCGTCCTCTCTTACCCTTTCCCACTTTCATCCTTTCCTTTTTGCTTCATCTTCTTCCCCTCTCCTTCTTTTGTCTTATCCCTCTCTTTCTGTCTGTCTCTTTTAGAAACAGAACCCGTTTTCTTCCAAACATGATTTTATGTAAGCCCCAATATGTAAATACACAAACCAGGAATTGCTCTAGTTGAGACAAGAAGAGGAGCTTAGAGCCAGTCCAACTGACTTATTCCTTTCCTGAGGGACTTCCCTAATCCTAGGACTCTGATAAACACAGACTGAAAATCACTGAACTAGATCATCTCTAAGGTCGTTTATAAAGCAAAGACCAAAAAGGATGCTTAGACCCTAAAGGCAGAGAGCCATTCAGCTGGCAGCCACAACCACCTGGGCACGAGGCCCTACAGAACAAAGCTCTCCCCAAAATGAGTGTGAAATATAATAGCTAGGATTCCGAAAGTCCAAGGATCTTGATCCTGGAGAATGTTAGGAGATGTAACTTTGCAAACCTGTCAGCATGATAATCCTTAGAGGCACGGTATTGGTTCTAGAGGGTTGGCTATAATGGCACCACCCCCCGATCCCTGCCCAATTCTTCTGACAAAACCAAATCATTCATGGAATAAAGGAAAGTTTCCCAACATTTCACCACCAACAAGATGGAAACCTTCAATTAGTCTACTTTCCCTTTTCCAACCAGTTGGATGGTGCCTGTGGTAATGGCTTTATTTTAGATGGGGTGCTTTGCTGGGTTTCTGATTGGCTCCCTGGTTGCTAAGAAAATGGTTGCCTTGGTTTTTCTGATTTAAGGGCCACAGTAAGCGCCACGTGGGAGTCTGCGTGGGAAAGGAAGTCTGTGAAGAAAATTTGCTTTGGCTTCTTCCTCATAGAACTCCCTCCGTTTCCAAGGTAAATTTAGTTTTCTTCCCCCCTCCTAAAAGAAATAAAATGAAAAGGTTCATTCTCTTACTTCCATAAATTCTTGTAGTACATATTTGGAAATCTGGTTCCGTTTCTTTTTTTACCTCCTCCCATTTCTAAATGTCTGCTGTTCACCAGCACAGTATGCACGTGGAGGTTGAAGCAGCTACTGTTCACATTTCTGACAGTTGACACAATTGTAATGTTTTATAATGAACTAGAGGCCCGGTGCACGAAATTTGTGCACGAGTGGGGTCCCTAAGCCTGGCCAGCAATCAGGGCCTATTGGGGCCAGGCCAGCCGGGGCCTGCTGGCTGTCAGCTGGGGCCTACTAGCTGCTGCTGGGGCCTGCCAGCTGCCAGATGGGGCCTGCTGGATTGGGGGAGGGATGGGGGGAGGGACTGCGGGAGGTTTGCTGGCCAGGGGGAGGGACCGGCGGAGGTTGGCTGTGGAAGTGCACTGACCACCAGGGGACAGCTCCTGCATTGAGCACCTGTCTCCTGGTGGTCAGTGTGCATCATAGCGACTGGTCAACCAGTTATTCTGGTCATAATGGTCACTTAGGTTTTTATATATATAGACTAGGCTCCAAGTCTTTACCAGACAGCAAAGAGGGGTTTCTCTGCCCTGTGGGGCACCAAGAAGATTCCTAGAGGGATATGAGATATCTCTTAACCACCTTTACTGAGCAAAGGGTAGATCTTCAGGATTTTTTTCATTTCACCCAAAGTAAGACAACATAGAATGTTAGGAACTAGAAAAGATCACTAGGTGAATAAGGAAGTGTATAAAGTAACTCACAACTTTGCAAACTTAATGGCCTCACGTGCCTGGAATAGGGGAAGTAACTGATTTGGAGGAATGAGTTAACATGGGGGATGAGATGTCCAAAGGTTTGTGGGGTTTCCTTACCTTGCTCCTGGACGTTTTCAGAGAGGGTACTGCAGGTCTCAACTTCAGGGCTACTGGGAATTGTTTTCAGAGAGGGCCTCATAATTCCACCGAGATGGTGGCATTGGCAGACCATGAGGTTTCTGAAGGCAGGGGCTTCTCTCAATTCAATTCAACAATGTATATGCACCTATAGTTTGTGAGGCACCGGGAAAACGCTGATGAACGCGAGTCCCCATCCTCACAGAGCTTACCATTGCACCGGAAAGGCAGAGAGATGCCAGAGAAGTGACTGTGCTGACACCTGATGTTTGTCGGTTGAATAAAAGAATGAGTAAGTATGCCCTAGCTCAGTGGTCGGCAAACTCATTAGTCAACAGAGCCAAATATCAACAGTACAACGATTGAAATTTCTTTTGAGAGCCAAATTTTTTAAACTTAAACTATATAGGTAGGTACACTGTTATTAACTTAATTAGGGTACTCCTAAGGCTTAGGGAGAGCCACACTCAAGGGGCCAAAGAGCTGCATGTGGCTCGTGAGCCTCAGTTTGCCGACCACTGCTCTAGCTGGTTGGGCTCAGTGGAGAGAGTTTCGGCCTGCAGACGGAAGGGTCCCAGGTTCAATTCCAGTCAAGGGCATGTATCTTGGTTGCAGGCTCTCCTCTCCCTTCCTCTCTGATATAAAATATATTATATATATTTTTAAAAAAGAATGAGTAAGTCATTTGTGGCAGCAATAGCTACAGCCAGCTACCTCTATAGGGGAGCGTTTCAAACTGTTTAACCCGAGAATAAGTAATGCCAAGTACCATCACTACGTCCTCATTCTTACTTTACCTACTCTCTCCCCTTCCTTCTTCCAGGGCTTTTCTGCTTTGAGAAGTCAAACTACACTACTCTCTGCCTACACCCCACCTCCAGGCCTTTGAAATATCCCCAAAGCTGATGGCTCCCCTGACTGAATTCTGCTGAGTTTATTGGATCCCGGTGAGCATGTCTGCAACCGGACAGGGGTGAGGCAGAGCAGGCAGGACTTTCTCATTATTTACAGAATTCTGGAATTCTCCACTGTGGTTTTATTTATTAAGAAATATTTTTTATCCTTATCCGATGATATTTTTCCATTGGTGAGAGAGAGAGAGAGAGAAATATTGATGTGAGAGAAACACATCTATTGGTTGCCTACTGCGCACGCCCTGACCAGGGCCTGGGCCAGGGAGGAGCCTGCAACCAAGGTACTAGGTATGCGCCCTTAACTGGAATCGAACCCGGAACCCTTTGGTCCACAGGCCAATGCTCTATCCACTGAGCCAAACCATTAGGGCTCCACTGTAGTTTTAAGCAGGTAGGTAGGAGTCTGTTTCTTTGATTTTAAATAATAATAATTTTAATACTTGGGTTAAAACGTCAGGGCTTCCTAACTGAAGGTCTGGAAAGCAGGAACAATTATTCATTCAATGCTAGCTTTTCACATTGTAGCGATCTAGCGACCATTAATCCAGAGGGACCAGAATGATCTTTCTTAGGGTCTGTAATTCCCTCTTCACATTATTCAGCTCTGGCCATTCATCGTTCTTTGCTTACAGCAGTTGTCTCATCAGTTTTATCAAAGGAAGTCAACTACTAGGAGAGGGGATAGGAGGAATGTTTGAGCAGGAACAGGCAGTAAAGGTAAAAGTGATGTGAACTTCAGGGCTTAGAAAAGGGGAAATGAACTGGAATGGCCTCTTACCCAGGAACACAGTTACAGTCATCTCCTCTGAGCTACCCTTGCATCTATTTTTTTCTTTAATCCTCACCCAAGGATATTTTTTCTATTGGTATTTTTTTTAAAGAGAGTGGAAGGAAAAGAGGGGGAGGGGAGAAGGAGGGGAGAGAGAGAGAGAGAGGAAGAGAGGGAGAGAAACATCGATGTGAGGGAGACACATCCATTGGTTGCCTCCTGCACCCACCCAGAGCAGGGTGGGGGAATGAACCTGAAGCTCAGATACAAACCAGTGACCCTTCAGTGCGTGGGCTGATGCTCTACCACTGAGCTACATTGGCCAGGGTTGTTGTTGTTGTTATTATTATTTTATGTGTGTGCTGGTGGGTGGAGAATGAGTAGAGCCGAACAGAAAGATAAAGAAGAGGAGAGGGAGAACAGGAAAATAAGGGAGTAGAGAAAGGCAGTAAAGCGCCAATGATTTAGATCTAACTCAGCACAGGGACAAAAGTACTAGGTCTCCAGCAGAAACCCTGCCACACCACCACTCCCCACCACTCCAAGCTCAGCAAGATTCAGTTCAACAAGCATTTCTGAGCATCTACTTCTGCCAAACCCTGTGCTAGGTCACCGAGGTAATCAATAAAAAATTGCTGCATTGCTTCGATAGTTCTCCTGCTCTGAATGTCTTTGCCAATAATAAAATATGCCTATTAGAGGTCGTTAGTTTTCTTTCTCAGCTGCCATAGATACTCAGATAAATCTTGTCTTGGTGTTCAAATGAAGAATAAAATTAGCCAAGGTTCTTAAACTAGTGTTTCTTATCTTGAAATGATCTGCAGTTATCACCTGCAACCTTAAGTATAAGCTACAAAGAACTTAAATATGTTCTATCGGCAAGGACCCTGATGGGATGGAAAGAAAACAGGAATCACTGAAGTTGTTTAGGTGGCTGAAAGCAGTAGGTTCAGTATTGTTTTTACCTGATATTTTCTCCAGATTAGGCAGGGAAAAGTGTAGCGCCTTATAAACACTCCTTGTAAACACTTCAAGGGAGATCCTTTCTGGGGATTCCCCCTTCACCGCAGACGCCCCTGCCCAACACACACACACACACACTCTCACACACACACACACACACACACACACACACTCACACACGCACACTCACACACACACACTCACACACTCACAAAGTGGTATTGGTCTTAAATGACTCAATGACTCAAAAAATAACTTGTCTCAAGGACACCAGGATCATTTTGAGTCTCCTGATATCTGAGACTCTGGCTATGGTTGGGTTAGTCTGGTGTTTGAACTCTGAAGGTAGGCAATTTGAGGCCTCAAGAATAGTCTGTAACAGAACGGATAAAGAAGTGTGGTACATATATACAACGGAATAGTACTCAGCCATAATAAAGAAGGTAATCTTGCCATCTGCAACAAAATGGATGGATCTTAAGGGAGTTATACTAAGTGAAAGAAACCAGACAGAGAAAGACAAATACCACATATTTCCACTTATATGTGGAATCTAAACAACCAAATAAATGAATAAACAAAACAGAACCAAACTCATAGGTACCTAAAACGAACTGATGGTTGCTGGATGGGACTGGGGTTGGGGCACTGAGTGAAAACAGGTGAAGGGATTAAGAAGTACAAAATGCCAGTTATAAAAACAGTCATGGGGATGTAGGTACAGCATAGGGAATATAGTCAATAAATTGAAATAACTAAGTATGGTGTCAGACGGGTACTAGACTTATCAGGTGATCACTCTGTAAGTTATGTAATGTCTGATCACTATGTAGAATACCTGAAACTCATATTGTATTCTAACTGTAATTGGGGGAAAAAAGCTGGGTCTATAATGGGACAAGTCAACTAAATCAACACGAATCAAATGAAGAAGATTCATACAGAATCAATCAGAAC
Source organism: Myotis davidii (assembly GCF_000327345.1). Lineage (NCBI taxonomy): Eukaryota > Metazoa > Chordata > Mammalia > Chiroptera > Vespertilionidae > Myotis > Myotis davidii. The sequence continues at coordinate 2,681,404 of NW_006285917.1, forward strand.
TTGTGAGAGAAAACTTCGCCACTGAATCGACTTCTAAAGAAAGCAAGAGGAGCCCGGGATGCAGACCCTGATTGCATGGAAAGCTAGCACTTGCTGGGGACAGTGGGAACTGGAGCTCTCTCAGGTGTTCCTGAGCATGCCCACTGCGTCATGGAGGAGCCACCTAATGCTGAGGTCGGGCACTGACAGCAACATCACTGCAGGCATGCTACAATTCAACAGCAGCTGCTCTGTTGGTGGCACAGTGCTGGAGAAGAGGGGTTTCAGCGCATCTATTCACACATCAAACGTATTTAAGGCTATATGAGAGTGCTTGAAGAGAGGCAGAATTAGGCGCAATCGAAATGCACAGTACATTCATCCTTAAGGGAAAACCATAAGTGTTCTAAGTATCTGAAAAGGAAAAGAAGAAGGTATGTTTTGGGGCGATGGGATTCCATTATCCTTTATCTTCACAGTTGTTCAGTCTATATTCCTTTATGCCTTACATCACCCCACTGGCTCCTCGTGATGAAAATTACAGAGACTTCTTCAGATCTTCTAGCTCACACTTATGTCACTCTTTCATACTTATTATCTGTCTGTGCACAATGCTGGCAGCAACTTTGAAGTCCTTATTGAATTCTCTGCATGCAGATTTGGGCTGCTGGTTTCTATGACCAGCACACTATTCCTAAAGCTTAGAGGCAATTTTTGCAAAACTCAGACCAAGGGACAGGGATTATATTTATCAAGCACACTACATATTTGTATCTCAGCAGCTTGGACTGACATCACAGGGCACATACCTTCTACTAGTGTGTTTGTAACAACACTCAGTATACTGTTTATCCTGTCCTTCCGCCCATAGGAGGCCAGTTGCTCCATGGAAACTAAGAGAGATCCAGGACCTTTCTTCTTAATTTCCACTTCAGTTGTACCCTGAAAAAAAAAAAAAAAGCAAATGGGGTGAGTAGTCTTATAAACATTCAGGCTGGGCCTTACCAGATCAATAATCCAGGCTGTGAGCAGAAACATATGCTCTTCCTTAAATTTCTTACTTTAATCCTATAATCAATCCTATTGACCTCAAGAAGCAGAATGCTATAACTTAGCCAAGGACTATCCTTACTTCTATAGATGACAAGACCAAGTCATTTAAGTTTGTACAAATCTACAATGAACCCGAGTCTGGCTGGGACCCAAATACCTCATCTGCTTAATTCCAAACCTAGAATAGAAAGACCAGGTCCCCTGGGGCAATGCCATCAGAAGCAGACCCTGAATTTTCCTGGCCTCGTCTCATATCCGCAGCATTTGACTAGAATTGGACCACACCATAGAATAAGTCAAATTCACCTCCATTTGAAATTTCATTAAGGGCCATGTCCCTAATCACACTGAGAGTTACAAATACTGTTCCCTCCATGTGTAGGAGCACCATCACTCTACCAAACTGTTGCTTCCAAATGCCAAATCTGGGCCTAACTGAATGTTAACAAGTTCTACCCCAAATCTCCAAGCCACTGTAAAGAAGCATGGTAAGGTTTAGCTAGTTTAATTAAATACATTGCATCATATGTGTTGATCTTGTCTTTTAAAAATTTTATTTTATGAGTTAACCTGCATGGTTCAAATCCCCAACGAAATAAAAAGTGCAGAAAGTACCATCAAATTGTTATACAAAATATTTTTACATGCTCCATAGTGGTCAATATACCACTGGCACCTCATGATGTCAATTAGATTACAGTAGATGGTTTCTTCGTATTCCTTGCTTGTGTTCTTTGTGCCAACCTGAATATTCTACATCAGATCAGGCTCAATGGGATGGCTTAAAACCTAGCTTTCTAGTAACCATGTTGCCCACTTTAACACGTTATCCACCTAAAGTCGGCTGCCCCTTTCCTGGTGAGGATCACAGGGCAGAGAAAGTCACCATCACCAAAGGCCAAGAAAGAGAAATGTTTGTATGAAGCTAGAGAAGTATCTGTCTGATCCATACCAGAGTGATCCTACCAGTTTTAAAAAGAAAATAATTATCTCTGGAGAGGTACATCAGAAAGCCTTTCTGTTCTTATATGTTCAGTTTTTAAGAACCATACAGAAGAAAATTTCTGGCAGATTATAATTTATCTCATCACAATGTTTCATCAAATTTTCACTGATTCAGGCATCTGGTTTACCTTACAGTTTTGTTTGGCAGAGCTGCAGAAGAAATAGAACGGAAAAAGCACTATTTTCTTGACAATTCCTGACTCATTATTTACAAACATCTGTATATGTAAGAATGACTAGTTAACCCTTGCCTCAGGTCATATGAGGTGTATTTCCTTGAGAAGCCACTTTTGGTTAAAATTCCCAGCCTGATATTCACAACATCTAATAAATCAGATAAACTACTTACTACATTTTAAAAAGGACAATCATCTAAAAACGAACAAAGAAAGGCCCCATTCAATGCACACTCTTATTTCTGGCATTTATTGAGTCTAGATTTTTATTGAATTGCCCTTCTGAAAAATTGTAGGACGTGGTAGATAATCTTCTTAGTACTGATCCCTAAGATACGGTACGATCTAATAGACCAGCTAATACTTCAAGGAAGGAGGAAATTGCATTTAATGTAGCTCTGGTACTAATTATATCTTAATATTTTCTGGTCTTGCTGGATATAACAAGATATAAATTCTTCAGGCTTTAATAACAATAATATTAAAAACAAAATTAATGAAAATGCTGTCTAAGAATTATCATTTCATGATTTTTTAAAAATTATAAAAAATATAAATACCAAGAAATAAATCTAGAAAAGATATACAAACCCCCCACTACAAACTATTCAACTTTGCTGAGAGAAACTTTAGAAGAGTTAAATAAGGGAAGAAATATAGTCATAGATTAGAATACTCATTATAATTAAGATGCTCATTCTTTCCAAATTGACCTCTAGATTCAGTGCAATCAGTATCAAAATTCTCCACTTTTTTGAAGAAATTAACAAGATGATTCTAAAATATATAAAAACATACCAAGGATCTAGCATAGGAAAATCTTTTGAAATATTATCTAGAATAGCAAAAATATCTCTTAAAAGATTACTTAATAATATTTTAAAATATTTTTTATTTGGAGAGCTTACACTGTCTCATTTTAAGAGTAATAAAGTTACAATAATTAAGACAAATGTAGTATTGGTATAAGCATAGATAAATAGATCAAGGGAATAGAAATAGAATACAGAAATAGACCCACACCTACTACATCAATTGATTTCGACCAAGGAGTTAAATCAATTCAATGGAGATAGGGAAGTCTTTTTAACAAATGGTATTACAAAACTGGATATCCACCCAGGTCCACTCCTATGTAGTTCCATACACAAAAATTAACTTGAGCTGAATCAGAGACCTGAATGTAAAGCCCTGAACTATAAAGCTTATAGAAGGAAAATATCTTGACAATCTTAGGGATTGGCAAAGATTTCTCAGGCAGATGCAAAAAATATCATAAAAGGGGAAAAAACTGATACATTGGGCTTAATCAAAATTAAAAATTTATATAAATGACAAAGGATTTATATCCATAGCATATAAAAAGCTAATAAATCAATAATAAAAGGAACAGCTCAGTTTAAATGGGCAAAATATTTGAATAAGCAATTAACAAAAGAAGATATAAGAAGCCAATAAGCACATGAAAAAATGCTCATCATCATGGAAATTAAAAGGACAATAAGATCATATTTTATACTCACTAAGATGCTAAAGTCAAAGATTAACACAACCACATATTGGCTAGGATGTGGAGCAACTGGAACTCTAATACACTGTTAATCCTATATAATAAAAGGACAATATGCAAATTGACCCTAACAGCAGAACAACTGGGAATGACTGGTCACTATGACACACACTGACCACCAGGGGGCAGACACTCAATGCAGGAGCTGCCGCTTGGTGGTCAGTGCACTCCCACAGGGGGAGCTCTGCTCAGCCACAAGCCAGGCTGATGGTTGCCAGCACAGTGGTGGTGGCGGGAGCCTCTCCCGCCTCCTCAGCAGCGCTAAGGATGTCCGACTGCAGCTTAGTCCTGCTCCCCGCTGGCAAGTGGACATCCCCCAAGGGCTCCCGGGCTGCCAGAGGGATGTCTGACTGCCAGCTTAGGCCCAATCCCCTGGGGAGTGGGCCTAAGCCAGCAGGTGGACATCCCCCGAGGGGTCCCAGACTGCGAGAGGGCACAGGCTGGGCTGAGGAACCCCCCGAGTGCACAAATTTTTGTGCATCGGGCCTCTAGTAGAAGTATAAAAGAGTGATGTAACTATTTTGGAGAGTCCTTTGGCAGTTTCTTATGAAGTTAAACATACATTTACCATATGACCCAAAAATTTCACTGTGAGTTGAAATCTATCCAATATAAATGAAAATACTTATCTACAAAAAGAATTATACAAGAATGCTCTTGGCAAGCTTATTCATGCTACTGAAAACTGGGAATACAAGGAAGCCCATCAATAGGAAAATGGACAAATTATGATATATTTATACATAAAATATACATGAAATACCACTCATCAATTACAAGGAATGAACTACTGATACACAAAACAACATGAATGTATCTCTAAAACATCTTTTTGGGTGAAAGAAGCCAAATAAAAATTTCATATTGTATGAGTCCACAAGAATGAAAGAAAACTAATCTATGGTGACACAAGACAGAAGCAGTTGTCCGGAAGGGGGAGGGGTCAGATTAGAAAGGAGTATGAGGGTACTTTCTGGGAGAATTTGGAGGTAAGGAGGGCTTAGGGATAATCCTCAACTGGTCACAGAGCTCATTCTCTACCTCGGTTTTACCCACAACTCTGGTAACTCGTGGGTGAGGGCTGCCCATTGTACTAATGCCAGGAGAATATGGAATGCATAGTGTGTAAATATGTATAAAGTGTATCTGTATTTTGGAAATAAACAAAGATCAACTAAACAAGAAAAACAGGTTATGTATGCTGTCTGACATAGCGAGGGAGTCAGCCAACGACGTGTGTTTTAGCAAACTCAAAAGCAGGGAAAGGAATCAGAAAGCGTCATAGTGGGAGACAGAAGGCTTCAGGTATGCCCTGATTAAAGTCTGTTGGCCTGGGGCAGCTGAGGCAGGTTGACTAGAAGCTGGGCACCCTATGTGCTTTGTTAGGGGTGCACATTTGGCTTCCTTTGGTTGGTCCTACGTTGGAATAGGGACAAAAATTAGGGAAGTTGTCAATTCTTAATCAAGTCATGGACATTTGGGGCTGATTGGTATAGAAGTTATTGCTTAGCTCCCTGAATTGTCATAAATATGGAAATTTGGCTTCTTATAAGTTTGAATTAAAGCAGGCTGGCTTCCTGGGCTGTTTATTGTGGATAGGAGGTTGGCTTCTTGGGCAAGTTGTGGGTGAAAGTTCTATTTTATACTATGATCGGGTCATTTCAGTTTGTATATGCAAACTCTCAGTATTCATCAATCAGACTGATTAGTGGAGAGAGAGAGCAAACATATTCACCACTGTTAACTGCTTACGACGATGTGTAGGTTAAAGCTGCCTACAAAGAACATTACATAAAAGTGCTAAGTGGAAGGGGGGGGGGCGTGGATAAGAGAGAATTAGGAGAAAAATACATTTTACTACTAAGAAAATCTAATCTGTTAAAATCAGGGAACAAAGAATACCAAGATGGGCGGGTAGTTCCTGCAACTCCCTCCTCCCTAGGTGAGGTTTTCAAAATTGGGGCTGCAAGTCCAGGTACTTGGATATTGTTTCTTTCTTTTCAGTTTAAAAAAATTTGAGATAAAATGCACATAGCATAAAATTCAACATTTTAACCACTTTAAAGTGTACAATTCAGTGGCTTTTACAATGCTGTACAATCATCACTATAATCCGATTCCAGAACGTTCCGAAAGAGAAACGTGGTGCCTGTTAGCAGACAATCCCAATCCCCACCTCTACCGGGCCCCTTGCAAGCAATAGTCTGCTTTCTGTCTCTAGGGATTTGCCTCTTTAAACATTTCATATAAATGGGATCGCAGGACATGTGGCCTCTTGTGCCTGGCTTCTTCCAGTTAGCATAATGTTCTTCAAGGTCCATCCGTGCTGTAGCACATATCAATTCTTCATTCCTTTTTATGGCTGAGTCATATCCCATTGTAGAAACGTATCACATTTTGTTTATCCATCCATCAGTTGGTGGGCACTTGGGTTGTTTCTACTCTTTGGCTATGACGAATAATAATTTTATAAATATTTATGTATAAGTTTTTGTGTAAACACCTGTTTTCAATTTTCCTGGGTATTGAAGTAGGGCTACCTACTTTTTAGGTATATCTCTAGGAGTAGAATTGCTGGGTCATATGGTAACTCTATGGTTACATTTTTATTTTTATTTTAGTAACTGCCAAACTATATTCTGAAGTGGCTGCACCATTTTGCATTCCCACCAACAACATGGGCTACTGTTTCTCGGGTCAGACTACAGCCAATGGAAGGGAAGAAAACCTGCAGCAGACACCCTCCTACGTAAAGAAGCATCTTCCCAGCCACCTTCCACCCAGACTCTGCTCGGGATTCTGTGAGGTCAACCTCTGCTTTTGGTCCAGCTGCCTGATTCTCTCCCCGAGGATGAGACCCGAGGACCAGAGGAAAGATCACACGCACTTTCCCAACCTCTTCCCTATCCTTTTGGCTTTGTGTTTGGCAAATGGAGGTGTACAGATACGTTTTCTTTACTTTGTTTCATTTTGTTGGGGAAGGAGGAGGAGGATGAATGACTTTTTGAAAAAGCCAGGAGCCTCTGCTTTTGGAAAATTCAGCTTCTAAGGAGCCTTCCTGCAAAACTATCAGCAACAGAGGGAGAAATTGAGAACCTTACTTTTGTTCTTTGCAATTTAAACCCAGTATATATCTGTTCCATTTCTCTTACCCCCAAATGTGAAGTTTATTAGAACATCTAGCCACTGACTTCCAGCCTCCTAAATTGTAGCTGTCCTCAGAGATATTCTGCAACCTCTGCAGGTAGCAGATTCTGCCCACGTCCTACAGCTCTGCCCAAGGAAGCTCAACTTGCTATTGATTCTAAATTGCTTTCACATGGGAATGCGTACTGGGCACCTAACTTCCAGTCCAGGCACCTTTCTGGGAGCTAAAATTTAGAGCATTTTAGAAGTGGCCTTGGAACCTAGCCATTTATCTCTGTTCAAGTCTTTCTTGAACTTTTGTAGTGTTTTGCTTTAAAATAACTGTACAATTATTTCTCCTCAGAGAAAGTTTCTTTAGAATCTCAGAAGGAACCCCATCCTCTCCAAGGCAGGCAATTCAGCAGAAACCCCACTGTCTACTTTTTAGGGCTAAAATGTCCAACAAATTATAGGGAGAGAAATAGAAACTGGATACGAAGAACCTGAATACCAAGAATGGATCCAATAATATGCTTCACATTTTATATGCTATTACATTTAATGTTCATAAGTCCTATAATAAAGGCCCCTTTATCTTTTTATTACAGGTATGGAAATGGGCTTAGAGAGGTTAATTTTTTAGGATCACACAAGTAAATAAAAAACTTGGGCTTTAGCGTTAGTATAGTATAACGGTTAATGGCTAACACTCTGCAGTTAGATTCAACTCCTAACTCTACTGCTTCCTGTGCAACCAGTATGTTCTAAGCCTTGGTTTCCTCCTCAGTGAAATGCACACAACTAGGGTACCTATCTCATAGGGCAGGGACCATGTGCATGAAATGAGATGTTTGTACACTTGCAAGCTAATGTGTCGTAATTTCTGAATTACGTTTGATTTTGGATTGTCAGTGGCATCTGCCTTCTTAAAGAGTGAAGAGCTATGATTCTTACCTACTTTTCCATCTCAGAGATGAAGACATGGGAAAAGTCCCCTTATCTTCTGTTTCACCAAAAACCAAAGTAGAAATTCCTAAACTATCAAAAAAAAAATCACCACTCAATCACAAGTGAATAATTAATGAAGATGTGACATAGTTTTTGATGACACTTTGACGATATGATGGCTGGATGTCTTTTTTTAAAAGGAAGGTATTTCTTAATTTGATTCTGAAGAAAAAATGCAGATGTGGCGTAGCCTAAACATTAATATTGTGTGAGCCTGCTTGTAAACCATCAGCGGCTACTATAGCGAACCACAAAGCATTTGTATAGAACTGGAGGCACTCCAACAGTTCAGGTGAAGACAAGGTAAACTGTGGCTGTAGACACATCCAAAATGTTTTGAGAGTAAGAATCGCTACATCCTAGCCCAAAAAGGTATTAATGGCCCATCTGGCCCTGCTCTGCATATGACATTATTAACATATTGTGTCCTAAGATAAATGATTGTTTTTCCCCCAAGGAGCTAATATTTAATCAGTCAGGAAGTTCTCTTTGGCATCAGGAAGACCTTGGTTCAAGTTCCATTTCCAAAAGTCACTCAATCTCTGAGTCTCATCTGTTAATAGGATAAAACACCTACCGAATAAGGTGGTTATAAGAATTAAACGAGATCATGCGTGTGAAGTGCTTAGCAGAGTGTAGTAAGATCTCAGTATATGGTAGCTATAAATACTATGCCCGCCATAGAAAACTGGAAAGAACAGAAAAGTATAAGAAAGACAAAAAACAGTACTTTCCCCTTCCAAAGGCAACTACTGTTAATTTTAGTCATTTTTTTTCTATATGCAGTCTGTCTTCATACAGATCTAACACACAAACTATATGCATTCTGTTTGTGTTTTGTCTTTTGGCCTATTAATGTAACTTAGATATTTAGTCACACCATTAACAGCTAGGAAGTTATTTATGGCTTCTAACAAAATAGTTTTTCCTAATTATGAAGCCCTCGGGCATGACAGACTCCTCCCTACCTCATCTTCCGGCCACTTGGGGACCTGACTGCTTTGTCTGGGGAATCCTCAAGTCTGTCACCATCATCACTTGGGACCACTGCAAAGAATCTCCTAAGTGCTCACAGGGTGCTGAGTGGGTAGGCTCCTCATCCCCCAAAGGCAGAGCTCTGTCGTTTACAATGCAAGGAGGTGCAGAGAGCCTCACATTCCACAGCCATCTGCCCAACTGCCTCTCCAGTTTTTCTCCCACACAGTACAACAGAAGCTGCTAACCAAACCAAACCCAAAACAAACCCCCAAACCTGCTCATGTGCCGTAAGCTGAAGCCCAAACTCCCTCTTGGGCACCTTTTCTCATACTTTCTCTACAAAGAAAAAACGAGATGTATTACTGAGCTTAAATATTTTTAAGAACTGCCAGGATATTAATATTTAATTTGGTTCTCAGCATCTGAATTGCCCCAACTTTACTGCCCATGCTGACACCCCTCATCCTTTTTGATATCATTGCTTGTTTTTTTCAGAGAATATAATTATCTACCTAATTGTAGAGCCCCAAACTGACCTCTAGACATAGAATTTGTGAAAATCAAACACAAATTAAATTTAAAGTAAAGATGATAATCTATAACAGTTATTTTGACCAACTACCTGGTTTGGAAGGGATTGCATAACCACTCTTTTTTATTATTGTTGTCCCTTTTATTGCTGATTTTCTTCGTTGTTTTTTTTTTTGGTTAATCCCCACACGAGGATATTTTCCCATTGACTTTTAAAGAGAGTGAAAGGTGGGGGAGAGGTAGAGACAGGGAAACATCGATGTGAGAGAGAAACATCAATTGGTTGCCTCCCACACAGGGCCAGAGATTGAGCCTGCAACAAAGGTACGTGCCCTAGACTGAAATTGAACCTGGGACCCTTCCATCCCAGGCTGACACTCTATTCACTGAGCCAAACCAGCTAGAGCAATTATTGCTGGTTTTCCATAAACAGTTTTCTAGAAGAGCAATGGCTATGTGACATGCAGAGAAGACATTAAAATGAACTGAGAAACAACAGATTGGGGGGTTTCTGAAAGGTCTAAGATTCTGGCTCTATCAGTCATGAGCTGTGTGACCTCAAGGAGCACACATTCTCTGAGTCTGCTTCCCCATCTAAAAAAAGGAATAATAGTCTATCTCCATTTTGTCAGCCTTATGGAATTTTTATTCAGAACAAATTAAATTATACATGTAAAAGTAATTTGCAGCTTGTAAAGAGCTATACAAATGTAAGGGGGAAAGTATTTTGCTTTTAAGTAAAAAGGCAGGGAAAGAAAAGATGATTTCAAATACACCCTGATTGCCTTTTGAATCTCTATACAGCCAGCAACTGCTAAAAACAGGTCATTCTGAATAATTCCAACCTTGATTGTCCAGTTTTCCTCCCCACATGCATCATGCTACTTAAAGGATTGGCTATCTTCATGCTGTGTTAGAGGAAATGGAAGTGTTAGAACAAAACAGACTGACATGCTATCTCAGGGAACTTATATAGCTAAGGAGGGACTGAGGAAAGTTAAGGAATTAGAGACAGGAAGGATTAGGATCACTGAGGTTATAAGAATTTAAAACTAGAAAAAAAGGTATAAACAGCTTAGAATTTAAAGAAATGTTAAGAGACAGTTTTCCCAAAGAGGAGAGCCATTATCCAAACCCCTAGACAAGAGATTTTGTGAAGCTATTATATTCAACTCCTCCAGAGCCTGACATTTGATTACATTTAAAATTAATCTTTTGCTTCCCTTTTCCTTCCTCCCTCGTACACCATGTGTTCCTGCCCCAATCTTCTATTTCCCTCTCCTTCGCTTTATTTCCATTTCAATCCCTTTGATGTCTAGGTCCAGTTCTGCAGTGTTTTCCTTAACCCCTCCTCGCCTCTCTCTCCCTGGCGTACCTCTCCCACCTCAGCATCATGTATGCACACTCCTCTTTGGAAAAATCCTCTCTCATTCTTGCAGCAGAGCCTTAGAACATGATTCAAAACTATACTGCTTTTTAAAACGGAAAGATAAGAGCTTTAAAGTCCAAGCTGTTTCCCTAGGAGGAGCGAGGATGTGGCCGGGAGAAGCAATGGTAGTTCTAAACCTGCTCAGACTTGGTCATTGGCGGTGGCACGATGCTTCTCATTCCGGGTCCGCTGGCCAGAGGCATTCAGTGACAGCAGGTGGGGGGCCGGGGGGGGGGGGCAGACAGGCAGATAGAGACTTCCAAAGATGGAGAGAAGGAAAAGGAGGCAGAGTAAAAGAAGGAGTTAATGGAGGAAGAGGAATCATCGGAAACAAGGAAAGATGGGGGAAATGGAGCAAATAATAAAGTAAAAGGGAAAGGGAGAGTAAAGGGGGCGGGCAGGACTGAAGAGAGAAATAGAAGCAAACAGGAGAGAAATGGCTTGGGGGGGAGGGGGCAGAAACA
>NW_006285917.1:2693094-2695089 GCF_000327345.1 Myotis davidii
CCTGCGGTCAGAGCGCACTCGGGAGGTTAAATTTCTACTGCTGCGCACTCCCCACCCATGACTACTCACTTCTGGCCCCTCAGCCTTGAGGCTTTAAACCAGTTCACCGCTAAAAAGTTCTACTCATTGTTCACTCAGCACGGAAACCACGCTTCCACCTCACGCTCTCCGCAGACAAAGCCCTGGGAAACATGTCTGTGGTGCCCTTCCTTTCCTCAAGTGAGGCTCATGCCACACCCGGCAGGAAGAAAGAAATGTCAAAGTGGGCATCACCTGCCAGTCCTTCAAGGAGAACATGCCTGGAGGTCAGGTGCTATGCCAACAGTGATCTTCAAGCATTTTTGTTCAACTGGACATTATTTATGTTCCCTTCCATGTTATTTTAAACTCAACATAAATTTTTTCACCAAAAGTTTCCATATTTGTAAATTATGTAGTTCTCAGCACTGACATTTTAAAATAAAGCTCTTCTATACCACTTAGAAATTTTTCCTCATTTCTTTTTCCTTCTACACATATTTCCTTTCGACATTCCCTAAAGAATTTTATGCTAATGTACATTTTATAAGTACCGCATGCTAACTGATTGTGCTACTGGAGCTCCGGCCTAATGTACATTTTAAACTTTGTTTTTTACTGATCACCTTTAAATATTTTTCTGCAGAAAATTATAAACTATATTTAAAAATTTTTTAATTTTCCCATAACCATGAGTCTCTGAGAAATTAAAAAACCCTCCTGGCTTGAGTTATTCGTCTATTAACAAAGTTGACCATGATACATAAATATAGACTTTATAAGTAATTACTAAGCTTTAAAAATTTTATAAAGATGTATCTCTTAAAGAGATGGGTGAGATTTTTTTCAATTGGTGTTTTTGGTGTGTAAATATTTGTAGATAGTATTACTTATTATTAGAATGAAACATGGCTCAACATCAACTCCCTTCCTCCCTTTTTAAAACTTGATTTTTAAGTGCTGAGAAATTTTATTAACAAACAGTATCTTAGAACAGAAGAATTTTGTTATAATAATGTTACTCACTTCTTTGAACTCTTGTCAAATTAAATGCCCTCACATTTTAAGGATTTATTGGCAGCAATTAAATTAGTTCCTCTCAATTTTTTTAAAAGCAAAGACTTAAAACCACCCAACTTGCCTAAGAATTTACTACCTTATTATTAGAATTATTCTATTTCTTGATTTCTGTGAATACCAAAAAGGCTTTATTTATTATTCCTAATAATTATACGGGTTACTCTTAAAGGGTTTATTCCTTTACTTAAAGGAACCTTATTTAACCCAACAGAAAAGATTAGGATAACCCAAATATTGTTAATTTATATATATCAATGCCAACATTTTTTAATAAGATGATTTACTTTATCACATGCTTTTAAAACATTTTCATCAAAACCTCAAAGCAAAAAAAACCCCAAAAAACAAAACAAAACAAAAAACCTCAAAGCCATAGATTTGGCTCATTTAATTTATGAAAATGTCTATGCCCTCACTGCCAAAGCAACTGTCCAAATCAGACTTATTTTCATAGGAGAAAGAATGACCTAATTTTTTAAAATGAGTTTATTAATATGTATCCCAGTGGTAACCACCTGGCTCCTGAACTTAAAACATCCCAATACCCTGGACTATAACTCTGTTCCACTCTTAACAGAAATGTGTCAGAAATAAATTCAGAAAGCCTTACGATGGATTTACATTTCCTGGATTAAAGAAAACTTTGTAGATACTAATATTCTCAATTGTCCCTTTGTTTGGCACCTCAAAGATTTTTAGGTGCATTACCTTAGGGTAATGCACTACATAATAATTGGATGACAGAGAGGTATGTCTTTCTTTTGTAAAGTCGGGAGGAGGTGAACTGTGAAAGGGGTAAGGGGAAAGAAGAAATGGTGTGATTTTGGACCACAGAGCTAACCTGGGGCACAGGAATAAGTTAAAGATCTGGGCCCTGACCGTGTTCCCCAGTGGTTA
>NW_006285917.1:2695120-2697583 GCF_000327345.1 Myotis davidii
TGCACACCAAAAGGCATGTAGCTGGGCTTCGGGTTTGCTCCCCGGCCTTGGTTAGGGTGTGTGCAGGAGGCAACCAATCCATGTCTCTCTTCTCTCTCAGCTCCCCCCGCCCCCACTCTCTCAATGCAAAAAATATCCTCAGGTGAGGATTAATAAAAATAAAAAAAAAGATCTGGGAATCAGGTTCCTTAAAACTGTGCTTGGAAAACCTTCAAATGTCCAACAGGATGCACCTCCAGTTTGAGGACTGCTGCTCTAAGAGAAAGAAACTTAACAACTGACTTTGGATAATCCTTCCTGTTATACCCTGAGATACTTAGTTTGCCCAATTATGACTTGAAGGAATTTTCAAAATAATTTTTAGCTATATGAGATTTTTGCCTTAGAGTTCAGGCCTTAACCCTTTTGTAAATGATCCCTCTGTGAAAGTTCTTTGTGGGACTCTACAATACTGCATGTGCTATGTGTTAAATAAACCTTTTACAATAATACTGTTGGTGATAACCCTGGAAGGGCTGTAGGGATCCTCTTTAATATTCCCACCCAGATGTTTTTGTTCCCTAGAACTCCATTTCTAACTCTAGATTCAAAATGCTCCCAGTTCCACTTTCTCCTTATAATGCATGGAGAAGCCCCCGCAGGTGTATTTTCTTCGGATATTTCTAGTTCTATCATACTCTCTTCTCTCATTTGCATTTCCCTTGTTATACAGTCTTTTCCTACCTTGGGTCCAAGCAACTCACAAACCTCTGAGACAGTAAATGAATTTGATCACTGTGGGGAGGCCACATCAAGAAAACCACTAACCATGGATTATTGGACATAAATGTCACTGCTAAATACATACCAGATGCTGTACATAGGCCTTTGAAAAGAGAATGCAGGTATGCAACGTCTCTGACACCTTTCCTGATTACTCTGACTTGTTTTGCTCTTTTGCCCCAACCCTGCACCACAGAGGAGAAGCTGCATTGGTTAGATTCTAGGATGTTCACTAGGTCCCAGTTATGAGTGGGAAGTGTCACTGTGTGTTAAAAGGGCACCCACATGGCCAGCTCTTAGACTTCCTTCCTCCATATCGTTGGGTTCGGAAAGGAATATAGGCCTCCACCAGCTCCCTGCTGGCCAGTCCTCTCCTCACATGTATGTTGGGCATTCTCACTGATTCATTCCCCTGAACCAATTCTCAAAGTATGATTCACAGGCCAATGTTAGTGAGTGACCTATGACTGGTTTGCAGCTAGACAAGTAGAAAAACAAAGAGAATCTTTTAGAAACTCTTACAGCAAGTAGACGTCACAACATCCAAGACTGTGACCATTTTTCTAGAAATCCATTGGTATTTTATTTTACAACAGTATCAGTTCATGAAAACTTGGGAAAAACAGAAACTGGTTCTTCACCACAGACAGGTTGAGAAACACTTCCCTAAACAATGTGGCTGGCCAGAAGACGGTGTCTTAAAATGTACCTATGATTTTGTTTTAATCTGGTAAGGTAAGGTGACAGACAGAGACAACTGCCTTTGAAGGAGGAGTTTATTCCTTACAGTTTCTCAGAGAAGGGAGCATGGAGGCCTCATGGGGAGGTTCTAGGATTAGTAAGGAGGCAGAAGGGGTGACGGGGGGAGGGGGGGGGAGCATGGCCGAGTCTGCACTGTGGTTTACTCAGGAACAAACGGGTGAGGCAGAGTAGGTTGCTCAGAGTAACCTTTGAGCAAATTTAGGATTGGACAGGTTAAGTAATTCCAGGCAGGCTCTGGGCTATAGGAGTGATCCCAGTTGCCCAGTAGTTGGCCCTGGAGGGATTGGGGAAATATTGGTGAGTTAGACAAAAGGAAAAGATTGGGAAACAGGGGTTTTGCTTATGAAAGGCATACTTCTAGGCAAGTAGCCTCTAGGAATTAAGCTAGCACTGGAAGGGGAAGTCCCTACCCTGCCAGCAAGGCTCCCTAAAATGTCAGTGCATCCTAAAATACAGAGCACAAACATGATTAAGACAGTAAGGCCCCAAGACTGGGTGCCGAGGGGATAGGAAGTATCCTTGAGCTTCTACCTACCTGCTCAGTTGAGTTTAACATAGAACACTGAGGTTCAGAGCATAAGCCTACATGTTAATAAACTGTGCTGTGGGCATGTGTATCTGCCTGAGGGCCTCCCCAGAGAGAACTACGGCCAGGTCAAGACAGGACACAGACACTCCTGGACTCCTTTGCTAAATCTCATGGTCACCTTTAGCACCTACCGTATTTGCCGGCGTATAAGACGAATTTTTGGCCCTGAAAAATATGCCTCCAAGTGGGGGGTCGTCTTATACGCCAGGTACACTTCAGATAGACTGCCCATAGTGCTTGCTCCGTGCCATAGTGGCCTCCCGATGCCCGCCCACTTCATTCCACATACCGTTCAGGCATCAGCAGCGCT
Organism: Myotis davidii; assembly: GCF_000327345.1. Classification (NCBI taxonomy): domain Eukaryota; kingdom Metazoa; phylum Chordata; class Mammalia; order Chiroptera; family Vespertilionidae; genus Myotis; species Myotis davidii. The sequence goes on from NW_006285917.1 coordinate 2,697,544, forward strand.
GCTGGGTGTATGCTCGGCTGTTATGCGATTTTGCTGTTAT
>NW_006285917.1:2698021-2700863 GCF_000327345.1 Myotis davidii
AATTAAAATGTTAAAATCAAATCTGATATTGTTTTACCTTTTATTTGGTGTGTGGAAGGTGTGCGGAAGAGGGGGTAGTCTTATATGGCGAGTATATAACAAACTCTGTATTTTGAGTGGAAATGTTAGGGGGTCGTCTTATACGCCCAGTCGTCTTATACGCCGGCAAATACGGTAATTTATTTTCTCCATTTACCTCTCACTCTTTAACCTCACATACCTTGCCATTCAGTCACACCGCCCTTGGGTCTTTATTTTCTCCATTTCCACTCTCTGTTCAGCTGTGGAATCCTCTTAGTTCTCCCCCACAAACTTCTTAATCTTCCCAGCACTGAGCCCCTTTCAGTGTACTCACGCTCTACTATTCACTACAGCTCTTTAAACACATGCTTTATCTCTCCTTTAAAAAAATTTTTTTTAATTGATTTCAGAGAGGAAGGGAGAGATCGAAATATCGATGAGAGAGAATCACTGATTGGCTACCTCCTACACGCTCCCCACTGGGGACTGAGCCTGCAACCTGGGCATGTACCCTGACCAGGAATCAAACCATGATCTCCTGGTTCATAAGTCGATGCTCAACCACTGAGTCACACCGGCCGGGCTTAGCAAGATCTCAATAGGTACGTCTGAAAGTCAGCTGTCCCATTCCAGTCAAGTACCTGAGTTCTAAATACCCCTTTATCAGCGTGGACCAGCATTTACCTACACCGCCATCTTGGTTCCCCTCCAGTGTCAACGTTCCACGAATTTTTTTGTTCTGAGAAAGTTACTTTTTACAAAAATATGTACAACGTGTATTAAATACATAATCAGTTTTATCATTATTATTTTAAAATAAATCAGTAAATATTTAAATTTTTTAAAATTATAGTTTCTTCTAACATAATAAAAGCACATTTAAAAAAGCTCTTTAAGCCCTAACCAGTTTGGCTCAGTGGATAGAGCATCGGCCTGCAGACTGAAAGGTCCCAGGTTCAAATCCAGTGAAGGGCCTGTGTCCTTGGTTGTGGACACATCCCCAGTGGGAGGTGTGCAGAAGGCAGCTGATCAGTGTTTCTCTCTCATCAATGTTTCTAACTCTCTATTCCTCTCAGAAAGAGAGAAGTGATGCAATACAATAATTAAAATACTTTGCAAAAATGGACTCAACCTAATATTTATAAACTGTTCTAAGCCCTAAAAACACAGCAGTAATTTTATAGGAAAATGGGTTGGGCAGATGTCTCAAGAGGGTGCCAAAGACCTGGCAGTGAAGGACAATGATATACACCTGAACTATGCTTTGGGAAACTGAAGCCACATTCATTGTTAAGCCAAGAGGAGAGATGACCATGCATGCATGGAGGTGAGTAAGGGGATGATTACAGACTGCAGTGCTTACGGACACAAGCTTTGCTCTGCAGTCAGAGGGACCTGGTTCAAATGCTGACACTAGTATTTACTAGCTATATAACCTTAGACAAGTTAGCTAATCTCTCTAGCCCTCCGTTTCTTCAGCCATTCTTCCAGATAAAATCGGAGAAACGGCAGGAGGATCCTAGGACAAAGACTACTACTGCCTTGGGGGCTTCTAAGCAACTTTGGCAGTCAGCCATGGCCTGTAGAAGTCGGCAAATTTTCTCAGACAGGGAAATTAGAGGAAGTGAACATTTTCATGCAAAGCAGGACCTCTCAGAAGCCCAGATTTGTGCTTTGAGCTATGGAGCAATCAGTACAACTCTGTGCTAAAGTGTTTGGATTAATCAGAGACCATTCAGCAGCAAAGTGTTAACAGCACTAACTAGCTCAGTGATGGTTGGCCAGTGAAAGGCGGGATTACAACAAAGCTGCAATCACACTTTTCCCCCAAAGAGGCTGCCCTAGGAGACAGGTGAGGTGAAGCCGAGACAGCTGGTTCCAGGCCATAAAGAAGTCCCAGATGGGGTTAAGTATCAGTTTCATAAAAGTCCTTCATTTAATGTCCAACACATATCTGAATGCTAGCTATGTGCAAAGAAGCAAGTCTTGGCTTTAGGACTTTAAGAAGAGGCTATGAACATAAGAAACTATAATATCACCGAGAGTAAAGAGGTATGTATAAAATAGAATGAAAAGATGAAATAATTTCCAGTTGGGTGTGGAATGGGTCAGGAAATGTTTCTTGAGAAAGAATGTGAAGAATAAGTATGATGCAGACATTCAGAGATGGAAAAATGGGTTATCTTAGGGTATATTTAGAGCAAAACAGAGGGTAGAAAACAAACACATGGGAGAAGCACCTAGTAGTTCACTCCATTTAAGAATAGGATGCGAGACGGAAGATGGCGGCGATATAGGCAGACGCATCCCAGGTCGTGTCCCGGAGCAAATGGAGTGAGCAGCTGAAACTAATAACACCCACCCCGAATTGGCAAAATTGCTCAGCTGGTGAGACGGTTTGCAGTCGGGAAGGGCAGAACTCCCCTGGAAAGGTAAAAAAAAACCCACAGGGATTTGGGCAGGAAAGTTTGCCAGACCTCTGAGCCCAGAGGGTCAGCGGGAGAGCGCGTGGCGGACAGCTATGTCCCTTGGGACAGGCACATTCTCTGACTGGGGAAAGGAGATCCACGGGATTCCTAGCGCTGCCGGGGGATTTGAGAGCTGGCTTCTGTGATCGCGGAGGACTGAGCCTAAAGGGGGCAGCCGGAAGGGCTGACCAGACCATGCAGTGCCGGTAAGAGAAGAGCTTACAGAAACCAAGCCTTCCCCATTTCCGCGGCCGGCGTTTGTTTGTTTGTTTTCACTGAGTCCTGTTCATAAGACATTTCGGATACAGACACTCACCTGTGCTAAAGAGAGGGAGAAGGTGCAGACGAGCGAG
>NW_006285917.1:2707153-2711054 GCF_000327345.1 Myotis davidii
TTTTTCTACTTTCCTACAGAAGTCAGGTCTCTGTGACTTCAGGATGGACCAGTAAAGAGTTAAAGGTTCAGATGTTTCCATCACTTATTTGTGTCATGTAACCAAAGCCCTTGCATCAACAGGCTGGATTTTTTACTTTTCATCAAGCTGTTTCGTTATCATGTAGCTATAAAGCCACAGCTTGTACCATAGCTGGCACACGAGGATGTTATCCACTTTGCACACCAGGATGTTACTAAACATGAATCTCATTTGAAAATGAAAAACTTTTAAATTTCATAATAGCAGCATGAGTTTTAGGGATTATCAAGTTTTATAAATATATATGTATAGATATAAAACCACAGATACATACATATAATATATTTTTTGTTATATGTTTGTCTATAAAATTACTTTTTCTACACTGTGATGAATTCAGCTGTTATAGTCCAAAGAATTCTTCATATCTTGGTATGTTTTTACTAAGTAGATACAAAAAAGAAAATAGGAAAGACAAGTGATTTTTTTTTCTCCTAATAGTCTGGTCATTTAGAAAAATAATTTAAAACTACATTATGGACTTGTATGCATGCATATATGCATAACCAATGGACATAAGACACTGGGGGGTAGGGGAGGCTAGGGGACTGTTTAGGGCAGGGGGAAAAAATTGACACATATGTAATACCCTTTGTAATACTTTAAGCAATAAATAACAACAACAAAAAGAATAGGATGCTTAGTGACTAGAGACTGAAAAGGCAGATTGTGTCCAGGAGAAGGGGTTGGGACTTTATTAGTAAGTAGAGTAAATCTGATTACAGGAATTCTCTCTCCCATTCTTATTAACTATTTTAAACTGTCAATATTTCCTTTAAACCCTATGCAACCTCTCATTCCCTTCAATAAGATTTTAAACTTTCTACATTATTGAAAACTAGAGACTGTTAGGTATTATCTTCCTCAGCTTCCCACTCCCTATCTATAAACTTATCCACGCCCAACGGCCCCTATTTTCCCAATGTTTTGGGGAACAAGAAGCCCGTTTCCTATTAGAGACTACATCTTCCAAGACTGTGTTCTATTTTGTTTTCTGTTCTTCCTCATTTTCTACCTTCATCTCCCCTTCTTCTGGGCTTCCCTCCCCCCATATTACAAAAATGCTTATTTTCACCCATTTTCTTTATTTTATTTTTATTTTTTTAAAAATATATTTTATTGATTTTTTACAGAGAAGAAGGGAGAGGGATAGAGAGTTAGAAACATCAATGAGAGAAATCAATCAGCTGCCTCCTGCACGCCCCTTATGGGGGATGTGCCCGCAACCAAGGTACATGCCCTTGACCGGAATCGAACCTGGGACCCTTCAGTCCGTAGGCCGACGCTCTATCCATTGAGCCAAACCGGTTCGGCTCACCCATTTTCTTTAAATAAGCCCGGGTGAGAAGTCTATGCTCATTGCCTCCATTTCCCACTCAATATAACATCCATCCTTACCCTGGACTGAAACGTGTCTTTAAAGTTCTCAGGGCTTTAGATTGCCAAATTCAACAAACTTTTCCACTTCTGATCTCACGAAGCATCTCTGTTAAATTGTAATCTATCGATCACTTCCCTACCTTCTCTAACCCTTGTGTTCTCTTGGCTTCACTGAACTCTTGGTTCTCTTAGCATCGCTAATGGCCACTCATTTATTTTCCTTCATGAGCTTCATCTCTGCTGCCCATGGACACCAGTGGTTGTGTCTTTGGCCCACTGTTCTGTCACTCGACACAATATTTTTGAGTAATTTCATTATTTCAATCACCACTCCTCAGCTTAGCGCCTCTTCAGTGAGCTATCATTTGATTGTATGTGTGCCTAAAAGACCTACCCTATTTGGTTATCCAACAAATAATTCCACTAGGTATATCCAAACTGGAACATACTTTTCTTCAAATGCCCTTTCTTCTTAACTGCTCCCTCACCAACACACACATACATCACCTGAAAATCTCCGCTGAACCTCTGGGTTGGGGTAGATCTGTGTCCTCCAAAATAAGCCAGCATATCTCAGTTATGAAATATTGCCATCAATGTTATTATGTAAGTAACTTTTTAATGTGTCGGGCTGGTCCACTACACTGTAAGCTTTTAGGACAGGGATGGTATTTGAATCATCTTTTAACCTCTAGGATCTAGCATAATCCTTGACACATGGCAGGCACTCCGTGAGTAATGAGAGCTATGTTTTAGGAAGCCATCTGCTGACAGTATATAAAACACAAAGCAGGGGGAGGACCAGAGGGAATAAAACTGTGGTGGATAACTGTAGAAGAACAAAATTATACAAGTCTGAAATAAGATCAGATGAATAAGAAGGGAATGGACATGTGAGATTCTGTTATGATAAAATGAACAGGACTAGCAAAAGACTGAACTGGGAAGAGAGGGGTGCAAAAAAGACACACAATGGCTCCAGCTGGGTGGCTCAGTTAGTTGGAGCGTCATCCTGTACACCAAAAAGATGGCAGGTTCGATTCCCAGTCAGGGCACATACCTGGGTTTTGGGTTCAATCCCTAGTCAGGGTGCCTGTGGGAGTCAACCGATCTCTGTCTCTGTTGTCTCTGTCCCCCTCTTCCCTTCCTCTCTCTCCATGATCAATAAGCATATCCTTGCCCTCGCTGGTTTGGCTCAGTGGATAGAGTGCTGGCCCATGGACTGAAGGGTCCTGGATTCTATTCTGGTCAAGGGTACATGTCTCAGTTGCAGGTTTGATCCCTGCCTGGTCAGGGCACGATCAGGAGGCAACCAATGGATGTGTCTCTCTCACATCAATATTTCTCTCTCTCTTCCCTCCCCCACTTCCCTTCCATTCTCTCTAAAACTCAATGGAAAAAATATCCTCAGGTGAGGATTAACAAACAAAAAAAGTAATGAATCAAACCTGGGAAACAGGAAGACACTGGATACAATGCCATAACCAATAACTGTAATCTATTCTATACCTTACAAACTTTCCAGCATTTCTTTAAAATGGGGAATTAAATGGCCTAAAAATTGGATTTTAGTGGCTGGTGTTCTTTGAAATAAAAAATGTTATGTGATATTTACTGTAATGCTCAATAATTATCCATAAGTGCTCCCCCCTCTCTTTCTCTTCGTTTTCCCCATTTACCAAAGTTGGGTAGCGTGGAGGCTTTTAACCTACCATGGGCTGACTTATCAGCGTGACACTATGTATCTAGAATAATTACTAGAACTCGCCACATTCCAATAAGGCGACCTAAAGAGTTTCATCACATTTTTAAATCTACAGTTACATGCAATTCTTTAACAGGGGTGTTGGTGCTAAATTCGCATGTTCAGATGCTAAGAGGGGAACAGTTCTGCCTGATGTTTTAGAACACAGGCTCGCTGAGGAGACAGGCTTTCCGCCGCAGTACGTCTGCCAAAGGTCGTCACATCGTCCTAGGCTGCCTTTGAACAGCAATGGTCCTAACATGCCGGTAACTCTTCCTCCCAGAAGAGAACAACCGGGGGGAGCATGGGGAGGCAGGCCCTAGGAGGCAGGGATGGGTCTGGAAAATGTAAAGCCAAAGAGGAATACGAGAATGAAGTGAGATCAGGAAAACCAGAACTTCTTAAGCCGTCTGACCCAGCACAGAGAGTTTACCTGATTCATGATGGAAAATTTCCTCCCGATCCTGTTGTCTGGCAGCCGAATGCCCTTCCTCCTCATCCCGTCTTCCGACTCGGACTTGAACACCTTCTCAGGATCCCCTTTCTCCTCTCCTTCAGAGAGTTCCTTTTGCTTCCTCTTCCGCCTCCGGTTCCGTCTTTCCTTCGCACTCTTGGAACTGAGCTTAGACATTTCCGATGAGCTCCTAGGGGAGCCTCCCTCTTCTTCACCTTCTTCCTCGATGGCATCTTCTGAGA
>NW_006285917.1:2711096-2724065 GCF_000327345.1 Myotis davidii
GCCTAGGAAAAGCCAGAGCCACAGGTCAGATCAGAAGCACTTACCTGGAGCCCCCAGAGCCAAGCAGTTAGTGCGGGTTATTTCCTTTTCCTTAGACGGAAAAGGGTGAGAAAAGGAGGAAGGAGAACCAGCCAGTGAGGAGACTGTGGCCAGGGCCCGGCTCTGTCCGTTTTCCAGTTGAATCTGCTTTGTGGCACATAGCAATGAGCAATCAGAGCAGATCCCAGTGGGGAGAACTTTGGGATTTATTCTCTTGAGTATCTCAGATAAGAATTTGGCTGTCTTCTTGGCACCAATCTTTTCTGGGCAACTCTGAAAATGCATGCTAAGAAACTATATCTTACATATGGGCCCGACAATATAAAAATACACATATATTTGGATAAGGATTAGAAAGTAAAGTGTTAGGGTGGTGGCATTATAAATTTGTTTTTCAAATTTTACTTTAGAATTTCATCTATATCTTAATTTTAATTACAATCAATACTTTTCTAAGACTACAGAAAATCTCTGAAGGCGATCCTAATATTCTCCTCAACAGAAAGGCTATGTTTACATGAAGCATTATCTAAACTTCTCTGGCCACTTATTTTTCCTCCACAGCCTCATGGCAGCTGAACACTGAACAGTTGAGAAATTCAACAAAAGATCATATTACCAAATAATTTGGCCATTAAGACAAATGGCATACTTGCAACAACCATGGGCAGTTGTTAACTGTATTTTAATCAGATCAATAACTGCTATTTGACAATGTGCCTAGAAGAGATCAATCGGAGTGGCAATCAGATGGGGCCTTAGTCACGGCGATCTGGCAGGCAGGCCTGTGGCAAAGCATTAACCACTAACCTGTGCCTCTTCCTGTTGCTTCTTAAGTTGCTCCAACATTGCTTTGAATTCAGCCTCTTTCTGCTCTGCCTCCTCCAGTGTTGCCTGATTCTGCTCTTCATAAGCCATGGCTACCACAGCCAAGATCAAGTTCACCAAATAGAAAGAACCCACAAAGATGACCAAGACGAAGAAGATCATGTACGTTTTCCCAGCTGCTCGTAAAGTCTGCAAAGAGAAAGACCACGTTCAGACTCACCTGAATCGACTGAACCAGGCTGAAGACAGCCCGGGGCTAATGTGCCTCTGTAGGGGCACTGCTGCGTTTTGAACAGGACGGTCCCTCACTGAGCGGTGCTCCTTCATATTGCAAAGCACTGTGGCAAAAGAAGCCCTCTTCCATTTCCCAAGCCTCCTAATATAGTCCTTTCAGAGCATTTTTTTTTAATAGAAAAAAATGCCCTGGGCTAAGAATTATATTTGACTTTGTCAGTTGGTTCTAAAACAAATATAAGAAAACAATACAAGCTTTAGTTCATTTACCTACTGGACCTCGAAGAGTATTAACAGACAAATCCCATCTCTGGGATCAGGTCCAAGTCACAGGAGGTTCCCATCTTGAGTGACATTCTTCCTTATCCTCTTGTAATAGGACGGGTTTTTAAAGAGGATACGATATAAAGCAGTGGTTCTCAACCTTCTGGCCCTTTAAATACAGTTCCTCATGTTGTGACCCAACCATAACATTATTTTCGTTGCTACTTCATAGCTGTAATGTTGCTACTGTTATGAATCGTCATGTAAATATCTGATATGCACGATGGTCTTAGGCGACCCCTGTGAAAGGGTCGTTTGACCACCAAAGGGGTCGCGACCCACAGGTTGAGAACCGCTGACCTAGACTAACTTCTCCATCAGAAACAGCAAAGTTAAATGACTTGCCCAGTCACCAACGCAGCCCAGTAGAATGGTACTGACCTTTTTTAAAAAAACTGTCACGACCTGCTGGAACAAGTCCAAATATCTTACAAATCCCCAAAACATTCATCTATTTAGACTCCAAGGTCCTTGTGGATAGAAATCTTATCTTTACAATGTCTAGCACAGTGCCTTGCACAATGTGTTTAATTAATGTTTCTTAAAAGGAGGCCATAAACCCCAAATCCAAAAGCAGCAATACTGCAGATGGTTTGGTGAAACAACAATAAGTTGGAAGGGACAGCAGATTCTCAGGCCAGGCAGGAGGATGTGAGCCTCCACAGCTACCCATGGCTGAGCATTAAAGAAACAGGACAGGAGCCGAAAGAATTCACGTAATTTTATAGAACAGAGAAATACCATCCTAAGGTGACTGTATAATGTCTTCACTCAAGGTCTCTTACATAGAAGGTGCCCAACCCCAGATAGCCTCATGCAAACATTATCACAAAAAAAAAAAAAAGAGAGAGAGGTAGCACTTGAGAAAGAGGTATTACTTACCAATTGATATAAGTTTTCCCAATAGTCCTGGGTCATAAGGCGAAATAATGCCAAGAAGGCCCAGCTGAAAGTGTCAAAGCTTGTGTAACCATAGTTGGGATTCCTTCCTGCTTTCATACATTGGTATCCCTCTGGGCATTGCCTAAGGAAAGAAAGGGAAGTTCAGGGCTTTCAACAGTCCTGTAAGTCATCTTTATGACCTTGGAGATAATAAATAACCATCTATAGAACCAGGCCAAAAAATGGGAATTTAAAAAAAGAAGAAGAAAAGAAAGAGGGAAGAAACAAAGTAGCCAGGTCATTTTTTAAAGAAAACACGTTAGCCCCAAAATGTTAGATCCAATTAGGGCCTACTACACGAGCACCAAGAAAAGTGAAAATATTGCCTGTTTTATCTGAAACATTATTTTAAGGGATGAGAGTAAAACTAGGTGAGCTACTTACCCAGCATCAGAACTGTTCCCACAGAGTAGAGGTTCTAGCATTCCAGGAACTGTGTAAAAATTTGCTAGAAGAGTTTGAAGAGGCAGGAAATGAATAAGGCAGATTTAAGGGAATGAGAGAATAAGGTTACACTGTCCCTAATTAGCCCCAGGAAAAAGAGTTATTGATTTTTAGCTCATATAAATATTTTCTGACAGGCAGGAAACCTGATAAGAATTCTTTCCCATAATTTTCCTATATGTATTTAAAAATTAAAAGTGCTACCATAAAGCCCTTAATGCAATGTTCTTTTCCCAGACATCTGACTTCCACTCGTACTTCAAATCTACATGCCAGGTCCAGCAGTTAACTCAAAGGGGTTTAAGAGGGTTTTCTAAGCTGGAATATGTTTATATAACTTTATCCTCTATCCTTATATCTTCTCTTAACCACAGGTAAACTAGAAATCCTCACTGATCACCAGTTAACATGTCCTATATTAAATGGAAGGCATGACTCCTTTAATTTTATGTGCAAAATTCCCTTTGCAACATTTTTCTTGGCTACTGAACTGCCTTTATTTCCTCAAGAGTGACTAACAGTGATATTGTTAACTTTTTTCCATCATTTCATAGCAGTACTATTACACCAAATGTTCCTTAAAGTGCTCTGATTCCTGAAATGAAATTATAAAATTCCTTCACTGTAATAGGATCAAATGATGCCTTAGAAATTACCTGACTCCACCAGATCAATTACTGATGTCTTGAAGAATTAAGAATGCTTAAGAGGTATATTCTAGACCAAATGTTTAAATATCTCAGGCAACCCAATTAGGGAAAAAAGAATTTTTATCTACTGAGCCTGATTTTCAAAGTAAAAGGTTAGGAGCACATGTGACAAAGCTACAAAGTCTCACTTTTGGTTTTAAAGGGAGAGAAGTGGGGTGGGAGCGCTTTGGAACACAACCCCGCCTTCAGGAAAGGACATGCTCCACAAAGTGACCTCCGGCAGCACCAGCATCCCTTTCTGGCCCCAGCCACCTTTGTGAAAGCCCAGTGGTGGCTTCTGGCGGTGGAACCTAGAGATACATTTTCCTTTCTCCTCTTGCAGAGAAGGGGCCACCTACTTTTATTGTTGATATACTCGTCCCAGTCGAAGCCTCGGGTGCCGTTCTCGAGGTAGCTGTCATTGAAGTTTATGGGCCACACCACACACTTGTTCCGCAGGTTGCCCATGAACAGCTGCAGGCCGATCAAGGCGAAAACACTCAGGCAGAACACTGTCAGGATCATCACATCTGATAGCTTCTTCACGGACTGAATCAGGGCGCCCACAATGGTCTTCAGGCCTGAGGAGACAGAACCCCCAGAATCAGAGTCACCCCACAGCCCTCCCCACCTCCCCCAGCCCCCTTCTGAGCTACTGGCTCCCACTCCTCCCCACAGCACCACCCTTGAAACCAGGCCACTTCATCTTTCATATCATGAGAATAATAATGGGTCAGCAATATCATCACTTTTTCCGGAAGTATCCATTTTCAAGCCACTAACTTTTAAAAAGAACAAAAAAAGGTCCTTCTCCAACCTGTGGCTTTTTTTCTGCGTGGAAGCACTTTCCTGTCCTTGACTGCTTCTTAGCAACTAAATGAGTCAAGTTTTACTTGCGTTGGGGCCTTCCTATGTGCTAGAGACCCTTTGCCTGGAACGCTTCCTTCCGTTCCCATCCTACCTGCCTAACTCCTGCTCAGCCTTCTGGTCTCAACTTAAATATCAATCCCCCAGAAAACCTTCCCTGACTTCACAGCTCTTCTCCCTCCCCATTATTATTAATATTTTAACAGCACCTTATACTTTCCTCTGTAGCTTTTATCGTGGTTATAACTAAGTACGTCAGTCTTTTTCACAGCTGTTATCTATACTTCCTAGAACAGAGCAGGTACTCAGTAAATATTAGCTCAATAAACAAATGGAAAAATCAGGAATTGAGGAGGCTTGCAGGTTGGAAAGAGAACTACTGGAAGCTTGAAGGCCAATAAGTGAGAAGGTGCAATAATATTTTCCCAAGACCTCTGGAAATGCCGATGTGTTGAAAGGGCTAATTATTATCAATTGAGTACGTATGGTTTGTCTTTCCATTTAAAAACACACCTTTACTATATCACATATATGCCCTGTTTTCTACAACTGACCTTTTACTGTCCTACATTTAATAAAAAATAAAAAATACATAATCTACTTGAATCTGAGTTTAAACACAAGCTACTGGTTTAAATTTGAACCTGCGGGTAGATTTCTTAATTGCACAGGAAGAGATCAGTGATTGGAGACAGAAAAATATGGTTGTGGGTTCATGAGGTTTGGGTCAAAACTGGGTCTACATGGCTCTCCTAGGCATTGCCAGACATCTGACTATCCATAGGACACGGCCAACCAAGCACTGAGCACTCCGGGGTGCCATGCCCCAGATGGGCAGGAGGCAGACACAGAGCCTTAACATGGCCTCAGGAGGAATCTCGTCTCTGATCCACTTCTGAAGGTGAGAATATTGGATGGAAATACACGGGAGATCCCTAGCCTGGCTCTGAAGGGGGCGGCTGGGTAGATAATTCCTCATCTTAACCAAGTCACACCATGCACTTATATGACCTGAGCAAAATGCCTAACCTCTTGGAATGTCATACTTTTCATCATTAAAATGGGAATAATTTTGGTCGAATATCACAGGGCTCTTGTGAAGATTATGCGTGATTCATATAAACACTTAACACACCACCTGGTGCACAGTAAATGACTCAAATGTTAACCATTTTCGCCTGAACCTCAGTTTACTCATCTATAAAAATGCATTTATAATACCAGCCTTATTGGGTTGTTGTGAGGTTTAAATTAAGATAATGAATGCTGCCCTCCTCAAAGAGATATGACTGTGATAATGACACTGTATAGCTAACCTCATATGATAATGATCTAATTAATGGGTGATATGAACATAACTCTTCTTTTTCAAGCAACTACCTTGAATTTTCAAAGTTCAGTCAAATGGAATTTTCTATGTGAGTCCAATAGTAGTAATGGGCCTGGCACAAACAGGCACTTAGTATATTTTCATTGAAAGATTAAATTAATGAGACCTTTTTTTCTCACACTAATATCCTGAAAGAGATCTAAAAGAAATTAAAGGAGGGGGGAAGGGGCAAGAGTTAGACTGTAGAGATGTAAAGTGTGTAGAACCCTGTGCTTTCTTATAGAGTGGGCCTTCCATGTTGCCACCAAAGAGATTAGAAAGAAACTACCATGTGTTCCAAGACACAAGGCCTCTCTAACCTGATTCCTTTTCACAGGGCTGCGCAGAAAGAACAGCAGACAGGGAATCAGAAAGCAGGAATTCTGGTCCTGGCTCAGCTACTGCTTATGGCCCACTGTTTCAGAACAAGTTTAAGTCACTTTTGAGTCTCATTTTCTCATACACAGAATGTGGACAAACATAGGAATACATGGGCAGTGGAAGAGAAGCTGAGGAATCTGCTCTAAAAGTCTTTTAAAACAAGTCAGAGATATTTGTTTGAGATTACCAGTAAGTAGTTGAAATTTCAATCTTCTATTCCTAAGGCCCTGGGAAATTGTATCATAATCACAGAGCTAAGTAGGTATTGGTGGTATAAAAAAGAAGGCAGACACAAAGAAGCAAAAATTGTTCCAGTGTTACGGAACTTACTTCCATAAGTTTCTGAGGAATAGAAAAGTCTTTCATTTTATTTGGCTGGATTGGGGCAGGTCTATACTGGGTCAATAATTCAATTCTAGGCCCCGAAAATTATACAGTTCTGTTTGCAGAGTCAAAGACTGACTTTAAAACAAGTATAGTTGAACAGGTCACTGTAGAATGTTTGTAGTTTCTTTTCTTGGGCTTCTTTATAGAGCATCTATACAGCCATTTCTCCTGAATGGTTCAGACAACCACCTATCTGAACACCAGATGACTGACTGTTCAAGGCCTTTTCTATTTCTCTTTAAATAACTTGAGAGCCTGGCTGCTGTGGCTCAGTGGTTGAGGTCCCTGGTTCGATTCCTGGTCGCACATGCAGGATTAAAGGCTAGATCCCCAGCTGCAGGCTTGATCCCCAGTGGGGCGCATACAGGAGGCAGCCGACAGATGAGTCTCATCATTGATGTTTCTATCTCTCTCCCCCTCTCCCTTCCTCTCTCTGAAATCAATTAAGAAATATTTTTAAAAAATATAAATTGAGACATGAGCTGTAAGCTGCCATTTGTACAGGTAACAAGTGCATAATAATACAAAAATCAAACCAATGCATTTGTGATATAAATAAATTTGAAAAAAATAACCATACAATTTTAGCATGAGTCTAATCTGGTTTTCCTAGGGTAGGAGCTCCTTGGATGGTTCCATCCAAGCCCATGTAATAGGACATTCCTGGCCAGGAGCTCAGACTACCCCGTTTCATAATGGTGGGCTCCCAGCAACCTTGATTGTAGGAAGTGACCTTCTGTTAGTAGGTTACAGATGACAGGATAGACATCTGGTTTAAATCCAGATCATTTCCTCCAGAAATTTGAAACAGGACAAGAGATAGTCCAGTAGTCTTTTCATATAAACTTGGGAGCGAAGTGGTAGCCATATTCTGTCATTAAATCAGAACACATCTGAGAAGTAAAGGCATTTAGCATGCTAAGAGATAGAAAGGGGAAATAGAAACATGGAGAGAGGCGAGAGGCAGGAAGACAAAGTACTTCTGGTATCTGGGGCTTTCCGGCTCTACATTCTGTTTCACTGGCTTCCAAAAGCCCCAAACATTCCAGCCCTTAGATTCCTGAAGTACTGCTGTATCTTGCACCCAGAGATGCTCACTACTAATACACCAACCATACACGGAACTCTTCACTGTCCTGGGGATGGACTTGCACACTCACACACAGCTGGTTTGACAGCTCTTCTCCATGAACCAGGTGTCACTGCTGAAGAAATATGTAAACCCGAGTCCAGAAAAGTGTAAAACAATTTCTTCAGTTTGGCCAGTGTTGCTCAGTGATTGAGCATTGACCTATGAACCAGGAGGTCACGGTTCCATTCCTGGTCAGGGCACATGCCCATGTTGTGGGCTCGATCTCCAGTGGGGGGCTTGCAGGAGGCAGCCGATTCTCTCTTATCATGGATGTTTCTATCTCTCTCTCCCTTCCTCTCTGAAATCAATAAAAATGTATTTTTAAAAATTCTTCAAATGTTTTACTTGAAAATTTAAGGCACAGATCAACTTCTTGGTGCGAGTTCAAGAAGTCTGAAGTAGTAGCTTAGATTGGAAATTGTATTCAACTATTTATACTTCAGAGGGGTTCAGAGAAACAAATCTTAATTAAGCAAGAATAATCTTAACTAAATGACATTAACTAAGGCCATCTAAAAAGTTTATTATCCAAGATTCTCACCCAGTTTGCTAGGAGGAAATTAGAGGAATTACAGGAAGAAGAAAGGTGGTGTAGCTTAATGCTTGCAGGTCAAGGTTGGCACTGGATTGCACAGCAATATTAAATATAAATGGTCACTGTATTATACACTGCTCTCAGCCAAGACTCTTTTTCCTTCCATTAGGGTTGATAATTGCAAACAACCATGTTTGCAGACATCAGTGCCAATTTATGGAAATGACGCCATCAATGCATTTCTTAAACTCAAGTCCTGACAGCAGTGGCTGCCATGTACCAGTAAGTGCAGCCAAGCAAAAGTGCTCCCTGATACCACCAACACAGGCCCCTAAAGGCAAGAAGCTGCTGGTGAATCCCTGACCTGATATGTACGAGAATGGAGACTGGCACTGTTCTGTCTGTGAAGACAAGCTGTCTTGCTTCTTCCATTGGCTCACACACCAGAACAAGCAAGATTCTGACTGAAAATGATTATCCAAAACAGAGCAGAATGCTCCTTCAAATGCCTCCTACACAACAGAGTGTGCAACAGAAGCCATGTGGGGGCAAATTGGACAGCAAGAACTCTTGGGAAAGGCTAACATTAACTAGCACTGGGATGTCTGAGTAGAGCAGTTAGTACATCTACATTTATTATAGACCAAGGAAAGACAACTAGGCCCAATGTACAGAAAGGTCAGCACCTGAGAAGAAGTCAGACATTTCATGAATTGTGAGAAGTAGGTGAAGCCACTACAATCCCTCCAACAAATGAACAAAGCCTGATGATGTTTAGTCCAAGGAAACCAGCCATGCATACTGGGATCAAAAACTTCCACCGTTGTGATGCCAGATTACAAATAAAGTACATTTATATTTCCTAGTTTGTGGCTCAGGTTGAGAAATTTAACTGGTCTGAAGTAACGTGAGCTAATTATCCTACAAAATTTACATTGGAACAGGCCTCAATAGCAACAACAAGCAGCTGCTCACCCCAGGGGAAAGAAAAGTTCCCCAATCCCCAAGGTCTGGTTTGGCCCAGATAAGTGCGAGGAGTAAATCATGCAGGTCAACTTTCCTGCTGTAGATTAAATCCTCACAAGGATAGTTCTCGAAGGTTCTTCAGGTCAAGAGTAATTTGGGAGAGATTTGGGGGCCACAGATTTATTTACTTGAGACCAGATTCAAATCACAAAGTTTGACAAAACCTAACTAGCTCTCAAAGGTAAGCCAAGGGGGATCCCATGTGTCTTCAATGTTTTTCCACTTAGGACACTGTGTTAAAAAACCTTTTTCTTTTTTAATTGATTTCAGAGAGGAATGAGAGGGAGAGAGAGGTAGGAACATCAATGATGAGAGAATCATTAATCGGCTGCCTCCTGCATGCCCCACACTGGGGACCGAATTCACAACCCAGACATGTGCCCTGACCGGGAATCAAAGGGTGATCTCCTGGTTCATAGGTCGACACTCAACCACTGAGCCACACCTGTAGGGCCACTCTGTTAAACTTTAGTTACCTTTTTTGAGGATGCAATGTGGATAAAGGAGAAATATAAAAGCAACTGGATTAATAACTAGAATATTTTAAGAGACACAATGAGCCTAAACATAGTCTTAAAACACTTCCTATCTCCCTTCACTAGAAATTGGCATATTCATAATGTATACATGTAAAGAAAATGCTTTCTTAAATGCAAATCTGGGGTGGGAAGGAGAAGGCCCATCGTTCTCCCTGCTTCTTCTTATCTGACCCCACAGTTAAAAGAGAAAGTAACAGAAATCAAAGCAGAGAAATAAAAAACCAGAGAGAAAAATAATCAAGAAATCACAACTCTGAAGAGAACAAAATGATATTAAACCAATGCTGACAGAGAAGTCGAAGTGCTTTGGGGGAGCCATTTAAGTGATGGAAATGAAAAGGAAGTGTGAGGGAGGCCCTCCTGCCTGGTTTCACTCACACCAGTAAGTGATGTTCTCTGAGAAAAACACAAGACACCTGCTTTGGGATTTCCACCCTCCCATTGGGCCTGCCGGTCCTACGCACAGAGTCAAAGCATGCAGAAGACGAAACTTCTAGCAAAGTCACTAAAAATTTCTGTACGCAGGTCCTCGATAAATATAAACTGAAAACTAAGTTTTAAGACATATGACGTTCTACATGAAATACTTAAATATCAAGTTGAATCTGGAAAATTCCAGACCAAAGGAAAATTAGAAAGGGTCTCCTTCTGTAAGCTTTAGCACAGGGTTTGTGTGCATTGTTCTCCAAGTCAAGTCCTCTGAAGCAAAATGGAAACATGAATGACACATACCCATTTATATCGAATTAGCATATAAAAGGGTCAGGATGTGGGTTCGTCTTTTCTAAGCTAAATCAAAGCTTCTCGTATACAAAAGGTTGGAGCTCACTAATGCACTGCACTCTCCAATCCTCTGGGAGTCCTAGCAGCCCTGACGCGCTCAGAATAACTACCAAAGATGCTCAGAGGAAGGACAGGGTCAGCCCTGGGAGCCGGGTGAGTGCTCTGGGGAAGGGAAAACTCTCAGGAAGGGAACTGAGACTTGGAGAGCAGGCCCCAGGCCAGTTCTGTTGTTGATCTCACTTGTTTGTGACAACTCTGGCAAAAACCTATAATTGAACTGGGAACAGGAAAAGGCAAAGAAAGCAGTAATTCCACTGAAGTGATCCATGACAAAATTTGGTATGAAAAACAATGGTTCTTACTAAGAGAGAACTATATCCCAGCTCTGCAACAGTGGAGTTAAAATGACTTACAATTGCCAATCAAGAGGTGGCCCCGGTCTACTGACTCATGCACTGGTGCTCCCACCCTGGGAGGAGACCTGGGCAACAGGCAGGTGGGAAGAGGACCACAGCCTCCCTGGGAAAAGGAAAGCAGAGCAGGCGAGTGCAGAGTGTTACATAGGATGGCAGCAGCGTCTCACAAGGGAGGCATCGTTTACCAAATAAGCACTTCACTCTGGATTTCTCTTACTAACTCTATGTAGAATGTGAAAAAGAGAATTTAGGATTAAAAGTCACACTTTAATTCAAGCATCAATTATATCATTCACTGACAGTGGACTCTTATTGGCTTTATTATCCTTTAAAAGTTACATTTCATACCAGTTAACCTCCCAAAGCCAGCTCATTTGGGGTGCTTCTAGAAACAAGAATTCAGAAGTCTATTTCAACTGTGAAGCTAACGTCTAAATTTTGATACAAATCCTTTCTCTGGGTTTAGGTTTCTTCTTTATAATAACTGCTGCTACTACAATCATTTATGGAGCACTGCTATGCACCAGAAACTGTGTTGATTTATATATATATATATATAGTACTGGAGTATTAAGGATGAATAATGTGACACCAGTCAAAAGCTATCTTGCAGTAATGCTGTGGCCAGAAATTAACCATACAGCACAGAGACAGAAGCTAAAAGCTAGACCAGAGATAGCATCTGCTGCCCTAGTTAGTGAACAGAACACAGCTTTCCAATTTAATTCTGGAAGAGAAGTTCTGAGATCACAAGAACATACAGAGACAGATGCCTTGTGGAATACGCTGGGGGAAGTGAGCAGAAACATGGGATCATATTTAAAAAGAGGCCAGAGGAGGAAAGAGACCAAAGGAAAAGTAGAAGTAAAGACATGGTGCTCCAGATGCTTTAAACAAATAAGACAAGGCCTGCCTATGGGTCAGGCCACTGCCAATGAGGCTGCCTGGAGGATGAGCTGGGCTTTCTGTCAAAGGGATTTAAAAGGCTAGAAACTAAACCTGGGTAAGTCAGGGAGGGTTTTTTGCCAAGAAGGAAATACTCCAACTGATACCTAAACTCTGTTGATAAGGAGTAAGTTACCACATCTGAAGACAAAGGAGTTCATTGTCAGTAGGGCTCAATGACTGGCCCACTTCATGGCCCAAATTTATAAATGGAGGAACAGGGGTTGCCTTCCTTGGAGTTCTTGCTGCTACATTCTACAGCTGTCCTCTCCAGGATGCAACCTTTGTGTTTCCCTCTGGTACCTCATATTTCGATAATGTTAAAAAGGGGAAAAGAGAAATGTTTCTGAGTCAGCCACAAGGAGAAGAACCATGTGATGCCAGGAGTAGGATGTCTTCATGTCCCTGTTTCTACAAAAGTGCCGCGGGAAGTCTGGTCTCTTGCCTGAATACAACCAATCAGCAACAATATAGTCCTGACTTCTGCCATGTTACTGCCAGTGTATCCTAGGCTCACAAGACTAATGAAAATATCTTTCCTACTAGACATCAAGACTGCTCTTTAAAAAGATAGTTCAATATTATCAGGTAGCAAGGATCTAAACGAAATTAAGGCATCTTAACCTGGGGCCCACAGAGGGGTTTCAGGGGGGTCTGTGAACTTTGATCTGACTCTCAAAAGGATCCAAAACCTTCAAGGTTAAGGACTACTGAGTCAGGTCAACCAGGACCAAAAAGAAAAACAACCTTTTAACCACTCACTGATTCCTTTTCTTTCTTCTCAAATTTCTGTATTTTTTGTTAGCCCATACCTTCAGATGAATTTTATCTTACCTTTGATTTTTTTTAACAGCACCTGCATATGCTTCATTGGGATTTATGTTTGAGAATGGTCTCTGACTATATGTCTACTGGTTCTTATTAATGAAACAGACATAGAAGATGATTATTAAGTAATTATTAAGGTTCAGTTCACTAACTCAAGTTCTTAAATCCTATATAATAAAAGCCTAATATGCTAAGTGTCTGGTCAACCGGTCGGCCGTTCAACCAATCAAAGCGTAATATGCTAATGATATGCTAAGGCTT
>NW_006285917.1:2724114-2767559 GCF_000327345.1 Myotis davidii
ACCTGTGGGGTGCCTTGGCCAGGCCTGTGCCCGCGCGCAATCCGGGACCCCTCAGGGGATGTCGGAGAGCCGGTTTTGGTCCGGTCCCACAGGCCAGGCCGAGGGCCTTTAGGTTGTCTATAATACTGGACTAGTTAACTGGGTAGGTCTCTTATGTGATTAAATGATCCCATTAACACAGTAACAATAAAAGTGCAATTCTTTGAGTAACATCCCATCAGCAAATCATGCGATAGGAAGCATAGAAATCATAAGCAATGGAATGATGGTGAATGTTAAAATTACTGTAATTCCATGAGGCCAGAAAGCAAATGATTTATATTCAAAGAGATAGCTCAGCTCTGTGACAATTTTCTCAATATTGTGAAATCCAAGTGATTCTTAAGCACGTGCTTTTTTAGAAGCATGGATGGAATGGGGGCTGCATGCCTGGCAAGCACTGTCGGAGAAAGTGCCCAAAGGGCCACTCCAGAGAATGTCTCCAGGTAAACACATGCGGAATGCAAGGCCATATCAAATGTGCTGACACCGGTTGAGAATGTAGTGGACAAAATGAATGGCGGGGAAGAGAAGATGAGGCAAAGTCAGTCTTGTGTTTAGATTTTCTCACCTGGAATTACAGAGATAGTTTTCAAAGCTCGGAGAACCCTGAATGTTCTCAGCGCTGAGACATTGCCCAGGTCCACAAACTCTGTCACATATCTGCAGTAAGGGAGGTCACACACAGACACAAATGACAAACACAGACACAAACACAAACACCAAAGGAAGAAAACAAAACCACAACAAAACAAAAAGTACAATACGTCACGTCAGGGCCCTAACCCAACACCTAACACCAACCCCGGGCCATCTTACCTGGGATTACCGAAATAGTTTTCAAAGCCCTCAGTACCCTGAAAGTGCGTAGAGCTGAAACATTGCCTAGGTTTACAAACTCTGTTATATACCTGCAGAATCAAACCAAAGTTAACTTGTAATGGTACCACTGGGCGAGGGTTTGAGAATGGGGGGGAAGAAAGGGTCTTATACACAAGCTATGATTTCATTCTTTTTTCCTTGAAAAAGAAAAGTTTCAACATATAAACATTTAAGGAACGTTTTTTTTTTAATTGAGCAAGGAGAATTTAAAAGTATATTTGAAAGAACTGATACAGCCAGAAGATTCCTGGAGCTTTACTCTCTTAATCAGTATTGTGATATGCGGGTCTGACTCAGAAGGGTTACTCTCGGCCAATCACTTGAGGCCAGGAGGTAACAAAGGCTTATGTCCCATGTTTTGTGCACAATTTCTTAGGAAAAGGACACATAGTTCTGTAGCAGGAGCCCCATAAAACCAAGTATACATTAAAATAACTCCTTAGCTGACAATGGCAAAAATACCTAAATGTCTGTATATATGACTTATCCAAAAGTTGTCTGCATGTCTTTGCAGTTATGCCTAAAGATGAAATTTCAGCCTATGACATACAAAAGCAGGGCTCAGGAAAATCCAGGTCATGAGATCAGAGCAAATATTATACTAAATGCCCGTTTTATCACCAGTCCTGTGCCAAGCGAGGACACTTAAATTTCAAATGAACACAAATGTGTTCAGTTTCATAATGCTGGAAAGCTAGAAATTGCCTTAATATAACAGAAAGTCAAAGTTCCAGTTTCAAATATTCGATGCATATCATTCACTTACATTTTACAGTGGAAATACATGCTTCTATCTGCTGCCCAGACCCATACACACACTCAATCTCTTACACATCTGCATGCACACACCAGAACTCACATACAATCTATACAACACCCTTATTCCCTCTACCAAACCATCAAGTGCTTTCTCAACCTGGAAATAAAAACAATAAGGTCTGCTATAACTCTTCTATCATCAGCTAAGTTCCCCAGACATACATTTTCATTGTCACAACAGAAATCACTAAGAGCACTAGCATACCGATGTGGAGCTACATTGTTCTCTAGCAATAGTTTGAAGTTCTGGTCAGTATTTCTTTAGAAATCAACCAGTTTGGATATATCTTGGCTCATGTTTTGATTCTAAAATGTGCTCTCAAGTCTGTAACATCTGGCTTGCCTCATGAAATTATAGGAAATGAAATATACTCAGGAAACTGATTTTCAATTTAAGATTTGCACCTATAAAATTTCAAGTCTTCACCAAGGCACTCTAGTGATAAATGTGTAATCCGCGGTCAATATTATGAGGGGGAAGAAAATACGAGAGAGCATTATTAGGAAATCACTTCCTGCTCTCTCTCCCAGCTGTAAAGCCTCTGCTTACCTTCTCCCATATAAACCTGCCGTCACTGCCTGAGCAGAGGCCCTCACAAGCAAGAATCATAAGCATAAACCCATACGGCCTTACAGAGTTGTCCATTAATTCCTCATACAACTGTGCCCACAAACGCACACTTACACTACCATACAAACACCCGGGAGTACAACCACCCACAATTGCACCCAGAACACCAAAAAAGTAAGCAGAGAACTTACGCCATCATGATGACACTGAAATCTAACCAGTTCCATGGATCCCGTAAAAAGGTGAAGCCATCTATGCAGAAACCTCTTGCAATGATTTTAACTAGTGATTCAAATGTATAAATCCCTGTGAATGTGTACCTGTCAAAGAAATGGATAGCGTGAGGTCATTTCTGAACAGCCAGAAACGATACGCGAATCTTTTAAGATAATGTACTTGCCTCGGTGTGGCTTCAACCAGCAGAGACAAAACAAAAAGGGCATAGCCAATGCAGCAAAATAGAAGCGAGGAAGAGAAAGGGACGCTTACTGGAACACACAAATCAAGAACTTTGGAATGTTGTGCTGGGTCTTGACAGGTATCACACATATGTACCTCTGCACTGCCATCTGTATGTGATCATTTCCAGTCAGGGGAGGCAGCCCCGAGCTATTTTTAACTTTAAACAAGTCAAAATGAAGGGAAAGGTAATATTGGAGAAGGAGGTAGTATTGTCAGGAACTGAGGGTAGAAGATGGTGATGTGGCAGCAAGGCAAAGGCACCAGCCAGCACAGGAAAAGATGGGGCTGAAGGGCAGGAACTTCCAGAGCCTTTCTCTTTTTAGAGTTGACTACTGATAGTTCCTAAATCCTACATTTATGTATCCCACCCCTCTCTGTGAAATAAAAAATAGGCAATTAAATATTTTTCCTCCTGATGGACAAACTGTGGCAAGGCAAGATTCAGTGACTAAAAATGAACTAAACAAGCGGTCAAATAAATAAACGAGCTACTTACTCCACATTCTTCGACCAGTCGGGAGGGTTACTAAAAGTCATGAATACACAGTTGGTCAAAATAGTGCACATAATGATCATGCTAAATACTGTAGAGAAGAGTCAAGGGAGAATGCACAAAACGGGAGAAGACACAAAGTCTGACCACTTTATTTTTTTCTCAGAAAACAAACACGCTGCACATGGGGTATCATGAGACCTAAACCAGTAACTGAAAGAAGGCAAAGCACAGGAGAGGAGGAAAAGGTGAGGTGATAATGACAACTGCGGCCACCGCAGAATCCCACGGTGTGTATAAACAGCTGGCCAGAGAATCATGAATGGACACAACAGAATGTCCACGCGCTTTCAGAAAGGCCGTCCTTACACCGCTCCTTTGGGATAAAACATTTTCCTCTCTTACCACTTTCACCTCAAGGATGGAATAAGCCCCTAAATACCTTTGTGCACAGTAACCAAAAATCTACCAGTCTGCCAGACTCAAGGTCATCAGGTGAGAAAATAAATTAAATTTAATCTATATTACTCAGTCCTCATTTACTGTTAGTTACCTTGCATAACTCATTGTTTGAAAATCTACATGTAGTTAAGGGTTCACTTACCCCCAAGTCCTCCAAAGGGCTGAACTACTCTTGGGGGGCAAGGCAATAGCCAGTGTGTGCTGAATCTGTCTAACTTGGGAAACCTGTTGTGACATGTTGGGTAAGGATTTCAAGGGCATCCACACCATCACATGTCTAAGGGCTAGGCAATGGGGCAAATTCACCTGGTCATTCTGGAAGTGCTCAGGAATGTTTATGGATAGCAAAGTACTTAGCTGCCATTTCAGTTTCATTCACAACATTTCTTGGCCCTCTCTGTTCTTGTCTACTGAGAAAAATCAAACTGCTTTAGGTCAGGAGTTACTCAAACACAAACTGTCACTTAAAGAAGCACAGAAGCTGCATCTCATTTGTTGCTAATTCACTCTTTCTTGCTAATGGCATTCACAGTCTTCATTCTAAAGGGTGTCCCAAAATTCACGCAAGAAGTAATTTTGATAGAAAACACAGGTTTATAATTAAAAATTGTAAATTTTTTATTGATTCCTAAAGTATACAGTATAGGGTTATGTATGGAACAGCATATCGGGTAAATGGCCTCCACGGCTTTGCTGGCACATACGCACTCTTTTGTTGAAATTTTCCATTACTGTTTTGCATAAATGTGGCTGAATTTCATTGATACAAGCGCTCAATTTCCTCCTTCAAGACGTGGGTGGTCGTGGGCTTGTTGGCATAAACCTTAGACTTCAAAAAACCCCAAAGAAAAAAGTCCAACGGCATTAAATCGCATGATCTGGGTGGCCAATTCTGATCACCAAAATGGGAAATTACACGACCAGGAAATGACTCATGCAGTAATTGAATTGTTTCTCGGGCTGTATGGCATGTGGCACCGTCTTGTTGAAACCACATGTTGTTCACATCCATATCTTGCAATTTAGGCACAAAAAACTGGATTATCATGTCACGATAGTGAGCACCATTAAATTCAAATCTTGGGTGAAGTTTGGGACATCCTTTATTAGTGAGGTTTTAAAAAGGAAACACACTTTGTATAGCTGGATTTTCTTCACTACAACTGGATTTTCCCCCAGGGAATAATAACATGTTCTGGTTAGGAGAGGAAAAACACTCCCCATCTCCTGATAATAAAAAGGGAAGATGTACTAGTATTGTGATTTATTTATTTATTTGTAAGCCTTCAGATTTCAGAACTATGTTGCTTATAAGCCACATGTTCTTCATATGCCTGTGTTCCTGCCTGTGAGGGCCTCTAGTTCAGGCTACGATAGCAGGTTTATATGGGCAAAGGTAAGCAGCGGCGTGACAGCTGGGAGAGAAGTGGGAAGTGATTTCCTATCGACACTCTCTCATGTTTCCTTCCCCCTCATAGCACTGACCAAGGTTTGCACATTTATCACTGGGGTGCCTCGGTGAGGATTTGACATTTCATAGGTGCAAATCTTAAACTGAAAATCAGTTTCCTGGGGATATTTTAGAACCAGGTTGCTAAATTCTTGCAAGTTAATAAAATGTGGTGAAAGCTTGGCAAACCAATTTACCAAGTTGCAACTGCTCGTTTCCTCATCCTAATTGGAGGATACAATACGCTTTGCAGCATGGGACTAAATCCTGTCATATTAAATACCAACCATGAGAGTGTCAAGTCACTATACAAAGTTGCTGCACCCATCACGTAATTTTTTTGTCGTATGAGCTCCTATATTCATAAGATGTAAAAGTCAGGCCACATGAATAAATTGGCAATTTCTGTTTCAGGGGAGTAAAAAAACCAGAAAAGATTCCTATCAATCCTGCATCTAAATCTAAACCTCTGTACCAGGGCCATTTAACTTGAGAAACTACTTCAGATACTTTCTAAGCTCACTGTTCAAAAACTAAAAAATAGTCAAGGCAGACCTCTAAAGCATTCATTCAACTATTTGTAATTCAAGAAGTAGCTTTTAAAATATCCTAATATTGGACTTTATTACATTAAAAACCTGAATAATCTGCTTCAGGATGAAAGTACTAAAGTCTGAGCACTTTAAAAAGTAAGATTTTAGTAAAAGGTTACTATTTAATTTGTCCTTCTAAATCAGGGGTGGGGAACCTTTCTTCTGCCAAGGGTCATTTGGATATTTATAGCACATTCACAGGCTGTACGAAATTATCAGCTTAAAAATTAGCCTGCTATATTTAAGTCAAACATTTAATTAACTCACCCCTAATGCCTCGGCAGGGCCAGGCCAGATGATTTTGAGGGCCTTATACAGCCCTCGGGCCAGACGTCCCCCACCCCATGCTCTAAATGATACCCACACCATTCCAGGGTCATCCTAAGAAAAAAAGAATTTGCTGAAGCTCACCGTTCAGAATTTGGCAGACGTACCCTTGTAAACCCCTGATTGGTGGGACAGTCAATGGCACTATTGATAAAATACTTAACATATAACTCAGTTGTCACAATTCACAAACTTGTACCAGAGACCATGCAATTGCTACCCTCATTCCACATTTGTAGAAAAGGATATGAATGTATCAAAATTTTAATAGCTATTCTTCTTATCAGGTTAAAAGGACTTAAAATATACAAGGCAGGCGTGGCACTAAATCTGAAGAGAGTTTTCCCTCTGTTTAATACTACAAAGGTCTGTGGAGAAAGAAAAAGAGAAATTATTAAAGCATTGGAATTAATCACCACACAAAACAACATTTTTTAAAGCAAGAAGTAATTCAAATGTACTTATAATTTTTACTTCCTAATTTGGTTTCTAAGGCAAGAAACCTTAAGGCAATACTTCTCTTTCGCTAACCTCCATCCCCCTGCCCCCCCTCCCCCCAAGCTCTGCCTCAGATTATATTACAAATAGATGGCACTATTTTAGCAGTTTTACAGAACAAATGTCTCAGAAGCAAGACATCTGAACTATATACCTAAGCTGTCTATGCCAGCTCTGAACAAGATACTGAAGTTCATTAATTTAGGATTCACTGAGTGCCTACTATGTGCCAGGCAATGTCGTAGGTACTTGGGAAATACCAGTGAACAAGACTACCTTGGCTGGGAAGCTTATATTCCAAAGGGGAAGACAAACAATAAATAAAAAACATAACAAAAAAGTAAATTATATTGAATGTGATATGCAATGGAAAAAAGAGAAAGGTTGGGGAAAGGGAGATCAAGAATGCTGGGATAAGAAGGGTGAATGTGGAGGTGATGGTTTTAAAGGAGGTGGTCAGGGTAAGCCAACTGAGAAGAGAGATTGGAGAAAAGACTTGAAGGAAGTGACCAACGTTTACCTACCAAGTCTGCTCTATCTGGCTTTTAAGAGCTTCTGTGATCAGCCTTGCCAAAACCACTCAACGATATTTCTTTGTATGAATCTTCCTGTCTTGCCAAACTAGTTCATGTTATAAATTCATGACTTTGGCCTTTGCTCACATTGCTCATCGTACCCATAATGGCTTTTCTTATATCACTAATTCAATTAAAATGTTCTTGAGCATCTATTTTGTGCCGACCATTGTGCTAGGATCCAGGGATACAAAATTGAATAAATTGTACTTTTAGGAAAGACATATGTGTGAACTGGTAATTATGATGCAGGGTAAATACAAAGTTCAATAACAAAAATATGACTAATGTATGACAAGCAGCAGAAGAAAGATTTTACCCCTTGGATGGGAAAAGACAAGGAGAAGAGTGAGCTGAGACATGTTCAC
Source organism: Myotis davidii (assembly GCF_000327345.1). Taxonomy (NCBI): domain Eukaryota; kingdom Metazoa; phylum Chordata; class Mammalia; order Chiroptera; family Vespertilionidae; genus Myotis; species Myotis davidii. The sequence continues at coordinate 2,731,654 of NW_006285917.1, forward strand.
AAAGGAAGGTAACTAACATTTGGAAGGTAAATAATATTTAAAAGGATAAGTAGAGATGAAGAGATATTAATTGGTCAGATATAGGGGGAAGGAATGACAAGGAACAGGAATAGCATAGGATGTACAAAGGCACCCTAGCATATAACTGTGGGTTGTTTTCAGGGAATTGACAAGTAATTCAGTGTGATGGAAGATAAAATAGAGAAGGGGAGAGCAGACTGTGAAGCTGGAGAGAGATGCAGGAACCTACTGGACTATGAGTACCTAAGGAGACAGGCCAATCCACACCCCTAGCATTTCACTGTGTGAGTGAAAGAGCAAATGGTCAGATGCTAGACATTTTAGATAGTGTTTTTTATGTAAAGCAATACATGTACACATTTTTTTTAAAAGAACAGAAGACTAAAAGTTCCCATCTCCCCTAGAAACTAGAAACACCAATTAGAAAGGATATATGCACCCCTATGTTCATAGCAGCACAATTCACCATAGCTAAGATTTGCAAACATCCTAAGTGCCCATCAGTAGATGAGTGGATTAAAAAACTGTGGTACATCTACATGATGGAATACTATGCTGCGGTAAAAAAGAAGGAACTCTTACCATTTGCAACAGCATGGATAGACCTGGAGAGCATTATTCTAAGTGAAATAAGCCAGTCAGAGAAAGATAAATATCACATGATCTCACTCATTTATGGAATATAATGAACAACATAAACTGATGAACAAAAGTAGATCCAGAGACAGTGAAGCATCGATCAGACCATCAAACCTCAGAGGGAAGATAGGGGAGAGTGGGGGTAAAGGGGAGAGATCAACCAAAGGACTTATATGCAAGCATATAGGCCTACCCAATGGACACAGACAACAGGGGGGTGAGGGCATGAGGGGGGTGAAGGAGGGTAACGTGGGGATAAGGACACATATGTAATAACTTAATCAATAAAAAAGTTCCCATCTCATTACTCAACGATAACCTTTGTTACTTGTATATCTTTTCAAAACTTTTCTTTATAAATATAAGCACCCAGATATAGCCTTAAAAAGACTTCCCTCTCTCCTTCCAATAGGATTATACTATAAATGCCCTTCTGTACCTTACATTAAAAAACAAACTCCCACAAAGGAAAGTCCAGGACCAACCAGATGGCTTCACTGATAAATTCTATCAAATGTTTAAAGAAGAAAAGTAATACCAATCCTTCATAAACTATTCCAGAAAGTAGAAGAGAAGGGCACCCTTCCCAACTCATTCTATAAGGAGAGTATTACCTTGATACAAAACTGACAGAAATGACAAGAAATGAAAACTATAGACTAATATCCCTTATAAATATAGATGCTAAAAGCCTCAACAGAATATCAGCAAACTGAATCCAGCAACATATATGAGGATTATATACCATGACCATGTGGAATTTACCTCAGAAATATAAAGATGTTATAACATATGAAAATCAATCAATGTAATAATGTTACTGAAATAAAGGACAATAACCACACGATCGTCTCAATAGAAGCAGAAAAAACATTTGACAAAATACAACACTAAACTCTTTCATAATAAACACACTCACCTAAAGAGAACTAGAAGGGAATTTCCTTAACTTAATAAAGGGCATCTATAAAAAAATCCACAGCCAGCATCATACTTAATAGTAAAAACCTGAACGCTTTCTCCCTAAGATCAGGAATAAGACAAGGACGTCCACTTTCTCCACTTCTATTCAACATTATGAAACGGATGTTCTAGAGAAGGCAATTGAGCAAGTAAAACCATTTCTAGTTCAGATGAAACAATCTTGCATACAAAAAACCCTAAGGAATATGTACACACAAAACTATTAGAGCTCATAAACAAGTTCAACAAGGTCTTAAGGTACCAGATCAATATGCCAAAATCAGTTGTATTTTTATATATCAGCAATAACCCCCAAATTAAGAAAACTCCATTTATAATAGCATCCAAATAAATAAAATACCTAGGAATAAATTTAACAAAAAGAAGTATGATTTGACACAGAAAAACATAAAACATAATTAAAAGGAATTAAGACCTAAGTAAATAGAAAGACATCTTTTTCTCATGGATTAGAAGACTTATTATTACGATGACAATATTCCCCTAAATGATCTACAAATTCCATGCACTTTTTATCAAAATTTCACCTGCCATTTTGGGCAGAAATTAACAGGCTGATCATTAAATTTCATATAGAAATGTAAGGGAACCGGAACAGTCAAAATAGTCTTAAAAAGTATGAACAAAGTTGAGGACTCACACTGCCCTATTTCAAAGCTTATTACAAAGCTATAGTATTGAAGACTAGTATGAACATAAGGATAGCCATATAGATCAATAGAATAGAATTGAGAGTCCAAAAATAAACCCTTATATTTACAGTCAATTGAATTTTTGACAAGAATGCCAAGACAATTCAAAGGAGAAAGAATAGTCTCTTCAACAAATGGACAACTAGGTAACCACATGCAAAAGAATGAATTTGGACCTCATATACCCTATACAAAAATTAACTAAAATGGATCAATGACCTAAATAAATGTAAGAGCTAAAACTATAAAACTACTAGAAGAAAACAGAAGGTGATTAGACAAGTGTCAGAGATGTGACACCTAAAGCACAAGCAACCAAAGGAAAAAAACAGATAAATTGCACTTCGTCAAACTTCAAAACTATTGTGCAATAAATGACACAATCAAGAAAGTGAAAAGATGCCCCACAGAATGGGAGAAAATATTTGCAAATTATGTATCTAATAATGGTCTAGCAGCCAGAATAAAGAACTCTTATAACTCAACAGTAAAAAAAGACAAATAATCTGATTTAAAAAGGGGCAAAGGATTTGAACAGACATTTCTACAAATCAGTTAATACACAGCAAATAAACATATGAAAAAATGGTCAATATAATTAGTCATTAGGGAAATGCAAATAAAATGACAATGAAATACTATTTCACACCCACTAGGATGGCTATAATTGCTTTTTAAAATGGAAATTAACAAGTACTGTCAGGGATGTGAAGAACTTAGAGCCCTTACCAGTGGTTCTCAACCTTCTGGCCCTTAAATACAGTTCCTCACATTGTGACCCAACCATAAAATTATTTTCGTTGCTACTTCATAACTGTAACGTTGCTACTGTTATGAATCGTAATGTAAATATCTGATATGCAGGATGGTCTCGGGTGATCCCTGTGAAAGGATCGTTAGACCTCCAAAGGGGTCGCGACCCACAGGTTGAGAACCACTGCCTTATACACTACTGAAAGGAATGTAAGCTGGTGCAGCCACTTTGGAAAACAGTTTGGCAGTTCCTTCCTCAAAAGTTAAACATAGAGCTATGTATGACTGAGCAATCCTACTCCTAGGTGTATACTCAGGAGAACTGAAAGCAGGTGTTCACGCTAAAACTTATACATAAATATTCATAAAAGCATTATTCAGAATACTTCAAAAGTGGAAATAGCCCAGATGTCTGTCAACTGACAAATGGAAAAACCAAATGCAGTATCTATATATATAAAAGGCTAAGTGACCGTCCAACCGGCTGGTAGGTATGATGCACACTGACCACCAGGGGGCACATGCTCAACCCAGGAGCTGCTGAGCTGTAGTGACTTGGCAGCAGCAGTTCTGCAGTGATGCACCCAGAACCAGAGAGGAGGGAGCCCAACTGAGAACCACCCTCTTGCAATCCAGGGGGATGTTGAAGAGCCAGTTTTGGCCCAATCCCTGCAGGCCAGGCCGAGAGACCCCACCTGCTGAAAGGACCCCACTCACTCCACGGAAGACCTTCGAGCCACTGCACCACCCCAGGTGCGGCTGGCTGGGGAGGGAACTGCGGGAGGTTGGCTCTGGCTCCAGGGCGTGTCTGGCCCATCTCACCCAGTCCTTTCCTGCCGGCCACCTTCTAATTAATTACCTTTCAATATGAACGAATCCATGCAGTGGGGCATATATATTGTTTTAGTCATTTACATGGGTATTAGCATCCTTCAGTTTTAGAATTAAGAAAAATGAATAATAAGGTCACACTGCCGTCTTGCCCAGTCCCACCCCACCCCACTGGCCACCTTCTAATTAATTTCCTTCCAATGTGCACTAATCCGTGCACTGGGGCACTAGTATATATATAATGGAATATGATTCAGTCTTTAAAAGGAATGAAATTCTGATATATGTTATAACATATGCTAAGTAAAATAAACCAGACACAAAAGGACAAATACTATGTGATTCCATTGATACGAGGTAGGTAGAATTGGCAAATTCATAGAGACAGAAAGTAGAAGAGAGTTTGCCAAGGGCTAGAGGGCAGGGGAAATAGAGAATTTCTGTTAAATGGGTACAGAGTTTCTGTTTGGGATAACGAAAAAGTTCTGGAAATGAACAGTGGTGACAGTTGTACCACATGGTGATATATTTGATACCAGTGAATTGTGCACTTAAAAATGGTAAATTTTTCCCAGCCAATGTGGCTCAGTTGGTCGAGCATCCTCTCATGCAACGAAGGGCTGCAGGCTCAATTTCTACCCGGCAAGGTAGACTCAGGTCCTACTTTTTCTGTTTAAATCATCACCTGAGGACATGCTTAGAGAGAGGGAGGTAGCGGGAGATGTATCAATGCGAGAGAGAAATGTTGATCGGTTGCCTTCCGCATGCTTCCTGGCTGGGAATCAAACTTGCAACCCAGGGATGTGCCCTGCCAGGGAATCGAACCTGCAACCTTTTGGTGCACAGGACAAAGCCCAACAATTGAGTCACTCTGGCCGGGCTGAGTTCCCACTTTTTAAATGATATTTTAAATATTTCCAAGTATTCTGAGCTCTCCCTTTTCTGAACTCACTGTACTTGGAGTTTGTGTCTTTCATTACTCTTCAAGCTTTTGTTTTTTTTTTACCTTTCTTCTACCCATGAAACTAGGTTTTAAGCTCTTACAAGGCAGGAACCAATCTCACCTTTCGTCCCACAGTTCCAATACAACACGCAACCCGTGAGCTCCCAATAAACAGTTGCTGGCAGATTAAAAAAAACACACAAAACTCCTTCCCTCTCATCTTCTATTCCTTCTCAGTCTGGCAGAGTCATGCCATCCTCTCCCTCAAAGAAAAGCAGTGCTGGCACTGAGCCGTATACATTCTGAAAACGCTTGATGTGCCATCCCGAGTGCACTGACTATGGTGGGTCTGCTGCAGGGAAAGCGCAATCCGATAAGCAAGAGGAGAGAACAGACCTGGGGTTAGGTTAAAGCAGCCGTGGGCAAACTACGGCCCCTTTGAAATGAATAAAACTAAAAAAAAAAAAAAAAAAAAGACCGTACCCTTTTATGTAATGATGTTTACTTTGAATTTATATTAGTTCACACAAACACTCCATCCATGCTTTTGTTCCGGTCCTCCGGTGGAGTTTAAGAACCTATTGTGGCCGAGTCAAAAAGTTTGCCCACCCCTGGGTTAAAGTTTAACCTAAAGTTTAACCGTTAAACCAAGGGCTGTTTCTCTTGCCTCTTCCATACGTTGGCTTCCCAAAGAAACAAGGAGCCCAGGACTTTCCCGAAATCCCCTCTCGGAAGTCCTTGTACTCCTCTGTGTTTCTATGGCAACTCCCTGTATGAAAATGGCAAGCTTTTAAAATAACCTCTTCATAATATTCCTGTGAAGTGTGGGTACAGGAGGGATTATTATCCTCTATGCATTTTACAAAAGCTCAGGAGAGGGACACCACCTATCAAAGGTCACGCAGCAAAAAGCAGGACATTACGCCAAGTTTAAAGCCCCTGTACAGCTTCTACCGTGCCAGATTGAGAGGCAATTTAGTGGCAATACTGGCAGGGAATAAAGCTGGTGAGGGGGATGGATTCTCTGGTGAATGAGAAATTTGAGCCCCTGGGGTCCACTACATAAAAGCCTAGGCAACAATGAAAGCACTGCCCCATGTCCCAGGATCAAAAAGCCATCAGACCTTTGCAAAATCACCAACCGGCCTTAGGAGACAGGCAACAAGATTTAAAAGGTAATCTACTGTGCACTGTCTATTTCTCTTGTCTTTTAGTGTGGTCTCGATGGAAGGATAGGCCTAGAGATACCAATGAGGGTATTTCCTATCACAGAATCAGGGCCTGCACAGTGCGTGGCATAGAGCAGGTGCCCAATAAGTGCTGATTGGTTAATGAACAAATGCTGTATGTCCAAGGTGAGGAAAGAGAAGGAGAAGAAAAAGTAAAGGAAGACGTTAGGAAATTAACATTGTTAGACCTTGGTTGAAGAAAAAAAAACAAAACCAAGTAGGAGGTAGCAAGGATTCTGAATCAGTACAGTATTGAGTTGGTAAGAAGGGGACCAATGATCCTGAGGGAAACTAGGTTATGTTTAGTGAATTAAAAAACTATGGTTTTGTAAATATAAAGGCTTTATTAAGGACAGTTTATGTGGAAAGTAGAGACTTCATAATTAATTTAGGTACTGAATATTGCACATAGAATAAAAATAGTTTATCATCATTCCTTTCCAATTATTTACATCTAGTATCTCTGTCAAGTATAAAAACAGATCTCTTTCTATTCAGACAAATAGACATCTAGTACATACTACACCTCCTGAAAAAAAGGTAAATCCTCTATACTTAAAGTAGCAAGTTGCATCACAATAAAACATATATCCTTGTTAAAAGAACTAGATTTGCATATACTTACTTATATGTAATTTTTCATAACTGAATCTTTTGCATAAAGCAAGATGGTATTTGAACCAACACAAACACTTAAAGCTTAGGAATCTCCCTTTTTTAAAATATATATATATATTTTATTGATTTTTTACAGAGAGGAAGGGAAGAGATAGAGAGCCAGAAACATCGATGAGAAAGAAACATCGATCAGCTGCCTCCTGCACACCCCTCACTGGGGATGTGCCCGCAACCAAGGTACATGCCCTTGACTGGATCAAACCTGGGACCCTGCAGTCCGCAGGCCGATGCTCTATCCGCTGAGACAAACTGATCAGGGCAGGAATCTCTTTTTAATGCAGGTGCTTGCTGTGCTTGTATGAGAGATAGAATAGTATAAATCAGGGATCAGCAAACTTCTTTTGTAAAGGGCCAGACAGTACATATTATAGGCTCTGTAGGCCTTATAGTCTCTGTTACAACAACTCAACCTTGCCACTGTAGTGCAAAAATAAACAAATAAGAGTGGCTGTGTTCCAGTAAAACAAGAAATGCACAAGAAAATTTTAATTTCATATATTTTTCACGGATTAGAAAATATTGTTCTTTTGAATTTTCCCCAACCCCCCCCCCCCCCCCCCACCTGGTTTGGCTTAGTGGATAGAGCTTCAGCCTGCAGATTGAAGGGTCTCAGGTTCAATTCTGGTCAAGGGCGCATGCCCAGGTTGCAGGCTCGATCCCCAGTGTGGGGCATGCAGGAGGCAGCCAATCAATCATTCTCTCATCATTGATGTTTCTAACTCTCTCTCCCTCTCCTTTCCTCTCTGAAACCAATAAAAATATACTTTAAAAATAAAATAAAAATGCAAAAACCTTCTTAGCTCATGGGCCATACAAAAATAAATGGCAGCGCGGATCTGGCCCATGGGTCAGAGTTGGCTGGTCCTTGGTATACACTAATACTAGTTCCTGACCTAGGTCAGACTAGCTGCATTAAGAATGATCTGAGTAGCCTTTTTAAAAGAAAAAAGAAATGCAGATTCATGCCCTTGCCACGGTGGCTCAGTTGGTTGGAACCTCATCCCATGCACCAGAAGGTCAGGGCACATACCTAGGTTGTGGGTTCAATTCATGGTCCAGATGGGTACGGGAGGCAACTGATCGATGCCTCTCTCGCACATCAACGTTTCTCTCTCTCACCCTTCCTAAAATCAATTTTTAAAAAATGCAGATTCACATGTCCCACTCCAGAGGTTCTGATTAAATCAGCTACAGAGAAATCTGTGCTCACCAGGATCTGGGAACCACCAGCTCACCTCTCAGGTCACGTTGTCCTGAAACACTGGGGCTCTCCGTCACCTGCCTCTACTAGCTGTGCGGCCTGGGTGAGCCACTGCCTCTCTCTGGATCTCATTTCCCGCACTGATAAAATGAGAGAGAGGGCTGCCTGCTGGGTGTGCCCAGGTCTTTTCCAGCTCTGACATCTATGATTTAGAAGATACATAGAAGCATCCCAGATTAAGTGCAACAAAGCAGCAAGCCACACTTTTGAGGAGAAAGCCTGTTATTACTTATTCTTTCACATCACACCACGGTAGAACTCTCCTGAATTGGTGATTTTGCTCCCTGCCAAGTCCAGGGCCAACAGTGTCCAATGCTATCCTGACAACTATACTTATTGTGGGCAGGGGAAGCATGGAGCAAGCCCATGGCAGACTGTGCCCTAAGCTGCGTCTTCCTGGCCTATTTCCCCTATTTTTATCTCAGCAGAACAGTGAACATGGTAGAGCGAATGAATAGGGAGATTGGTGATGGGCTGACTTTTAAAAATAAAACATGAAAGAATTTTTATGCCATATACATAGGTGATTAAATCTCCATAATCATCGTTAAACATCTGGTGAGGATCCAGAAAAGGAGGTTCGTCCCTTTCAACACTGTGCTCCAACACCAGACCCTTTCCGGCCCAGGAGAAGCTGGGAAGGGCAGCAAGCTTTGGATTCTTACAGAATACTTCTTAAGCAATAATCACTCGGTGCCCATAAAGTCCAACAATAGTTTACCTAATCTGTCTTAAATTAGATCTTTGTGAAGTAAATGAGTTAAAAGGGAAACTGAAATTGGATTGTGGTTTGCTGCCCAAGGGGAAATATCAGTTTATCACAACAGCCACTGAATGTGTTTGAGCACACGGCCCATTAGGAGCAGTGGAACAGCTCTTAACGAGTTATGGCCTAGAGTATTAATAAATGTGTCACGCTGGCATAAAATGAGCCTTTTGAAAAGCACAGGCTTTTCATTTCTAATTAGCAATATGGGCCTCGGAGCACACGACGGAGGAGTGCTGCTGTGGATAACTCAGGCTAAAATGTATTCTCTTTGGGGTCCACATAAGGGGAGGAACATTGTACAAGTTACAAGCACACGGTGCCAGTTACAGGCACATTCACATCAACGCCAAATCCCAGCATACTGCAAATGCAATACAATGACATACAGAGTTACCAGCATATTGCAGTGCAGCCGACTTATTAGCATCTCCCCACACTCACCCAGGATGGGGTTAATTTTTTTAACCATACAAAACGTATACATTAAAGTAATAAAGGGTACGTAAATATGAAAAGACCTTATAGAGAAGGGTATTCAATGCAGGAGTGGAATATACCACAAAACAGGAAGCTTCTCAGAGAAATATTTATTATCCAGTCCCTGGTTCGCTGTGGCTCTCCGCTCAAACAAGCTCTCCCTCTCCTGAGGTTATCCTCTCAGTTAGGGCACAGATAGCCCACAGGTCTCTAATGACCTTCCGGCTGTAATGCAGACCTAGAGGCTGAGAGATGTCCTCATCTCCCAGAGGGCAGCTGGGAACCAATATCTTTTGAATTTATCTTACTATAACTGTCATTGATTGACACGGACTTACGACTGTCTCCCAGAGTTTGCCACCTACATCTTAACTGTTTAACCTCTAGAACTGCCTAACCCTCTAATTTTTAACTGACTTCTCTAGCCTTAAATCCTTGCCTGCCTAAACCTAATATATATATACCTTATGCTCCTAGACCTATGTACCTCTTCTGAACCAGGCAACTGGCCAGTTTGACTTAACAATAGTTGTTAGCTCTTTCCTGCCTAACTATAAATTCCCAAATTACAAATTCTCAATTCTGGTACTTTTTGCCAGGGGAACATCCTTGCTGCCTATTGGTTTGAGTGTGCCTGCACAGAGCAGTCCTCTCCTACCCACTAATGACGTAAGTGCAGCTGCTCTGAAGGGCAGCTACAGCAGGGAGAACAGCATAGCCAGTGGTCCGCTAATCAGCAGAGAAGTGGCACTCACTTCTGAGAACCTGTCCATACAGCCAACACGGCAGCAGACAAATAAACGTCCTGTCTGATTTCCTGTTTTAATGAAGGATAATATAATCCCGAATCTGAACAGACCCTACTGCAGACTGGGAAGCTGCTCGGGAATAAATGACCTGTACTGTCAAAATGATCGCACCACGTTGAAAAGAGCCCCGATACCTTTCTTAATGCTGATCTGCTTAGTGGGTCCCTCAAGAAAATTCACAGTGAGTGTCCCAGGATGTCCCAGGCAAGGCTCCAACAAAGGCACAACTGGCCTGAATTTCCAGAGTACTGTGTTCTGGTACCCAGCCAGCCTTAGAAATACTGAACTGAAGCTGGACATGTGGACACAGGCAAGTCCCCCACCTCTCTTTATACTTGTACTTTTGTTTGAACTATATGAAAATTTAGAGTTCTCCTCTTCCAGTCTCTATTCCACTATATGAGGATTTGAGCAAGCGAGATCGCTAAATCCTATATTTGTGTTTTAATCCTTCCAGTCTATTTGGAGAAATAATAACATTTAACACGTATTAAACATTTACTCTGCAGCACACACCCTACTCATATTAAACATTTACTCTGTGGCAGACACCCTACTCAGATGTGTTATGCAACAACTATCTCACAACAACTACTCCATGAGGTAAGCACTATTGTATAGGTCAGGGGTGGGCAAACTTTTTGACTCGAGGGCCACAATGGGTTCTTAAACTGGACCGGAGGGCCGGAACAAAAGCATGGATGGAGTGTTTGTGTGAACTAATATAAATTCAAAGTAAACATCATTACATAGAAGGGTACGATCTTTTATTTTTTTTTTTTAGTTTTATTCATTTCAAACGGGCCATCCGGCCCGCGGGTCGTAGTTTGCCCACGGCTGGTATAGGTGATGATACTGAGGCAGGAAGGTTAAGTAACTTGCCTAAGACTACAAAGTTTTTAAGGGGCGAAACTTAGAACTGCTCTAAGATAATGTAACTCCAGAGCCTATGCTTTTAATGATCAGACCACACTGCAGTTTTAAAAAGCTTCAAGAGTACTTATCAAATGTAGCCCCTCACTTTATAAGAAACCAAGTACAGAATGCTCTGCCCAAGCCAAGGGCGCAGAGCTGGAGAGCAGGAGTAGGAGAGTCACTAGGGTCCAGGTGACCTGGCGTCTAGCCCTGAACTCTTCACCACACCAGGTCCCGTGATCCCATTCACAGGTCAATCAAGGAACCTCTTCTACTTAATTCCTTTAACTCTGCATATGCCTCAGAGATCACACAGCTCTTTATGGTCTTTTCCTCCAATTTAAGCCTGATGAAGATAATGCTATGTCACATCTGTCTGCGGCTTTACAGTTTTCCAGGTGCTTCTGCATACAGTTTCTGATTTGGTTTGACCTTGTAACCCCGTGCCCTCCAACCCACATTTGGAGCAGCTGACACCCTTCCTGCCCACATCCTGCTCAAGGAAGCCATATCTGGCAGGACAGCAGCACCGTGCACCTGCTGCAGCGCTGAGCCAGCACGATGCTGCTCCCCAGACAGGGCACCTCTGAACCTCCTGCTCTTCCTCGCTGACCTTCCATATGTGTTTGCCTTTGAACTTCTTCCCGTTCACCCTCGCAGGGTGCACAGACTGCAGCTGCTCTAGGGCAGAGCAAAATACAGGTTTATTATCTAAGCGTATCGACCCCTTGATTCACTGTATTCATATTCTAGAATCTGTTCTCATTCTCCTCTCTTGGTCAAAGCAGCAGAGCAGAGTGGTTTAGAGGCTTTGAGGCCACAAGCCCTGGATTCAAAACCCAGCTTTGTTACTTATTAGCTAGTATGATTTCAGGCAGCTTATGTTGCTACAGTTCGGGTATCTCATTGATAAAATAGGGAGAATGACTGAAAGTGTCTACTTTAACAGGATGTTACGAGGAGTAAATGAAATCCACAGAAAGTCCCTAATACAGTCCTAGCACAGACTCAGCATTCAATAAATGCTGTGATTCCGATGGTGCCATTGTCATCACCGACGACTGCTGCCCCTCCACGCCTCCTGACCTTGGGCTCCAAACGCAGGGTGCCCTTTAGGACAGTCTGAGGCCGAACAGTCACACTGCGTAGTATTCACACGCTTGATATAAGCCAGCAGAACACTTGAGCATAGACTCCAGAGTCACTGGGACATACCTGTATAGCTACACTGGCTCAAAATGGGCCCCAAAGGTTATTTCAGACCCGAGAACTATGAAGTGGGAGAAAATAAAATCTGCTTAGAATGCACGAGGTGGGATCCAACCTGCCCCTCCAGCTTTATCTTCTGTCTTAACCAAACTACACCCCATGCTCCAGTCACAACCGAAGTCACTATTTGAATGATTTGACTTTTCGTGCTTTTCTGCCTTTGCATGTACTGTTGTTTATACCTGAACTACTCTTTGTTCTCTTCTCCAACAAGTGAATTTATTTTTTACCAGACTTTAATACTTTACGGTCCAGCTCAAATGTCACCTCCACTCTGAAGATGGCCCCGTTCAGCTCTCTCCAACAGAACTATCCTTCCTTACTGTGTGTCCCCACAACATTTTGTACTTACTTCTTTTAGATCAGTTTGCATAGTATCATCATTTTTTTGTTTACATATCAGTATCTCTCACTGAACCCTGAGATCCGTAAAGACAATGGTATATCTTCTAACTACTGCGACTTTCTCAGCTTAGCAAGCAGAGTATGTAATATGATGCCCATCTGGCCCAAGGTAGACAGTTCAGATATGTTTGTGGAATGAATGAATGAATTTCTGGACATGAGAAAATTATATAGCTACAATCAACTTACTTATAACTACATGCAACTTTCTGCTATGTATATAATTAAAACTATGTTATCACCTTTTCTATCCTTCATCAAATTATCAAATGAATGTAAAAATACTCAGCTCTTTACATAATAAAAACTCATTAATTTTAGTTAAAGAAGTCTTCTAGTCTTTTCTATGTCTTTGATAACACGCTAAAGATATGATATGAAACAAATAAACTAAAACAAAACAAAACACCATGCTAACTCATATTGAGGCTGTGCAAAATGATGAAAAGTACCTAAAAACGACAGAACACAAAAAACAATTCTGCAATATACTCTAATAAAACAACATGGTATATAGAAAGCGCATGAGTATTAAATGCACACATCGCTGAAACTGAAACCTGGCTCTACCACACATTAGTTGAGGGAATTTGAACACGTAAATGAACATTTCTGAGCCATAATTTTTTTCTTGTAAAAATGTGCAACATTCTACCGAGAGCTCCCTAATATTAGTGATCCTCAAGGACTGCAGAAAGTTGGGGTGTCAATAATATCTAGAATTTGGGTGGTATCAACTAAAATAGCAGATGAAAGAAGGTAAGTGGGTTTGGGTAGAGAAAACGAGTCAGTTTTGAGCACAGTGAGTTACCTGCGGGAAATCCAGTTAGAGATGCCTGGCAATGTGTTGAATATTTAAGGAGTGTTCTAGGCTAAAGATACAGATTCAAGAGTATTGAGATAATGGATGAGGTCACCCAGGGAGAGAGAGTGTGCCAAATGAGAGGAACATAGGCCAAGGAATGAACCCCAGAGAATATTAACATTTAAGAGAAAGGAGGAGAAAATGAAAGAGAAAGAGAAGGAATAGTCCAAGATATAAGGAGAATTAGGCCAAGGAAGCAAAGAGCTGCAGGAATCATAGAGTAATAAATGCTCTCAAATACAGAGGTTCAGTGAGATACTAATAAGAAATGAAAAAATGCCTGTTAGATTTGGCAACTTGAAATCATAAAGGATCTTATCATGGGAATGTCAGTAGAGAGGTAAGGTCGCAGAGCCAGGCTGCAAGAATGGAGGACTGGGAGGGAGATGTGCAGGTGGTGATGGTGAATAAAGGCTGCCCTTTAAAAGTTTCAATGGCATGAAAAGAGAGATTAGGTTAGTTAGGGATCTGAGGTCAAGAGAGGGTTCATTAGGATGGGAGAGATGTTGAGTATGTTTACAAGCTGAGGGGAAGGAACTAATATGAGAGGGAAAGATTGAAAGTACAGAAAAGAGAGGGGACAGCTGAGAGAGTGAAGTTGTAGAGATTGAGGTCAAAGGCACAGGGATTGATCTTGACGGTAGATGGGATACCTCATTCTCTGAAACTGAAGGAATCTCTTATTCAAACTTAATTCAATAGGCCATACTTTGTTACTTCAACGAAGTGTCTGGAAGAGGAATGCTTCTTCAGAGCCTGTATCAAAAATTCTGCTAGAGTCAGAGTTGGCAAAAACTGTCATATAATGGGGCAATCCTAATGTTACCTGTGTCAAACAGGATTACATGGAACGAACTTTAAAACTAATGTGAATTTGGAAACAACTAGTAAGATAAGCATTCGTTTGTACAATGACAATAGAGTCTTACTCTCCTTGACTAAAAAAGAACTTTAAAGTATGGCTAATTTAAAATATTATCAGAACATTTCTCTTAGCAATCTTTTTTTCTTAGATATCTTGTGGGAAGCTGCCTATTGTCTTCACTAGCAGAGAGGTGTGGACAAGGGACCTAGCAGGCTGGTGATCCTTGAAGCCCTTGCAAAGGTCAGGGCTGTGCACCCACGCTTAGTCCAGACAATGGTAGCTGAAGCAACTTCCCCATTTACTATTATGTAAATCCTTGCTGATGCGCTAGTCTGCCTATTACTGGAAATTGCCTGCCTAAGGGCTATGGGTGGATCCCAAACCAATAAAAGGTTGGAGAAGCCTGAGCACCAGTGGAAGTCCTTCCCCTTGAGTTGGACTTGCCCGCCTGGCCCCCCAGCATTTCCAAATTATCTCTTGTTTCTTCTCTTTCATTTGTGTGCGGCTCCTCTTCCAGATCCTGAACCCTGAACCACGCGGGACGTGGGGGGAACAAACATTACACAATATCTATTCAGACAAGGGAAACAAGAAAAAAATAAACAAGTGGGACTACATCAAACTAAAAAGTTTTTGCATAGCAAAGGAAACCATCAACAAAATGAAAAGACAACCTACTGAATGGAAGAGGATAGTCACCAATGATATATCTCATAAGGGATAATATACAAATTTATAAAGAACTCATAAAACTCAACACAAAAAAACAAACAATCCAATTAAAAAGTGGGCAGAAGACTTGAACATACACTTCTCCAAAAAAGACATACAGAAGGCCAATAGTCACATGAAAAGATGCTCAAAGTCACGAATCATCAGAGAAATGCAAATTGAAACCACATGAGATAACACCTCACACCTGTCAGAATGGCGATCCTAAAGTTGTAATATGCAAATGGTTGTTATGTAACGACCGACCTGGTAACAACCAGATCAAGGATAAGCAGGAGGGTGGGGCATCGAGGTACAAGCTGGCAGTGGAGAGCTACAGGAGGGGGCAGGGCAGCAAGCTATGGGGGGTGGGGGGCAGGGCAGAGGGGGGCTAGGGGAGCTACAGGAGGGCAGCAGCAAGCTACTGGTGCATGGATTCGTGCACAGGGCTACTAGTCATTAATAAATCAACAAACAACAACCGTTGGCAAGAATGTGGAGAAAAGGGAACCCTCATGCATTTTTGGTGGGAATGCAGATTGGAGCAGCCACTATGGAAAACAGTAGGGAGGTTCCTCAAAAAATTAAAAATGGAATGACATTAACAACTCAGCAATCCCCTTCTGGGTATATATCTGAGAAACCCAAAACACTGATTTGGAAGAATATATGTACTCCTGTCTTCATTGCAGCATTATTTACAATAGCCAAGATATAAAAGCAACCCAAGTGATGAGTGGATAAAAAAGTTGTGGTACATTATATACAATGGAATATCAGTAGGCCATAAAGAAGAGTGAAATCTTACCATTTGTGGCAGCATGGATGGACCTAGAGAATATTATGCTAAGTGAAATAAGTCAGTCAGATAGAAACAAATACCATATGATTTCACTTATACCTGGAATCTAAAGAACAAAACAAACAAAATAAAAAGACTCATAGATACAGAGAAAAGACCTGATGGCTGCCAGAGGGGAGGAGGGTTGCAGGACTGGGTGAAAAAGGTGACGGGATTAAGAATTACAAATTGGTAGTTACATAATAGTCACAGCATAAGGAATACAGGCAATAATGTCATAATAACTGTGTATGGTACCAGGTGGGTACTGGAAATATTGGAGGGAACACTTTGGAAAGTTCCAACCACTATGCTATACACATGAAAACTAATCTATAATAATAAAAGCATGATATGCTAATTAGACAGGACATCCTTCCTGATGACCTTTCGGATGAGGCTGGGGCTGTGAGGGCCAAGGCAGAGGCAGCCGCTGCTGAGGCGGGGGGGCCGAGCCCCTTGCACGAATTTCATGCATCAGGCCTCTAGTACAAAATAATACTGAATGTAAACTGTAATTAAAAAATAAAATTTAAATTAAGAAGTATTGTCAGAAGATGATCAATATCGTTGTAGTCTTTAAACATCCTCCAACATTTAAATGATTATTATTAAATAACCCATTGAATAGGTCAGTTCTCAGAGTAAGGTTCCATAACTCACACCCTGCAGAAGCCATCATAGACTAATTCCTAAAATTACCAATCAGTGGAATGTTAGGACTGAGGTGATTAGCTAATAACACACATCCTAGAATTCAAGCAACAGTTGTCTCATACACTGTAGCTCAGAACTTTGGAATCACAACTTAGTACTTATACAAAGACAAGAAGCCCAGAAGTTCTTTTCTGGAGAAAATTATAGGTTTATCTGCAGGAACCCCTATAGCTCACACTGATGCAGAAATGTATTGAACTAAAAATCCAAGATGGGCAAACTCTCAACAGAGTGACAATACTGGGTTTTAAACAACTCAGAATATCTGCATTATAGGTCCCTTTTAAAGCTTATGATTTAGTACCAGCTTAAAGCCTAATTAAGACACTAATGTCTGAGTAATCATGTAGCCTTTGGTTATTCTGGATTCTCCAAGTTTAGTCTCCGTACCAAGTCAGAGCACCACAAACTAAAGTACCTGGACCGTATTATCATCACCAATGCACTTATCATTATTCATAATGATGTTATTTCTTCACTTGTCTCTGAACAAAACTAAGTTCCAAGAGTGTATAGGACTTGTCTGGAACAGAGGCTGGGCCTACAGAAAATGCTCAATAACAATTTATCAAATGAATGACGGAATGCTCAACTCTCCTTTATCCTCCACAATAACAAAAGACTTGACTATCCCTTCCCCTAACTTTCCACTTCCATCACTTTAGTTCAGACCCTCATTACTCCATGTTTGGTCTCTCTGCCCCAGTTCTCTTTCCGTCTGGTCCATCCTGCATATCCCTGCCACGCCCACCTCCCTAAAACACAGCTTTGTTCACATGTCCTTACTACAATTCAAAAACCTTCAGTAGCTCCCGACTGCTTATCAAGTAGACACCAAACTTCTTAGTCTAACACTGTAAGTCCTCTGTGATTTAGCTCCAGCTCTCCCTTCCCAGCGTTGTCTCCCATTGCTCCTGTCATTTCCCCACATTCCAATCAAATCATACGACTCAGCTTTTCCTTAATTGTCCTATGTCCAGTCTCTGAGCTTTTGTTCATACTGTTCTTTGTGCTGGAGTGTTGCCGTCTACCCCTCTTTCCTAAAATCCAAGGTGTAATTCAAATAGCACTCTTACTATGAAGTAAGGCCCGTTCTGGGGTCCCTCTGTCAAAAGTGGTATCACATTATACACTCCCATGTTATAAGCTAATTAATGGTAAAGAATTGACTTTATTAATCTCCCCCCATAACAACCTAATGCCCCCAATGCCTCACATATAGGAAGTACTCAAGAAGTATTTGTTAAATAAATGGGTCATATTTTATTATGAGGCAACCCAAGCCACTATATTTTCCATGCCAGCTTCTCTCATTTCCTTTATAGTCAGTTATGATAGCTCATACAGCCAAGAAAAAAACAAAATACTTAATACAAGTAGACTTGTTTAATACACACGTGATACCAATAAATCAGGTATCAATTCAAGCACTAGATAGAGGCTGTTACCTAATGCCTCTTATAAAGTCTCTTCAAGTTCTAAGGTTCTACAAGAGGCATGTCAAGACTGCTAACACTTAACAATAGTTATCTAGCCCTCTGAAAAATACCCCCAAAACATCAGGAAACCTATTTCCTGATCTACTTCCTGAGACCCTAAAGGAAACTAATTCTTTGGGAAAGGAAAATATATATTGGTAATTGTCTTTTTTCCTCCTAGAGTTCATTTTTGCAGATGGAAAATTTTTTCATTATAATGTTACCTTTTTTTATTCAAAGCATTTAGAAAAGCACAGTGTTTTCATATGCATTGTTTCATAAGATTAATTAATTCACTCAACAAATAATGACTGAGCACTTACTATAGGGCAGACACTGCTCTGGCTGAAGAAAATATAAGAGGATGAATAGTTAATAAATAAATTAAGTAATTATACACCAATGGAGAAAAATGAAGCAGTGTTCAGGCAATAGGCTATTTCATCTCATTTTTTTAAAATATGTTTTTACTAGAGGCCCAGTGCATGGATTCATGCACCGGTGGGTCCCTCAGCCTGGCCTGTGCCCTCTCACAATCCAGGACCCCTTGGGGGATGTCAGATTGCCAGTTTCAGCCCGATCCCTGGCCTGTGGGGGTCAAGCCGAAACCGGCAGTCCAATATGCCCCGAGGAATGTAGTAGTGCATGAAGCGCAGGTGGCCAGGGAGGAGCCCGAGCCCAGGCCTGGCACCACACCGCTCGCTCCTGCTCGTCCCGGCCCCTCTGCACCTGCGGACACCACTCCACTCGGTAGCACTGCCATGGAGGCGGGAGAGGCTGCGCCACTGCAGCTGCGCTTGCCAGCGTAAGCCTGGTGTCTGGCATCTGTCGGTCAGTTGAGCAGCACTCCCTCTGTGGGAGCACACTGACCACCAACGGGCAGCTCCTGCGTTGAGCGTCTGCCCCCAATGGTCAGTGCGCATCATAGCAACTGGTCGCTCAGTCAACCAGTCGCTTAGGCTTTTATATATATATAGACTGATTTCAGAGAGGAAGGGAGAGAGATGGGACATCAATGATGAGAGAGAATCATTGATTGGCTGCCTCTTACATGCCCCCCACTGGGGATTGAGCCCTCAACCCAGGCATGTGCACTTGACTGGAATCGAACCTGGGACCCTTCAGACTGCAGTCCAATGCTCTATCCACCAGCTAGGGTTAGGGTGTTTCACTTTAGATAGGGTAGTCAAGAAATGATCTTCACAACACCCTATACCAGTAAGTGAGATATTAGCCAGTACCATAATCTTTATTTTCTAGGTTTGGGAAACTGAGACCCTGAATAGTTAAGTGACAAGCTCAAGATCACCTACAATTAGATCGACATCCAATGGGATCAGAAACAAGGTTTCACAACTTTTGGTCTAATTTGCTAAGGCTATAATAGAGGACTCTGACTTGGGAATGTTTAATTAAATTCCTTTCCCTAGATAATGCTGCTTGGAGGGTGGAAAAGAACCCCAAACATGAACATCACTAATCCGTCACCCTGAGAATGACCTACCTCCCATCAGCTCACAAATATTTGCCTCAATTTGATTTGGTGAATAAAATAAGGAAAACACTATTTTATTTTCTTATATTGTTGCAAAAATATAGCAAAATAAAACAAAGTTTTAATATATGTTGTTTTTATTTAAAACAGAAAGCAGCATCTAGGTTTATCGTGTAAAAGTAGACAAGGCAACACCTCATTAGCAACACTTCAGATCACACCTAGTGAATGTAAACTCTCCTTTAACAGCCTGTCTCCGCTCAGCCTGTTAAAAGTGTGTGAAAAAAAGATTCTGCAAGGATTTTCTGCCAGAAGCTCATGGGACACACACTCTCTCTCTATCTCTCCCCCCATCACTAGAGTTCTTCACGTGGGAAGCTGATGACTCTAATATCAGTGATGTAAGGAGAAGAGTGTAAGGAACAAGGTGCCCTGCCACACCTAACCTGAGTTAAACCTAAAGCCCTACCAAAGACAGAGCTGAAGACCATAATGTGTTATAGAAACTCAGAAGGAAGAGAAGACAGTTCCGGGGTAGGAGAATCAAGTTAGGCTGTAAGAAAAAGAGGCCTCAGGTCTGGACCTAGACGAATGGATCGTGTTAAAAGGTAAAATTAGCCTGGCCCATGTGGCTGCGTGGTTGAGTGTCAGCCCGTGAACCAGGAGGTCATGGTTCAATTCCTTTCAGGGTTTCTGGCTTGATCCCCAGTAGGGGGCATGCAGGAGGCAGCCGATCAATGTTTCTCTCTCATCGATGTTTCTTTATCTCTATCCCTCTCCCTTTCTCTTTCTAAAATCAATAAAAATACATTTTTTTAATTTAAAAAAAGGTGAAGTTAAAGTACAGAGTACTTTCCAAGAGGAGGAGATAGAAGCTAGAAAAGAGGAGACACTAAGGAAACCACTTAGTAGTTTGCTACTGCTAAAACATGTGATAGGCATAAAAGTGAAACACAATTAGAGAGATAGAGACAGGTCCAACTGCATCTTGCATATATTATAGATAAAAAAAATTGAAGGCCAGAGAATTTGAGTGATTTGACTAAGGGCAAACAAGAGGCAAAGGTAGAACTGAAACGAAGGTTTTTATTTTCCTAGTTAGGTGTTCTTTTCACTAAACCATCCTGCTGGTAGGCAAACTGTGGCTCGCGAGCCACATGCAGCTGTTTGGCCCCTTGAGTGTGGCTCTTCCACAAAATACCACGTGCGGGCACGCACGTACAGTGCGATTGAAACTTCGTGGCCCATGCGCAGAAGTCGGTATTCTGTGGAAGAGCCACACTCAAGAGGCCAAAGAGCCGCATGTGGCTCATGAGCGGCAGTTCGCCGACCACTGGTAGGGGATTGGCACATGTGGGAGATAACCTTCCTTTAAATAGTAGGACTCTGTGGAGAAGTTAAGTAAATTGCCTCCAGATTACATATCCAGCTGAACAGCTGTGGCGATATTGATACTGAGCCCATGTCCGTGGAATACCTTGTCTATGGCTGCTAGGCTACTCAGAGCCCCTTCACTTGAGAAGATACAATACTGGAGCTGAAACGAATGCCATCCTTTCCTCAGAAGCACTGCACTTCTTAGGACCCATCCTAAGAAGGGTCCATAAACCACGGGGATTATCAGGGATGTGAATGAAAAAGCAGGGTTTTTGTGTTTGTTTTTTTGTCTCTATATTTGCCTTATCTAGCTTCAGAACAGAGCCAGCTGAATCTGAGGACCAATTAGTGAAAAATTAGAAATGCAGGGAACTAGAAATATATTGTAATGAACTAAGAGTTAGGAGGTATGGGTTCTAGTCCTCGCTCTATGACTAATGATGATGTTGGCTGTTATTTTTTTCCCCTAAGTATTTTTAATTGAGAGAGAGAGAGAGAGAGAGAGATGGGGGAGAGAGAAAGAGAAAGATCAATTTTATTGTCCCACCTATTTATGTATTCATTGGTTGATTCTTGTATGACCAGGGAGAGGGGATCGAAACTCCTGCACGTCCCCTGTCGGGGATCAAGCCCGCAATCCAGGCATATACCCTGACTGGGAATTGATCCCACAATCAATCCCACAATGCTCAACCAACTGAGCCACACTGGCCAGGGATGGTGGGTTGGCTTCTAACAAAGTACTTTACACTTCATTACATTTATAAAATGAGGAGGCTAAATGAGAGGCTCTCTAAGGCTACCATAATATAATTTTCTATGATTCTAGGTAGCCATCAATTTGCAGGAAAAGGCAGACATGAAAAGTAGAAGGTAAAATGAGCTTTGGGAAACCGCATTGCCCTATTTAAAGGCTCAGTAAATTCTATAATTTGGGTTTTTGTTTATGGGACTTTTTTTTAAGTTGAATTTATTGAGGTTAACAAAATTATATAGGTTCCAGGTGCACAATTCCACAACACAGCATCTGTACAATGTATTATGTGTTCACCACCCCAAGTCAAGTTTCCTTCATCACCATTTATCCCCACTTTACCCTCCTCCACCTCCCCGTATCTCCACCCTCCAGGACTTTCTTATAAGAGGACATACGAAATTCAACAAAAAGAATACATAAATCAATGACCAGTTTTAAGAAACAGGAAAAGGGGTAGGAGCCTACTCTGAAGGCTTTCTTTCAAAGAAAGGAGACATTAGAACAAGGTGCCAAGAGGCAAAGAAAATGTTGTAGCATTGGGAGGTCTGAGGCAATCCAAAGAGATGATCCAGGTTTTTTCAAGAACCAGCAGGGAAGTCAGTTGAAATGCAACGAGGACAATACTGTTGAGGACGACAAGAAGCGGATGACAGCTCAAACCAGCACCAGCTGGTACAAGAGTATCCTGAAAATATGATATACAAATTTTTAAGGCTCTGTGTGCCTGGATAGTGTGAAATCCACAATGGGAGTAAACCAGGACTTTACTAACAGAGAAGGAGCTTTCTTTCACCCTTAAAATAAAGAGGGAATAAAATAAGAAACAAGTTTCTATGAGAGTAACAAAAACTATTAATTAATTTGAAAAGATAAAGAAATCCACTCTCATCATTTAGCAAAGGAAAGAAATTCTAGTTTGCAAGAAGTATTTAAGGCAGTTCTGGAAAAACTATAGAACGGAACGTCCTCTTAAAGTCATTTCTAACCTCAAGATTTTTTTATTTTGGTTTAATCCCCAATGTGCTTCCTTGAAGCGGGAGGCCTTGCTAATTTGACGTAGTGAAAGGCCTAGTTAGTAAGAAGTAATGCCAGTGAAGATTTGCAAGTAAGCTTTAGCAAACGTATCTTTAATCAACTGAAAAATCCCTTACTTAAAAGTATAATTAAAACTTCTGAAGTGCTACTAATGTTCTTTCTTGTCATGGGTGTTACTTTGCTTGATAATAATCATTGAATTAGGTACTTAACGAACTTTTCAGCATGGTGGCATAGTATGGTGGTATAGTTCACAATTATTTTTAAAGGATTTCAAAAATAACAACATAACAATTAAAGCTATTCTTTCCACGAACTATTTACCCATATGGTGAAACCAAAGGCTGAAGTCAGACTGTCTATCACGAAAGCCAGTCCCTCGTGGAACATTATCAGTATCTGGCGTAGCTAAGGAATGATACTGACCAGGGCCAGAAACCCACCCACTTTGGCTCCTCTCCCCCAGGCCAGGGCCACTGAAGTCTGAGACATTAGATATTGTCTACGGGGCAGGGATCATGGGGAAGGCATGAAAAGGAACACTGGGGCTCTGACAGCGAATAGCTCTATATGTTTTTCATATATTAATTCAGGCTCAAAAAAGAAAACTTAATTTGTATATGAGTTAGAAAAATCAAGAGTTCAAATAAAAGTGAAGAGGTTTTAGCCATCTGAAAGGCAAGGGTCCACAGGGCTTTCCCTGTCTGCTTATGGGTATGAGTACTTTCTGAAAAAGTTATACCAACTGGCCAAACTTATTTAAGTAGGCACAACCTGAATCCTGCAAGTTATCATTCATTTATAGTTCTAATAAGGACATGGATGCAAGTGTAGGAAAGAGGAAGAAAATATATTTCAAAACTTTACAACTAAAATATTTTTCTAAAAACAGTCGAAGTTTCTATGCTCCCTTATTCACTCACCCAGAAAGTAAGTTTGCCTCCTCTCTCACCCACGTACCCCTACTCGCAAAGGCCCATGTAAAAAAGTTAAACTTCAAAAAAGGGAAGAGTAAATGGGGAAACTGATGACAGTTTATGAAAACTGCTTAGGTCCAGAACTTGGTATCTGAAAAAAAATCCTTAAAAATTATGTCCAACTTCTCAGTTTCTGGATGAGAAAATTTAGGTCTATCGATGTGCAGTGACTCGCTAAAGGGCATGAATTAGTTTTGAGAAGTTTGTTTCTTCACTTATTACTTTCTTTTCCCATAAATTACTTTGTAGCTTGAAAAATACATATACTAAAAAAAGAAAAACAGAAATAGTAAGCATGGTAAATTATGGTAGAGTCAGGATTTATTACATCCAGTCTACTGTTCTTTATATTATGTTGTGTTCCTTACACTTTCTAAATTTCCCAGTGGAAGATATAAGCTACTGGTTCCACTTTTTCCTATTAGGTAGGACCATTTTGTGTAGAGAGTGTCTTAAAAGCTTTTGCCATCCTGAACTAAAAGTGCTTCCATAAGTATAACTAAGTCAAAGAGATCTAGTGGCCTGGTCTTACTTCTGTCCCATAATTAAGCCAAAGAAACGGAAATTTCTTCTAAAATGGAAATACTAAAAGGAGATTTAATTAAAGGCAGTTTTGTTAATAAAGGCAGTTTAGTTAAGCTTTATATTTATAAAAATATAATTACACAACCCCCCCTCTCCCGAATCTGGAAAAACAATTGATTTAATTACTTAAATGACATCTGTTAAAAGAGGGATCCCCTAAAATGGTATCCACTGTTAGTCCTCACTGTTCAATGGCTAATTGCTTGGCTGGTGGGTTATCCGGGGGATCTGCTTCTCTACTTGTTGCCTTGTTTTGTAAGTTAATCATGAGGAAGAAACCCAAGGTTTGGTCGATTATTTGTTAGGGAGTTTTGAAATTCGACCAAGTGAAGATTGGGATTTCTTTCACCTATGCTCCTTACTAGCAGGAATAACAGGATAGACTCTAATGCAAGAATCAGTGCTCGCTCAACCCAGACAACTGTGTAACAAGGCCAAAGACCCAGAGTTTCTCCTCATTGACCCAGTTTGGCTTCCTCTATTCTATTCCTGTGCCCAGTAGTGATGCTTCAATGTAAAACATAGAGCTGGTAAGAGTACAAATCTATCATCTCCACTGTATTAACAGGCTGTGTTAATGTCACAATACCAACACCAACCTTATTTTTATTTATTTTTTGCTAATCCTCAGCTGAGAATATTTTTTCCATTGATTTTTAGAGAGAGTAGGAGGGAAGGAGGGAAGAAGGGAACACATTGATTAGTTGCCTCCTGCACGTGCCGGCCATGGATCAAACCTGCAACCCAGGTCCATGCCCTTGATCGGGAATCGAACCTGAGACCCTTTAGTGCACACCAACGCTCTGACCATCGAGCAACACTGGCCAGGGCCATCTTTATATTTAAAGATAGAATTTTGAATGTGAGTGTGAGATTCTTTAGGGCTATACCATCTTTTACTATGTCATCTTTCTTGGACTCTATTAAATACTTCCATTCCATTTATGTCCTCTTCTTCTAATCTGGGCAGGAGCCAAAAAACATAAGTCTTATTAAGAGAGTTCAGAAGTGCCACAGCCCACAAATGACCCTTAGCAGCAATTAAACTGAAAAATAACCCCCATGAGCCAGAACTGCAACGAAAGGTTAACTACTTATCCAAACTCTGGCAAAGAGGCAGCTCTTCCTCCCGTTTGCCCCGAGCCTGCGAGGAAAGGGGATGTGAAGCTGTCCCTCCACCTCCTGCCACTCACTTTCTGCGTCAGATAGTATGGGTCAAAGTCCTCCAAGGGCACAGCGACCAGGCCTTGTGGGATGTCCCCATAGATGAAAGGCAAACTCTTCCCGGCTTCCAGGTCACTGTTGGGCTTGGGCTTGCTGTCCTCATCGTCGTCCCGGTGGCTGCCATCTCCCTTTGGTGGTTTCTTAAGCTTGCTCTCGGCAATGCGCCTCTCGATGTTTGCCAGCGACTCGGGAGTGAAAGGCTTGAAACTATCAGGGCCTGGTGGTGCGAGCAGCCGCCCTGCCATCTTCTCATCCTGCAGCAGCTTCGTTAGTTATGCTGCGTCCAGGACAGGCCAGCTCTGGAAGGAAAAGCAACACAGACAGCATTCATCAATCACTGCTCGGAAAGGAGGACAGCCTAAACCGTCTCCCTCAGCCTATACCCACAGCCTCTGCATCACATCGTTTCTTCCATGACATGGTTACACTTCTCTTCAGAAAAATCTGCGGCGTGAATGGATTAGGTCATGTCATAACCACCCCTCAGGGGAATGATCAGCCTGAAGATCAAAAGATGGGAGTTTCCTGAATGCTGGTATTTATTATTCACTTAAGATGCAACTCATTGCCCTAACTGGTCTGGCTTAGTGGCTAGAGCATCGGCCTGTGGACTGAAGGGTCCCAGGTTTGATTCCGGTCAGGGGCATGTACCTTGGTTGCAGGCACATTCCCAGTGGGGGGTGTGCTGGAGGCAGCCGATCGATGTTTCCCTCTCATCGATGTTTCTGACTCTCTGTCCCTCTCCCTTCCTCTCTGTCAAAAATCAATAAAATATATTTAAAAAATTTTTTTTAGAAAACAGAAAAAATGCAGCATTTTCATTTTTTCTCATCGATATTTCTAACTCTCTATTCCTCTCCCTTCCTCTCTGTAAAAAAAAATCAATAAAATATATTTTTAAAAAAAGATGCAACTCATTGTTAGGAACCACATATAACTACTGCACAGAAATAAATTCCAGCCCTGACCAGTTTGGCTCAGTGGATAGAGCGGCGGCCTATGGACTGAAGGGTCCTGGGTTCGATTCTGGTCAAGGGCATGTACCTTGGTGGCAGGCACATTCCCAGTGGGGGGTGTGCTGGAGGCAGCCGATCGATGTTTCCCTCTCATCGATGTTTCTAACTCTCTGTCCCTCTCCCTTCCTCTCTGTCAAAAATCAATAAAATATATTTTTTTAAAAAGTAAATAAATAAATTCAATATCCTCAAGGAACTTTTATTCTAAACTAGTAAGGCACATTTAATGTCACCCAGGCGTATGTGTTAGCTTTGGACAAGTCACCTTCCTTTTCTGGAACTCCATTTCCCAAAGAAATACTATAACTTCCAAGGACAACACAAGGGTAAATTGTCAGTCTTTCCAGCTTCTGAAAACACTAAACCTTTCAAAACTTTGGAGGCACAAAATAGAGACAAAATAGCTTCCATCTGCATTGGCTCTTCTGTTTCAAGGTATTTTTCAATTCACCAGGCTGTGTAAAATCCATCCAGTAGAAAAGCTCAGGAGTACCTTCTTTGATGACCAAGCTCCTGCCAGGGACAAACGCAAAACACTTTCCTCTGTGGAGAGGGCAGACACTGCTCTCCGCACCCCCACACAGCAGCAAGGAAAAGCAGACGGGAGAGGCATTTTAGAGGACTTCCTGATGCAACAGCATTGCAGCCCTGCGGGGTGAGTGACAGCAGAAAAGCCTCGTGCAACCCGAGAGGGGTTCAAAGCAGGAAGGACGGGAAGAGAGAACAGAGTAACAAACCACAATTCCCTTCTGAAAAGAAAAACTGAGGTAGTGCCAAAACAGAGCCAATGATTTCTAAGCATGGTATTTGACAGCAATTTCCATTTCCATTTACACAGGTTTATGGAAATCCATGCCTTGAGACAAAGGACTCCCTAATGTCAGAAGGGACACAGAGTTTGGTGACTGCACAAAAGGACCCTGGCAGGTGAGCCTAACCCTGAAAGCTTTAGGGTGTCACCGGCAGTTCATCAGGTCCTCCTGGCGCTGCTCTTCCTGTAGTTCGGTGAGCCCCACAAAGACAATCTGAGATTTTTATTTTTAAAGCTAGAGGTTGTTCTTTCCCTCCTCCGTAGCCCTCAGGGTCCACTTTAAGGCACCATCCATAAAACTCCAGGCTCCTCGGGAGAACAGTAGCAGAGTTAACTCTAAATAGTTTGGGAGTGAAACACCCAGGGGCTCCTTTTATAAGTACACCCGCAGAGACCCTAGCTTTCTCTAGTGGTGTGATCGCTACGCGTTGCAAAGGCAGTAAGCAGTGTCTACATGCAGGCTGGTCGGCTCACTCACAGCGCAGGACTAATGAGGCCAGAACCACAAGTTAGCCCCACGCAGACCTGTCAGCTTCTCGCTGTGCAAAACAACACGGTTCCACAGGCGGTGCGGTCAAATAGGTCGTTTGCACATATGAAGCATGAAATTTTACAGCTTTGAGGGATTACAGATCCAATCCATTTCATTTTACAGGTTAGGAAACTTGGGGACCTAAGAGGCTGGATAACCTGCCCAAAGACACATGGCCAGGATAAAAATCACAACCAAAGAGCTCCGACTCAACTCACACTCCTGCTATTATGACAAATACTAGGGGCCTGGTGCACAAGATTTGTGCCCTGGAAGGGGGGGCAGGGCGGTCCCTCAGCCCGTTCTGTGCCCTCTCATAGTCCAGGACTCCTCGGGTGATGTCTGCCTGCTGGCTTAGGCCCAATCCCGGGGGGATCGTGCCTAAGTCGACAGGCAGACATCCCTCTCACAGTCCGGGGCTCTCGTAGTCCAGGACCCCTCGCTCCTTATCACCCACCTGCAGTGGAGGTGGAAGAGGCTCCTGCCACTGCTGCTGTGCTCGTCAGCTGTGAGCCTGGCTTTTGGTTGAGCGGTGCTCCCCCTGTGGGAGCGCACTGACCAGCAGGAGGCAGCTTCTGCATTGAGAGTCTGCCCCCTCATGGTCAGTGCACATCGTAGTGACCGGTCGTTTCTCAGTTCAGTCAATTTGCATATTAGCCTTTTATTATATAGGATCAGTTATCTATCCTCCTATCCTACTCTAACTCCCAGTACTTCACAACAGGAAGCATCTGAGTCATTGAGTAAGTTACACGCAAAGACCAATAGTTTTACTAATCGAAGACTTCATTTACAATGTTTTCCCCAACTTAGAATTCCTTCTTCTTCATCCATTTCCTCCTATCTATCCCTGAATTGCCTCCCATAAATCCCCACTCCTCTACAGAGCCTTCCCACCAGCTCCCGCCTTTACTATTTTTCTTTTTGTGAACTCCTAAAGCTTTATCATGATCTTAGCTAACATTTATCATGTACTTACTATGTTTTAGGCATTGGTCCAAGCACCTTGCTTGTATTAGTTCATTTAATCTCCAGAACAATATATGAGGTAGATATTATTAAATTACATGCTAGAAAATGACATGGTCAGGACTCAAAACATCCTGCTCACATTTGTTTTGGCTTTTAATTATTGTTGAATTGCACCATATAAATTCCCAGAGGTCATGGGTGGTATCTTAAACTTCTTTTGTATCCTTCCACAGAGAATTGGATTATGTCTGGAACCCCAAATTAGTCCAAATCCCTGGGACTCCATGGTTCCCATAGCCACACTCATTTTCAACTTTGAGTCTCCCTCAGTTCCGACTTAAAGGACAAATAATACTGCAAGGAAGTCACTGAAGATGCTGACAAACTCTGTGACCTGTTATACACACCTGGGTTCTTCACAGGTAAAGTTGTCCAAGGCTAAGTCCTCTGCCTTTGCTTCCAGATCCTATTTCCTCCTGACTTCCCCAAGACCATGTTCCTTCAATTACCCCTGCTCTCTATGACATTCTCAATCTTTCCTTTTCCTCTCCTACTTCTGTATCTTCTCCTTTAATCTTCACCCCCACCACCCACTCTCTCTTCGTTTGCCTTAAATGATCCTGGTTCTATCCACATCTGCAGTCTCCTCTTCCCCTACAACCTTTTCCTTCTCTAAGGGCTGGCCTTCGGCAATCTCTCTGATACACTTTCTTTCAGGGATCTCATCTACTCAAAATAATCTGTACATGGGTGATTTTCAGATTCCTATCCAAAGAGCCCTGACTGTTCTTCTGAGCCCCACAACTGCTGTCACCACTGGGCTTGACCGGTATTGGTCAGTAATTGAGCGTCAACCTATGAACCAGGAGGTCACGATTCAATTCCCGATCAGGGCACATGATCAGGTTGGGGACTTGACCTCTACGAGGTAGCTGATCAATGATTCTCTCTCATCATTGATGTTTCTATCTCTCTCTCCCACTCCCTTCCTCTCTGAAATAAATAAAAATATATAATCTAAAAATAAAAAAAATAAACTACATGTTTTTACTTCCCAAACTGATTCCTTCTCTGGGCCTTCTAAATTCTGTTATTGGGGCCATCGTTTTTCCAGGCACCTAAGTATGGAACCTCAGTCATGTTTGCCCTGTCGTCTTTGCTGTCCTTGTCCAACCCATTCACCAGCCTTACTAATTCTTCCTTCTGAGTTTCCATTTAAAATAGCATCACCCAATAAGTCAGTCAGAGGAAGACAAATACCACATGATTTCACCTATATATAGAATCCAAAGAACAAAATAAACAAATTGAAGCAGACTCATAAACAGAGAGCAGAGTGATGGTTGCCAAAGGGGAGTGGGCTAGAGAACTGGGTGAAAAAGGTGAGGGTTTAAGAAGTACAAATTGGTAGTTTGTATTTCTTATGTAAGTATAGCATAGGGAATATATAGCCAGTAATATTGTAATAACTATGTATGGTGCCAGGTGGGTACTGGAAATATCGGGGGAACACTTTCGTAAAGTATATGATTTCCTAACCACTATGCTGTACACCTGAAACTAACACAAAATATTGAATGCAAACTGTAATTGAAAAAAAAAGACATTAAATAGTGAAAAACAAACCAAAAAAATAGCATCACCCTAATTCAGGTCACATGCAACAGTCTTCCACCCTGGACCAATCTTCAGTCCACCCAGCACATCGCCAAATGACTGTTTCCCTAAAAATATGCCTCCATTATGTCATTTCCCTCCCTCTGAACTGTCAGAGTTATGGACTGAATCCATTTCACTGCATTCAAGGCCTTTTACAACCTCACTTCTCAAGCATTTTCTTCCACTGCTTCCCTGCAAGAGCATCACTCTGGTAACTGTTTTGTTTTGGTTTTCTAGTTTGTTTTTCTAACGTAGAACATAGTACAAGTGAACAGGTCTTAAGTGTACAGACTGGTTATTTTGTGTGTGTGTGTGTGTGTGTGTGTGTGTGTGTGTGTGTATGTAACAATTACTCAGATCAAGATACATATTTAGCCGAAACCGGTTTGGCTCAGTGGATAGAGCGTCGGCTTGCGGACTGAGAGGTCCCAGGTTCGATTCCGGTCAAGGGCATGTTTTCCAGCACTCCAGATGGCTCTCTTGTCAATATCCACCAACCCCATACAATCCCAGCCATGGTTATCTGATATCCATCACCACAGATTAGTTTGGCCTGTTCTTGAACTTCATGTAAATGGAATATAAGTATACTCTTCAGGGTCTGGATTCTTTCTTTCAACATTATTTCTGTGAAATGAATCTTTGTTGTATGTGTAGCATGATACATTTTTTTATTACTGTGTAGTATTCTGCGTATGAATATAGAACAATTTAATTCTCCATTCTACTTGATAGACATTCTTGTGTTTGATTGTTTGTTCGTTCTAGAAATCTTTACCTATCCTTCAGTCATGAAGCTAATAGCCTATGTTTTCTTCTAGAAGCTTTATTGTTTTACTTTTCTTATTTATGTTTCAAATCATTTAAAATTGATTTTTGTATATCCTGTGAGATAGAGGTCAAGGTTAATTCTTTTGCTATGTGGGTAGCCAACTGACTCTGCCTCACTTAATAAAAAGTCGGATCACTGTTATTTTCATTGATTCCTAAATCTACTTTCATTTCCTTGTTTTAAATCTCCTGAAGTCTCTCTTTCCTTCTTACCTAAATTCTATTCATCCATTAAAACCAGCTTAAACTCCTTCTTCCTTCTGAGGAAATTGTCTTGCAAAAAGTAAAAATAACCCTTTTAGGACTTAGACCATATAGTCCAACTATCCTTACTGTAATAAACTTATCAGTAAATTAAATGAGAGAAGCTATATTGTCTAACTGCAAATTAGTGACAGATGCAGAGCTACAGTACACAGTTCTTGGCCTCCAATAAAATGCTCTTTTCCCATACCACTGTCTCTTAGGTAATTCGCTCTGTGCATCATCCCACTACTATCTCAGCTCTCTTCCTGCAGTGCTAAGGTGATGAACGAACAATGTAAGTGACTTTTAAGCCTGAGAGTTCCAAAAGAGACTGAACTAGACTCAAAGTTGGGGCCACAAATGATCAAGGCTCTCTTCCTTTGGTCATCCAGGAAGACTAAGATTTTAAAATGCTAGCTGTAGCCTGGACACATAAAAATAAAGATGAATCTAAATTAAGGAGAAAAGACCAGAAGAGAGAAAGAAAACTGGCACTGAGTGAGTTTGTAACAGGGAAGAAGGAAGAAAGACATCTGGGTAGAATTGTTAAAGGAAACACTTCAGGCAAGGGCACACAAGAAAAAAATGTCAGGAGCAAGTAGTATTAAAATTTGTCTCAGACTTAAAAAAGAACAAAATTGAATAACTCAATTTTGATATCAAAAGTTACTACAAATACAGTAACCAAAGCAGTGTGGAACTGACATAAAGACAGATATATAGACCAGAATAGATTAGGGAGCCTAGAAACAAACCCTCACGTATATAGTCAAATGATTTCAAAAGGTGCCAAGACCATTCAATGCAGGGACAGGCAGTGCTGGGAATAAATGGTGCTGGGAAAACTGGTTACCTAAATGCAAAAGAACAAAGTTGGACTCTTACCTTATACCATACAAAAATTAATTCAAAATGGGTAAAATATCTAAATGTAAAAGCTAAACTGTACAACTCTTAGAAAAATCATAGGGGAAAAGCTTCAAGACACTGAATTTGGCAATGATTTCTTGCATTTGGCACCAAAAGTGCAGCAACAAAAGAAAAATTAAAGAACAATTTGGACTTCATAAAAATTAAAAACCTTTGTGCATAAAAGGATACTATCAAGAGAGTGAAAAAGCAACCCACAGAATGGGAGAAATATTTGCAACTCATAAGAGTTTAATACTCAGAATACATAAAGAATTCCTACAACCCAACGAAAAACAACAACAATCAACCTAAGCAATGAATAAAGAACTTGACTAGACATTTCTCCAAAGAAGATATACAAATGGCCAATAACCAAATGAAAAGATGCTCAATGTGACTTATCATTAGGGAAATGCTAATCAAAACCTCAACGAGATACCACTTATACTCACTCGGATGGCTATTATAAAGCAAAACACACAAACAAAAACAACAACAGAAAATAACAAGTGTTTGCAAGAATGTGAAGAAACTGAAAACCTCCTGCTGCTATGAAAAACAGTATGATATTTCCTCAAAAAATTAAACATAGAATTACCATAAGATTAAACAATTCCTCTTTTAGGTATATACCCAAAAGAATTGAAAGCAGGGACTCAACCAGATATTTGTACACCCACAGTCATAGCAGCATTATTCACAATAGCCAAAATGTGAAAACAACCCAAATGTCCGTGGACAGGTGAATGGATAAACAAGATGTGCTACATACACACAATGGAATATTATTCGGCCTTGAAAAGGAAGGCAATTCTGACACATGCTACAACATGGATAAACCTTGAAGACATTACACAAAGTGATTAAACTAGATACAAAAATTCAAATATTGTATAATTCCATTTATATGAGGTACCTATAGTCAAATGCCTAAAGACAAAAAGTAGAATAGTGGTTACTGAAGGCTAGGGGAAGGGAGCATTGTTTAATGGGTAGGTTGTTTTCAGTTTGATATGATGAAAATATTCTGGTAGTGGACAGTGGTGATGGCTGCACAATGTGAATGTGCTTAATACTACTGCATTGTACACTTAAAATAATTAAAATGATAAATTTTATATTATATATATTTTACCACAGTTTTCTTAAAAAGAGAGGAAAAACAAAACAAACCGAAGACATTTACTGTGCCCTTACTATATGCCAGAGACCGTACTGATAATAATTATAACTACCTGCCTTCAGGACCTTTAAAGTCTTCTGGGGGGTGGGGGGGTGGTAGACAAGTAAACAGGTGAGGTACAGTATGACAAATCCAATCAAGAAAAATAGGCTTTTATAGACATACACAAGCAAGACGCCTAATCTAGTTTGGAAAGATCATGGAAGGCTTCCTAGAGAAAGTGGCATTTTAGCCAAAGCCTGAAAGACACTTTGTGGAGTGGGGATGGCAGAAAAACGGATGTCAGTAAGAAGTAGCATATACAAGACACCACAGACAAGGGAGAGCAAGCCGCTTGCATACTGCAAACAGTTCAGTGTAAGTGGACTTGAGACAATGAACAAACAGGTAAGCAGGTGCCACATCAAGAAGGTAAAGTCATTACCAGGGGAAGGAGTTTTTATTTTTATCCTGAAGGCAATAAGAAGACTTAAAGTTCTATTTCAGAAAGATCATTCTGGCTACAGTGTAGAGAATGGGGGGGATGGGGAGATGGGGTGGAGGTGAAGCAAGATCAGGGTGAAGAAGTGATTTAGTTGAGAGAGAATGATGGTTTGAACCTGGCAGCAGCATTAGGGATAATGTACCAAAGAGTCTTGTCAACTAACTGAAGTGGGGGATAAAGTAGAACAAAAATCCAGAAAGAGGCCCAGACTTCTGTTATGGGCAAATGAAAGGAGGTAGTAAATTCATTGAGACAGGAAATAAAATATGATGTACAGCTCAGGTAAGATGATGACTTCACTTTTGAACATACCAAGTCTGAGTTGCTTTGTTATATCCAAATAGAGACACTAAACAGGCAGGAGGTGTGTGGTTCTGAAGTTCAGGGAAAAGATTTAACAACTAAAAGAAGAGAGGAGAGGAAGCTTGATATAGAACTATAGCTAGGCTCGAAGGACTGCCAGTCAGCTCTCTGCATGTTGATAAATAGCTCATTTGGAATTAGCCAGAGGAGCAGTTCTGCATGGGGAGGAAGGTGGGCGGCTCTTATCACAGAAGAGAGAAATGCAGCCAGATGGTAAGTTTACACTGTCCCACTCCCCTCCTTCCTCCAGTGACAACCACATGCCAGGCTGCCAATTTTCTTCTTTGTCACTTACAGACTTCATTTTGGAAAATCATATAACAGTTCTAGAAATTGAAATAAAAACGATTTTATCAAACCTTAATTTTATTCATTTGAAACAAAAATTGCAGACCTGGGTCTCCCTTAATAACCAAAATCTGGCTCTCCCACCTACAAGTTCTTATGGCTCAGCCTCACCCTGGCGAACGTCATTCTTCTCATTGGCTTTCTACTTCATGAGACTCTCTGAAGTCTGTCCTTCCCAAGCTTCACACCAAATTTCCCCAAAGTTGAGCTCTTTGTCTCTGATTTTATATACCTGATCTCTTCCTAATCCATTTGAGACACATAATCCTGGCTGATTTACATTATGTCTTCCTGCAGAAATGCTTTGAGGGGTCTGTTTATAGAATATTTTGAAAGATGCCTACTATGGATATAAATGAAAGATTAACCATAATAATAATAATAAAAAGTCCATGATAAAGAACTCTATCAGAAGGTATTTGCAAAGTACCTTCATTTTTGAGTACTTGAATATTTTGACCTAAAGATGCTTTTAAATGAAGTTAAAACAATGATTATTATGATTTTAAATAGATCAGAAAGTGTCTCTGAGCAAGTCCCAGCAGCCCCAAATGAAGATAGTTTCCACCTTGTCTCTACAGTCATACAACTATCAAGCCTGCTCTGCTGTTCATCAACATATAGCCCATCAAGATGTCATCAGTCCTCCGCGGTCCTGGCACTGCAAACTCACTACACGCCAAAACTCCCCTCTATTTTGTCACCTATCCCCCACCACCGATTCCCCCCAAATGTAACTGGCTTCCCACATTTCCTTTACTTCTTCCACAAAGCACAGGAGCCTTTTCCCTGTATAACCACACGTTAACCTCCTTGTAGACGCTGGTTGTTGCTCCACATCTATTGTCATTCTCTTCACTAGTTTCCTGACTCAAAATAAAATACATTGCTTTTAATACTATGTGTTTACTGATTTTAGATGGAGGGGAAGTGAGAGAGGGAGGCGG
>NW_006285917.1:2767602-2779968 GCF_000327345.1 Myotis davidii
TGGGGCGGGGGAGAGAGGAGAGGAGAAACATTGATCGGTTGCTTCTTGTTCATGCCCCAACCAGAGAATCGATCCCAAAACTTAG
Source organism: Myotis davidii (assembly GCF_000327345.1). Lineage (NCBI taxonomy): Eukaryota > Metazoa > Chordata > Mammalia > Chiroptera > Vespertilionidae > Myotis > Myotis davidii. Next base: position 2,767,688 of record NW_006285917.1, read on the forward strand.
GTATGTGCCCTGACCAGGAATTGAACCTTTTAGTGTATGGGACTGTGCATCAGCCAAGCTACCTGGCCAGGGTAAGTTACGCTACAATTTTTCTTGCTTTATAATTGAAAAAGATTTCATTTTTGTGATCTGTAGTTTTCTACTTCTCTTTGCTTCAATTCCAACATGCACATCAGATTTCACCCTCAATTTCCTATAGGAATTATAATATTCACAGTAACATTGAGACTCTCTTTATCACCTATTTGGTCCCCTCTCCTCCCATCCCCATTCAATGGTCTAAAGAGAAAGTACATTTTGTCTTATTTTCTACTAATTGTTTCCATGTTTTCCAGAGAACTAAACTGTTGGCATAATGTTTAATATCTAAAAAAAAGATATTTCAATTAGTGGGTGCTCATACCTAGGAAGGAGAACTAAAATATTTAGGGAGCTATATTTTATCTCAAGTATCAACGACTGGCTTCTAGGTACCACCCTAGAGCCTGGATGAGAAGTTCCCATTTTATACTTTCTCCCGTAAGCATTTAGTGGGCATAGTGGAAACAGCAAAAATCCCTCCATATGAAGGAATATGGTTGGAGTGGAGGAAGTAGCTGTACACAGTAAGAAAAATTAATTCCTAATTGTACCTGAGAAAAAAAGAAATCAACACATGCTATATTTAGATATAATATGTTCCTTCACAATTAGATATATAGTTAATCAGCTTAAGTTCACTACTTCTGACCAAAAATCGAATGGTTTTTGGTTTTAAGCTCTGCCACTCTACTATATAATGACTATGAGACCTATTTAAATAACAAAGAAAGTACAGGGGTTAATGAAGTGTCTTAACATGTGGAAAGTGCACAGTAAATATTAGCTCTTAACACCACTTGTATCACCAGCTTCATTTTTTTCCATTCCACTCAATCTTCATAAAATAAATAAAAATCCAAAACAATTCCTACAAATCATTGCTTAAGTCCTACAAAACAAAAATGACATCATTGCAGAAATAAATTTTTATTGGGCAACTGGTGACACTAAACACTGTAAATGTTCATTTTTCAGTTGATACAAAAATCCAAGTGTAAAGGTAATTAAGGGGTATCAATATATCATATATACAAAAGACAAATGCAGGCAAGTTATATATAATCTCTATTACATTATAGAATATATGCAGCCAGAGGCATGCTTGCCAAGTTGAACTGAGAAATGAAGATGATTTCACTCTTACCAGAGAAAGGGATGGTGGAAACGCTTGGTGGACTTAGAACATATTTCACATCTGAGGATGAAGGTATGGACCATGTTAACATCAATAACATCTTACGGTCTTATTACTTTGGTCTGCATATACTTTTTTTCATAGCATACAGAAACCAGAAGTTAAGTCACAATATTTGACCTTATCTTTGTCATCTTCAAAAATACGGCATTTGACTATAATGAGGATTATAAGGTTTCTGCTCTCCATGATCAGTAAGACCCTAGCCCAGGGGTGGGCAAACTTTTTGACTCGAGGGCCACAATGGGTTCTTAAACTGGACCGGAGGGCCGGAACAAAAGCATGGATGGAGTGTTTGTGTGAACTAATATAAATTCAAAGTAAACATCATTACATAAAAGGGTACGGTCTTTCTTTTTTTTAGTTTTATTCATTTCAAACGGGCCAGATCCGGCCCACGGGCCGTAGTTTGCCCACGGCTGCCCTAGCCCATATGCTTCTATAAAGCCTGACAATTTCCAACCAAAATAATGGTTTTGGACAGCTGACATCACCTTTGCCACAGAGATTTTTAAAAAATTAAGACATCAGATCAAGATCTCTATTAAACCTCCTAAAGAGAAACAATCCTAGGCCAAGCCTGAGAAACTGATATTATAATTCAGATATTGTCACTGACCAGCAGGATGGCCCTTAATAAATTAATTTACCTACCCAAGTTTTGGTCTTCTTTATAAAAGGAGGGAGGTGAGTGAAATGATTTATAGAGTCAGCTGTGTTGATGTTGGGCAAATTATCTTATAGCATCTCCATTTCTTCATTTGAGTGTTAAATGAGGTGATACAAAAGTGGATCTCAATAAATAATGATCATAATACTACCAGTAATAGTAGTTAAATGGAGCATTTACAACATGCTAGGCACAGTTCTAAGAGCTTTTCTATAAAAATTATTTTGATCCTGCTAATAACCCTGTGAGGTAGTTATTGTTATTATCCCATATTTTTTATAAGAAAACTGAAGCACAGAGAGGTTAAGGAACTTGCCCTAGATCACAGAGTGGGATTCGAGCTGTTTGGCTTCAGGATCTGTGTTCTGAACCATTTCACTACACTAGTTCTTATCAGCAGTCTTTCCCCTTCTCTGCATCTCTTCTAAGATCCTTTCCAGCTCTATGATTCCATAAATATTAATTAACTGTCTTGAACTCTGACAGGCTAAGCAAAGTTTGCTTCTCTAAGAGAATTTACCAAGGTTTTAAAACACATGAAGGCTCAGAACTTAGAAAACTGTTATCAGAACACATTCTCAGAAGTCATTATCTGTCAGTCATGTTGTAAAGTATATTCCTGCACTGGATGGTAGAAAGCTGGAGTAAAAATTTAAAATGCTTTTGTTTTCAATGACTGAAAGTTCAAATGAAATCTTAGATGAAATGTCAATCTATAATACAGGGAAAAGCATCTCTGCCTGAAGTCTACCTCACTCCGCTCATGTCACCCTGAAGACATTCCTGCAAAGTGTCAGGATAGTTCTAAAACTATTACACAAAATAATGACTATGTCTCTTTCAACTCCAGATTCAATGGTTAACTCTTAGAACAATGGATCTGGGACTATCTATATATATAAAAGCCTGTGCACCGACTATGGTGCGCACTGCCTATGATGCACACTGACCACCAGGGAGCAGATGCTCAATGCAGGAGCTGACCCCTGGTGGTCAGTGCACTCCCACATCGGGAGCGCTGCTCAGCTGACCGACAGGCGCCAGACACCAGGCTCAGGCAATCGGAGCCTGCTGGCCAGGGGGGAGGGGCCAACCGCCATCACGATGGGCAGGTGCAGGCTGATTGGGCCTGCCGGATGGGGGGAGGGACAGGGGAAGGGACCCAAGAGGTTGGTCGCCGACCCCAAGGAGGGAGCCGGCCCTTGGCCCCCCTGAGAAAGGGGCTGTGTCTGCCATAACCCACCCCCAGTTCCCCGTCCCAGCCCGGGGGCCTGCTGGCCCTGGGCAGGGACCAAGAGGTTGGCCAGCAGGACCCATCGGCGACTGGGGCCTGCGGGCTGGGGGCAGCTCCTGCATTGAGCGTCTGTCCCCGGTGGTCAGTGCGTGTTATAGAGACCGCTTGTTCCGTCCTAACGGTCACTTAGGCTTTTATATATAGAGATGGTCAGACATATAAAAATTACCTTCAATCCTCACAACAACCTAATCAGGCAGTATTGACGGCTTCATTTTACAAGTAAGGAAACAGACTCCAAGAAAAAGTATAAGCTCCCAAGGTTAACAAGGGAAGCAGCCTCCTGCCAAAACTCCCCCTGTACCATGATGCTGACAATGACTAAGGTCAGGCATTTGCCTACTCCGAAGATGAAATGTTAATATACAATACAGACAAAAGCAGCTCTGCTGTGATTGGAGCTGGGAGTGCGCCTGAGTCCACCTCACTCCTCTTATGTCACCCCCGGAAGACGTTTAATGACAACATGAGAATTGACAGCTTGCATGGGGTTTTGCTACTCTGGCAACACACGGGTTGCTTCACTCGTCAAAAAAGACACCCAAACCGGGTCAAATCATGGGGCACTCAAGGAGCATCGAGTGACAGAGCTTGAGCGTGGACGAGAGGTCTGGATACAGGCACCACAAGGTCTGCTCCTCACTTTCTGAATCACTAACGGATAGAAGCTGAGTCCCACTACACGGTAACTAGAAGATAACCTACTGACCACATTCAGAAGCACCGCTCACACTGCTATGCGACTGTAAGGGAGAGAGAAGACTATCACCCAAGTGGCTGCTGTGGTATACTGAGACCACATAAGCGGAGGACTCCAAACAGGGGAAACACATATAGACAGCTGGGAGGCACAGCTTTAACGACAGAGACGATAAAGCCATCCTCCTCAAAGAGTTACCAGGAGGAACAGATGACAGGGTATCTGTCAGAGCTCTCCAAGAGCTATTTTATGCAAGTGTAAGTGCAATAATACTCATTGCCTGGCTATGAATTACTAGGAAGGCACAGCAGCAAACAATACACTGTGTTCAGCCATGATAAAGATCAAGGTAGATCTCACATTAACAAAAAGAAGAAAAATCATATGATCATCTCAATAGATGAGAAAAAGCATTTTACAAAATTCAGCACCCATTTATGATAAAAATAAACAAAAAACTCTCAACAAAGCGGATATAGAGGGAACATATTCCAACATAATAAAGGCCAAAACCAGGGTAGATCTTAGCTGAACAAGATTTCAGACTTGCTAAGAATCTTAAGAGATTGAACTGACAGAGCGACACACTGCAAACAGCTGCCAAGGCTACAAATGAATGCCACCTCATATTTGTGTAGCACTTTAACATTTACAGAGCATTTTCTATCCTCTACCTCATCTCACCCTCGCTTGTGAGGTTAAAGGAGCAAATACTGCTAGATCCGACATCACAGCAAAGGTATTTGGGGTTAAAGAGGTTAACTGACTTACTTGGCATCAAACAGCCAGTGACACAAGGACAAAATATTAAACGGTCCTTGTCCATTTTCTGAGGAGGGAGAATTCCTTTCCTGTTGAGAGTAGCTATATTCCTTATGCTGAATGGAATAATGTGTAAGGGAAAACTCTCTAAATAATAATAACATTGATTATGATGGCGATGACAAAGAGGCCAAGAAGGAAAACTCTGAGAATATGGCTGATGCTGGAGAGCGTGGCCCAGGAGACAGCTGTCAATCAGACTGGGAAGTTTGAGGGCAGAAAACAAAGGAGATAGAAAAAGGAGACAGATGCCTAATGAATACTTTTTAGGAAGTCTAGTGGTTTAAAGTCCAATACATCCTGCTAGTATCTTCAAGAATCCTCCAGTCAAGGTCTACATTGCTCGTTAAGTCTTTTGGAACTGAATTTGAGTGTGTTTTGTTGCTGCCCTGTTTTGTTTTTACGGTGCCTTAAGACAAAAGCAGAGTAGCTTACAGAAGCAGGAAGTTACATCTGAGTGACACCATTAAGTGGCAGAGTGTAGGCTGGGATTTAGTGTTTCTGCTTTCTAGCCTAGTGCTTGTCTATGATAACTCACTGCCTCTAAGCACTTGTGGACATAACGTGGACAGAGTCTTTTCAGAAGCATCCGTAACCACCACCAGCAATGCCTGTGTGAGACATCATCTCTAAATGTAAAGCACAGCAACATGCATCCCAATACTGTCAATAATACTTACACATCCACTTTCCAACTGGAGTCCCACTGCCACCCCCATGACAGGCTCACAGAGGTTAAGTGACTTGCTCATGGTCACACACAGTAAGTACCAGAGCAAGGACTTAAACTCAGGAGGTGACTCTTGATCCAGTGTGCTTCTCTGTAGTATGGTGCTCTCATTCAGGAAAAGAATGTTATAATGGGACGAGCACAGTGGTAGCAAGATGAGAAATATATTTATAATCTCATTTGTAATGTACTAACAAGACTTAATCTTATACCTTTTCTTGAGATGTTCAGAGTTCTCCCTCTCATCTACTGAGAGAAAATGAGGCCAACAAAGGTCCTACATGAAAAATTAAAGCAGAAAAGTGTTTATGATTGCTATGGTACCTTAACTATTGTTAACCACCTCACTGATGACAAATGAATTTGACTACTCCTCAAGGCTGGCAAAACCCATGCAACTTCAGGGGCTGTATAGCAATTCTACACTGGCCGATAAAAGTGCAAACTTGTAGGAAATTTGGTTTGATGGCCATGGCTCCCTTCTGCTCAAAAACTCTCTACTGCTTTTTGATTAAAATTTCAAACCCTTAAAAGAGCACTCAGGGCCCTTTTCAGCCTATTAATAGACATCCTCTGCTTGTATTTTATGCTCCATAAAACCATTCCTCATTCCTACTGTATTTTTCCATCCCTACACCTTTGGTTGTGCCATTCCTTTTGCCTAGAATGCTATCTTATCACTCCTTACTTGGGATAGCTACTCATAGTCCCCTTAGTCAAAAACAATCTGGACCTCCCCTTAGTATTTTATATTATTCCTAAAACACTACTTTAAATTATAGTTTTATGTTCCTGCTTCCTTTTCCCTACCTCATTAAAAGAGCCTCAGGGTAAAGCATGCTTATTAATTATTGCATCCTCCAGATGCCTTGCCTTGTTCACAAAGAGGGACACAGTAGACCATTGGGCAATTGTTTGTGGCATAAGTGAGAGACTGATATGGTCTTCAGTACACAACAAAAACATACTGGGAAGCAAATTAACTCTAAATACCCGTTTGAGATCTTCAATATCCAAGAGAACCAGGGCTCAAATCAACTATATAACTAAATTTCTGTTAATCACCTTTCCACATACCCACAGTCTAAGATCTCTGTAATAAAAGTTAAGTGATGATTTGGGGATATGACATTTGTTGTCCACAAAATTGAGCATCCTCTTGGGCTAAAGTTGTCATGCTTTCATTCAGACCACTAGATAGAAGGCCTAATAGACTGACTTCCTTTTGATATAGGAATAGGTTGAAACATTCTATAAAAACTACTAGAGGCCTGGTGCACGAAATTTGTGCACAGGTGGGGGAATCCCCTCAGCCCAGCCTGCACCCTCTCCAATCTGGGACCCCTTGCGGACATCCCTCTCACAATCCTGGACCGCTGGCTCCTAATCGCTCACCTGCGCCAGCCTATTCGCCTCTTACTGCGCCTCTCTGCTGGCCTGATCGCCCCTAACTACCCTCTCTGCCAGCCTGGTTGCCCCTAACTGGCCCCCTGCTGGCCTGGTCACCCCCAACTGCCCCCTTTGCTGGCCTGGTCGTTCCTCGTGGCTCCCCAGCCGCCCTGGTCACCCCACGCAGCCTGCTGTTCAGTTGGTTGGTCATTCCTCAATAACCCCCCTGCCGGCCTGGTCTCCCTATGCAGCCTGCTGTTCGGTCGTTTGGTCATCCCTAACACCCCTGCTGGCCTGATCATAGGCAGCCATCTTGTGAGGGCGTGAGGGTTAATTTGCATATTACCTCTTTATTATATAGGATGTTTTAAACAATGACTACTTGGGATAGTAGTTCCCTTGGGGAAAGGAAATGAGTGAGTAGGAGATACTGGGTTGCGGGTTACATAGGTGTACTCTACCACTTGTTTATATCTTCTTCTATCGTTTTTCAATGTCCTGTAGTTTTCTAAATACAGGTATTTTACCTCAAAAGCTTCTGCACAGCAAAAGAAACTGTCAACAAAATGAAAGGGAACCTACTGGATGGCAGAACATATTTGCCAATGATACATCTGATAAGGGATTAATATCCAAAATATATAAGGAACTCATACAACTTAACAAAAAAGGAAGACAAACAATCCAATTAAAAAAGGACCAGGATAGGCATTTTTACAAAGAGGACATATAGATAGCCAATAGACATATGAAAAAACGCTCAAAGTCACTTATCATCAGAGGGATGCAAATTAAGATGACAATGAGGTATCACCTCAGGGAACCTACTGGATGGCAGAACATATTTGCCAATGATACATCTGATAAGGGATTAATATCCAAAATATATAAGGAACTCATACAACTTAACAAAAAAGGAAGACAAACAATCCAATTAAAAAAGGACCAGGATAGGCATTTTTACAAAGAGGACATATAGATAGCCAATAGACATATGAAAAAACGCTCAAAGTCACTTATCATCAGAGGGATGCAAATTAAGATGACAATGAGGTATCACCTCACATCTGTCAGAATGGCTACCATCAACAAATGACATATGCTGGCAAGGATGTGGAGAAAAGGGAACCCACGCACACTTGTGATGGGAATGTAGACTGGTGCAGCCATTATAAAAAACAGTATGGAGTTTCCTAAAAAAATTACATATGGAACTGCCAACTGATCCCACTTCTAGAGATATATCCTAAGAAACCCAAAGCACCAATCAGAAAGAATGTATGCACCCCTATGTTCATAGCAGCATACTTTATAATAGCTAAGATCTGGAAACAGCCCAAGTGCCCATCAGTAGATGAGCGAATAAAAAACCTATGGTACATTTACACCATGGAATACTAAGTAGCAGTAAAAAAGAAGAATCTCTTACTACCCTCACACTTGTGATGGGAATGTAGACTGGTGCAGCCATTATAAAAAACAGTATGGAGTTTCCTAAAAAAATTACATATGGAACTGCCATTTGACCCAGCGATCCCACTTCTAGGACTATATCCTAAGAAACCCAAAACACAATATCCTAAGAAACCCAAAGCACCAATCAGAAAGAATGTATGCACCCCTATGTTCATAGCAGCATACTTTATAATAGCTAAGATCTGGAAACAGCCCAAGTGCCCATCAGTAGATGAGCGAATAAAAAACCTATGGTACATTTACACCATGGAATACTAAGTAGCAGTAAAAAAGAAGAATCTCTTACTACCCTTTGAGACAGCATGGAGGGTATTTTGCTAAGTTATATTGGCCAGTCAGAGAAAGAAAGATAGGCATCTTATGATCTCACTCATATGTGAAATCTAAAGGACAAAATAAACTGATGAATGAAATAGATCCAGAGATATAGAAGCATGGAACAACCTGATGAATTTCAGAGGGAAGGTAGGGATGGGTGGGAGGGGGGAAGAGATCAATCAAAGAACTTGTACGCATATATGCATAACCCATGGACACAGACAGCAGTGTGGCGAAGGCCTACCTGAGAACCGCAGCTGCCAAGTCACCACAGCTCCGCAGGTCCTGCATTGAGCATCTGTCCCCGGGTGGTCAGTGCATGTCATAGCTACCAATCAGACAGTCGAAAGGTCGGATGTTCGCTTAGGCTTTTATATATGTATATAAGCATAACCTATGGATACAGAAATAGTGTGGTGAAGGCCTGGGTTGGGATAGAAGGGGTCAATGGGAAAAAAGGGGGACATCTGTAATACTTTCAACAATAAAGATAAATTTTAAAAACACATAACATGTTATAATGGGAGAGAAGCTTATAAAATTATATCATGTTATTCTATTTTGTTTTTCTATATGTGAATAAAGCCAAGAAATAAACATACCTACTTCAACAGTGGGGGAAAAAAGAATACTGATAAAACAACTTATCTGGTATTACCAATTAAAGTAAGTAAGATTTTAAAACACATAAAACCATATAAGATGGAGGTATCTTTTTAAACTTTTAAAAATCATTATTGCCGTAACCGGTATGGCTCAATGGATAGAGTGTCGGCTTGCGGACTGAAGGGTCCCAGGTTCGATTCCGGTCAAGGGTATGTACCTTGGTTGCGGGCACATCCCTGGTAGGGAGTGTGCAGGAGGCAGCTGATCGATGTTTCTCTCTCATCCATGTTTCTAACTCTCTATCCCTCTTCCTTCCTCTCTGTAAAAAAATCAATAAAATATATTTAAAAATCATTATTTATGTCAATGCTGGGTTTACTCTCTTCATTTCCCTACTTCTTGATTCATTATTTCTACCTTTCTTATACCTATGAGTAGAAAACCTAGTTTAAAGTTTCCCAACAAATGGCTGTTTCCAGACGGTCCCATTTCAGAGTGATCTTTTCATTCATTCGTTCATTCAAGAATTATCTACCAGTGTTTTCTATGTACCAAGACACTGTGCTGCATCCTGGGGATTGATTCAACAATGAACAAAATTCCTGCACCTCGTCCTTATGGAGCTTAAACTCCAGTAGAGATAGATGGATTGTCAGTCAACTACAATGCAGTGACACAATAGCATTAAAGGTAAGCTAATAGGGATCCATGTAGCCCACAATGTGGGGCAGATGGATGTAGCGATGTGGGGGTGAAGTAGAGGAGGGTTTCCTATAAAAGTAACATCTAAGCTGAGAAGAAAATGAAGTTTATTCTATAAACATGTGAAATGTGTGAAGTCCTAGGGACCAGACAGAAAATAATAACAAAAAATTAAAATTATGTTTATTTCTCTTCAGTTTGATCCAGTCTGTCTCCAGCCCCACGAGAATCTCTCCTAACTAGACGTGGTTAAAATATAAACCATCTTGTCAGTTTTTGAAAAACATTATTAGTCTTAACATGATTTTACATAATACCTTAAATAGCATCCTTTGGCTAAAAATCCTATTAGTTTTTCCCTCTAAATCTAATTCTTTTTTTAAAAATATATTTTATTGATTTTTTACAGAGAGGATGGGAGAGAGATAGAGAGTTAGAAACATCGATGAGAGAGAAACATCGATCAGCTGCCTCCTGCACATCTCCTACTGGGGATGTGCCCACAACCAAGGTACATGCCCTTGACCGGAATCAAACCTGGGACCTTTCAGCCCGCAGGCCGACGCTCTATCCACTGAGCCAAACTGGTTTCGGCTAAATCTAATTCTTTAAAAACAATTTTTTTTTTCAAGAAAAGAGAACAGTCAACCACTCGTCAAGTTAGTCTTTGAATATTACAGCCAGTATTCTCAGGTCCAGATTAGAAACAAAAAACACCTCTCAGTGGCTGTCAGTATTATTTCACTTTCTTATTTTGATATCCTGTGACATCTTCAACAAAATAACATTTATTGCCATTTTTCCTGGCTAAAAAATAATACATCTTTCATGGCAGAAAACTTGGAAAATATAAAAAATAAAAACCATCTATGAGCCTAATATCCAGAGAACTACTGTTAAATGTCATTGGCCTAAAATTTTACAAAACTGAAGATCGTATTCTACATACATTGTTTCAGACAGAGCATATGTGTCCTCCCCTAAATTCATATATTGAATTATGAGAGAGTTCCTCCTAAAAGGGACCCCAGAGAGCTCCCTGTCCCTTCTGCCCCAGGGGACACGGCAAAGGGGCCACCTATGAACCAGGAAGCGGAACCGCCCCAGACAATGAACCTGCCAACACCTTGATCTTAGACCGCCAAGCCTCCAGAACTAAGATATCAATGTCTATGGTTTATAAGCCACCCACTCTGTGGTGTTTTTAAGATAGCAACTCAGACTAACACATGCATTTTGAAACCTTTTTATTACAGTTGATTTATTTTATGAAATATTTCAGGTCAAGACAAAACAAAACATAGAGATACTAATAGAACTTTACAGAAACAACTGAAGCCCCTGTATATTCTTTTCCATATAATTCCTCTCTACTTTTCTTAAAGGCAACCACTATTCTGAATCAGGCCTTCTCAAACTCTCCCATGTTTTGGTATGAGTACCACATACAGAGTGTGTCCACATATCATATAAAGGATTGTTTTGCATGTCCTGAAACTTTGTATATTAGTAAATGCAAAATATTGATTATATCCTGAAACTTGCATTTTTCTGCCCCAGATTATTCCTTTTGAACACATTTTCCTCTAATTCATTCATTTTCATGGCTTCATGGCAGTAGTTCACCGTTTGACTATGCCACAATCTATCAACTTTCCGGCTGATGAACCTTTGTTCCCTACAACTGTGTGCTATTATGTCAACAAGGCTACCCTAAACATTCTTGTCCGGGTCTCCCTGTGCTCATGTGAGTTTCTCTTGGATTTACATATACACATACATACACACATACCTAGGAGTTCAATTACTGTGTTCATAGTATAAGCATTTTCAATTTCTATACATTTTAAACAATAAAACCAGATAGTTCTTAAATAGAATTATACAGGAATATCTTCACCCAAGTATCCCTTCTCTAGTTTGGGCCAGAGTATCCTCTATAATAATAAAAGCATAATATGCTAAGTAGGTTGGACGACCTTCCAGATGAAGCCACGGGGGGAGGGGGGGGCCTGAGGCAGCGGCAGCTGCTGCAGCCAAGGGGGCCGAGGCAGCGCAGCGGCCGAGCCCCTTGCACAAATTTCATGCATCGGGCCTCTAATCATTAAATAAAGTCAAATGATTAAGCAAATGTGAAAGGCGGAGACAATGACCAGCCACAAGGATCTACACACAGACAACCTACACACTGGTGCAGAAATGACTAAACAATAATTACACCTGTCTTCAGTTTAACGTGCTATAAGGAAACGTTGAGGCATCCTTGACTCTTCCACAGCAGGAGAACGCTCTTCAGAC
>NW_006285917.1:2780014-2788023 GCF_000327345.1 Myotis davidii
GCACAAAGAAGAGAAAGGCATATTCTGGGGTAATAAAGAATTAGTGGCACGAACTTTGCAATGCACATTGGAAAAGCAATCGTCCTTAGCCAAACAGCTGATGAAGAGTCTTACTGAAAATCTGAACTTTGAGCAAATAGAGACTAATAAACTGATTTTTTAAAAAGGCCATTCCAGTGAGAAACCATGTGGGAGACAGGTCAGAAAATAACAGAGAGCCTTGAAAATGACAGAGGGAATGTAGATAGAGAAGATTTCCATTGGCCTCTACCTTCAAAGTATTTCTAATTATTATCTCTATATATAAAAGCCCAAGTGACCGTTTCAACCGAATGACTGGAACAACCAGTCGACCAGTCGTTATGATGCACACTGACCACCAGGGGGCAGACCCTCAATGCAGGAGCTGCCCCCTGGTGGTCAGTGCACTCCCACAGCCAACCTCCCGCGGTCCCTCCCCCAATCCAGCAGGCCCCAGCCGGCAGGCCCCGTCTAGCGGCCGGCCCGGCCCCTATGGGGACTGGGCGAGATGGCCCCAATAGGCCCTCACACTGGCCAGGCCTAGGGACCCCACCCGTGCACCAACTTCGTGCACTAGGCCTCTAGTGTATGTATATGTACTAGTATATGTGTATTCATGTGTATATACACAAACAAGTGTAGGGTAGACATGTCATTGTTTGAAAAAGCCCCTGGGAAACAATGCTATCGGTTCTCTATTAGATAAAGGATGCCACACATAACAGAGCTTTGCAAACTACTTCTACATACATTACCACATTTGATTTTCAAAATAACCCAGAGAAGGCAGGTGTTGCTATTATTCTCATTTTACAGATGAGAAATATAAGCTCAGAGAATTAATTTGCCCAAGATCTCAGTGAGGGGATGAGGAGGGGAGGGTAGCTATGAAAACTCTTGAGGAAACAGAGGACAATGAATGTAGGTCATGGAAGGCAGACCTCCTACAGGGAGGCTAAGCACGCCACACTGTGCTTTGGACAAAAAAAATGGTTTGTTTAAAGAGTAGGGGAGGGGGTGAAAGTGGTGCCTTTGGGCTTACAATGATTTCTTATGTTAAAAAAAAAGACCTAAAACAAATACTATATTATTCTGTATACTTAAAATATTTCATATTAGAGAATTCAGAGGTCAAAGTTTATAAAGATGCCACAATGTTAAGGTAAGGATGCCAAAGGGTAGACAGTACTTGAGGCCTGGGTAGAAAAGATTTTACTTCTCCAGGGATCAGCAGAGGTGAAAGGTATAATCATGTTTAGGACTGAGGTTGGACAAGAGTAGAGAGAACTAGAGAAGCCCCAACAAAACAAGCAATCATATACACTGGGTCAAGCTGATTTCAGTAACCTGAGACCACGCACCTAGCACTAACTTAGCCTTTAAATTGTTCTGAAAATAGTTTCAACTTAGCAGAAAAAATTGTTTGTGCTTTTAGAAACAGCTAAATGCACCCAAGTAAGTTCTGTGGGATAGAGGCATCATAGGTTTGAGAACAAAAACTAGGAGAAATTCCTCTTTGTTGTACCAGCAGAGGCAATTATGGTAAATTACTTGAGCAAGTGATGATAACAAAACTGTCCAGCCAGGGGGTCATGGGTTTGGGGGCCAAAATCTCTCTGGGAAAACCATTTTCTGAAAACTCTTCTTTTCTCATCTGTCTTGTTGGCTTTACTTGTGTCCCTGATTCTTCCATATCAACACAGTGGAGTGCGGGGAAGGGGGAATATATCTTATGAATGAAGGTGCATGGCTGGGCCAAGAATAGAATTCCAGCATCCTGTCTCTCGGCTCTCTTCTGGACCATGCTACCTCAGGAAGGAACGTTTGAAAATAGTAATTCTCCCCCACCTTGCAAAAAGCTGTGCACAAGCACATGATCAATGAATGAAGCTGGCTAAGTGACTCAGCGCTGGGCGGCTCTCCTGTGAGTCAGGCCCAGAATCCTGAGTGGTTGGAGGACAATCTCTTTAAATAAGACTTTAAAACCAAGGGCCTTACCACTCAGGACCATTGAAAGATTTCAGGGGTATTTTATTTTGTTTGAACAAGGAATAGGATGTCACTTCAAGCATCTTAGACATGCATCGGCTTGAATAATTAATTACGTCATCCATAGTTTTCATGGATGCCCCATTCTTTGTACACAGTGGGTTGCTTCAGGAATAGTCTTGAGTCCAGAACAGGTGAGGTAGATAGAGGCAAGAGCATGGACAGGGCAGCTGGTAACCCGGAGTTAACTAACAATATAGAATCACATCTGCATCTCTTCCTCTTTAACAAAGAAAAGGCCCCAAGGTAAGTTCTTTTCTTCCTCTGAAGGATACAGCTAGACACACAGCTTGGGAGGTGGGGGGCATATTAGTAATCTGCCCCAACCTGACCCTGTCAATAGCCCTTAGTTCTGACCACCTGCTCCCAGCAGGGAAGAAGCTAGCCTCTGAGCAGTGACCCCTGTGACAGATGGCACAGAGCAGACAGAAAAGGGCCAGCCAAAAATATTCCTTCCCCCACAGGGAGGGAGCCTGGGTGTTTACAGGCAGAAGTCAAAGAACAAAGCAAAGAAATTCGCCAAGTGTATCTAAAACGTGCCCTCAGGAGATCAATGGTCTTTTGAATGGTACCTGAATCAAAACCCCTGATGAAGGGACTTGGGGACCCTAGGCACAGCAAGCTGCCATTAGCCAGGTTTCCGAACAAATTATCTTAGAGAAAGTGTGACGATGAGATTTAGTAAAGGACTCTCAGAGCCATTAAGGAGAACCTGAGCACTGAGGGCAACCTTAGAATCAACTCAAATTTCCAAAGAGACTGACCAGTCTTAAAAGAACACAAACAGTTCAGAGAACGTTTATTGCAAAATGTCAGTCCTGGAATGGACTTTAATTGGCGGGGGGTCGGGGAGGGGTGGGTCGGAGGGGGTGTTACATTAGCCCCTGCTTTGGTTTGATTATAGCCCTAGGTGGGAGATACAAAAGAAGCAAAAGTGAAGAAGCTGGCAATAAAACAGGATGAGGAAAGAAAGTGTCACTTATGTGCCCATGCCCAGCACTCTATAAGGAGCCTTAACAGACAGCCACATTATCCTATAAAGGAAGTACACTTTTTTGTGTGTTTTTTTGCCATTTGAACTGAAAAACACAGCATTAGTCACAATAGCCAAAAAGTGAAAGCACCCCAAGTGTCCTTCCACAGATGAATGGATAAACATAATATGGCATATACACACAATGGAATATTGTTCAGCCTTAAAAATAGAGATTTTGAGCATGCTGCAACATGGATGAAGCTTGAAACCATTATGCTAAGTGAAATCAGTCAGTCACAAAAGGACAAATACTATATGATTCATCTTATAGGAGGCACACAGAGTGGTCAAATTCTTGAAAAGTAGAATGGTGGTTACCCGTGGCTGGGGGAAAGGGAGAATGGGGAGTTAGTGTTTAATGGGTACAGAATTTCAGTTTGGGAAGATAAAATGTTCTGGAGATAGATGGTGGTTATAGTTGTACAACCATGTGAATGTACTTTTAATGCCACTGAACTGTACACGTAAAGTGGTTAAATAGTACATTTTGTTATTTATATTTTACCACAAATGTTTAAAATGGGAAAAAACCAACAAGATACAGTGAGATTAAGAAACTTGGCCATGTCAAAAATCATAAATGGAGGCTATAGGATTCAAGCCAAGATTAAAGTTTGTAATTTCCTTGGGCACTTCTTCCTTCTCCACCACAGAACTGCACAGACTTTGAGAGAGAAGACAAAGACAGTGATCAAGAAGAGAACCTTTTTTAAAAAACACACACACAAATCAACCATATTGTGTGGTTTTTTTGTTTTTGTTTGTTTTGTTTTTCAGAGAGGGAGGGAGAGGGAACGATAGAGACATCAATGATGAGAAAGAATCATTGATCAGCTGCCTCCTGTACACCCCCTATTGGGGACCGAGTCCACAACCCAGGCATGCGCCCTTGACTAGAATCGAACCTGGGACCCTTCAGTCCTCAGGTTGATGCTCTATCTACCAAGCCAATCCAGCTAGGGCAAGAAGAGAACCTTGCTGCTCTGCTTAACCACAGCTGACCAGATTTTTATGACTAATTTACATATCTTCACCCTCACCCTCACACTAATCACTCCAGCTGTCTTTACTCAAACCTTATCTAATCTTCTCATTTTCATCTTAGTCCTTTCCCAAGAACATGCCCTGTTTAGGGAATATTCTGCATATTTCAAGCTCACCAATACTGCTCAACAGATATTGAAAACCTTTTAATCCCAGAAATCGTCCCTGAATTGGAAGATAACAGAATACTATCACCTCAATTATGTAAGTCCTCTAACTCATTCTCACTTGCTAAAAAACGTATGCTGCAGAATTCACTTACAAACAAGAAAGTTTACAGTACCAGACTTCTGAGGCACCTTAATTTCACCCAGCCCAGCGGTGCTATACTGGGACGCTTCCGTCTCTCAGGGAACACTTGGCAGTGTTTGGAGACATTTTTAAGCATCACAGCTTAAGGGGGGATCGGGGGGGGGGGGGGGGGAAAGTGGGGGGGGGGGGGGCAACTACTGGCATCTAGTGGCTGGCCAGGGATGCTGCTAAACATCCTACAATGCACAGAACAGCCCCCCAGAACAAAGAATTATCCTGTTCAAAATGTCAATAGTGCAAAGGCTGAGATTCTTTGATAGCCCAACCACCCAAAGGACACTTGCAATTCCTTTATAAAGGTACCAAGTGACAACAGCCTCTGTAAGGCCAGGGAGAAGCCTCTCCCTCCCCCAGACCTTTCTTGCAAGCCCCGGCCCTAGTGTAGTCATAGTAGAGTTATTTTATCTCTTCCTGGGATCGGTCTGTGCTAACTGACCTTTCCAGTAAGCCTGGCGCTCTGGTGTAGTCACAGCAGAGTTGTTTTATCTCTCCCTGGGGTGGGTTTATGCAAGACAGACCACCCTGGCCCCTCAGGAAATGACTCAACTGCTAACACAGGCCTGTCCCCTCAGGAGATGAGTTAACTGATAACCCAGTTTCCTGACATTCCAGGCCACCTGTGTGTGGTTTACATTCCAGGCCACCTGCGTGTGGTTTTTGCCTTTATAAACTCTTGTTCTACAATTGCTCGGGGCTCCAGTCAGCCAGCACTTCCCTCGGGTTGCTGCCTGCCTGGGAGCCCCTGCGCTGCGCTTGTAATAAAGAACCTCTTGCTTTTGCATCAAGTTCCGGTCTCTGCGTTTGACTTGGGGTCGTCGCCTCCTCCGTCGGACTCTCCGGGGGTCTTGGGGCCTTACACCTCCACTACAATACGTATGGTAGACAGAGAACTGTGACCTGAGGCAGCCCATTTCATCTGTTAACAAATAAGTACATTCCTCAAACTCTATCAGTTTTTCACTTAGCAGTCTGAATGCTAATTCTTGAGGTCAAACAGTAGTCAAATCCCTGTTTTACATGGCAGTACTTCAAAATCAGTAGTTACCACATCTTCCTATATAATAAAAGCCTAATATGCTAAGTGTCTGGTCATCTGGTCATCCGTTCAACCAACCAAAGTGTAATATGCTAATGATATGCTAAGGCCACTCAACTGCTCGCTATGACGTGCACTGACCACCAGGGGACAGACGCTGTGACCAGGTTAGCTTGCTGCTGGGGTTCAGCCCATTGGGACTGAGCGAGACAGGCTGGACACACCCTGGAACCATCCCATGGTCCCTCCCCAGCTGGCCAACATCTCGCATCCCTCCGTGGCCCCGATCGTGCACTTGTGGGGTCCCTCGGCCTGGCCTGCGCCCTCTCGCAATCCAGGACCCCTAGGGGGATGTCGGAGAGCGGTTTCAGCCCGATCCCACAGGCTAAGCTGAGGGACCCCACTGATACATGAATTCATGCAGCAGGCCTCTAGTATATTATAAACATATTGGATGGACATTTTTACAATTGTCTATACATGCTTTTATATTTATCTATTGTCTATACATGCTTTAATGTTTCTTTAAGTTTAAGAGTCCTGTACTGAGTCCTGGCTGGTATGGCTCAGTTGGTTGAGCATCATCCTGTGCACAGAAAGGTGGCAGGTTTGGTTACTGGTCAGAGCACATGCCCAGGCTGTGGGTTCAGTCCCCAGAAGGAGTGCATATAAGAGGCAACCAATTGATGTTTCTTTCTCACATCAATGTCTCCCCCCCACCCCCGCCTCCTCCCTTCCTCTCTAAGAAAAAAAAAAAAATTCTCAAGAACAGGTAATGTGTGTACATTGTGCTGCCCAGATTGCCATTAAGAACATCATCCACACTAGTACTAATACCCAATAGCATATAATCAGTACTTACTAATACATAACTAAGTTGATGGTGAACCTGAAGGAGGTGGGTACCTGCCAATCCTCTACAATTCCTGGATAAGAAAGGTACTTTTTAAATTTATTTATTTATTTTTATTTTTAAAATATATTTTATTGATATTTTAGAGAGGAAGGGAGAGGTATAGAGTCAGAAACATCGAAGAGAGAGAAACATCAATCAGCTGCCTCCTGCACACTCCCCACTGGGGATGTGCCCACAACCAAGGTACATGCCCTTGACCGGAACTGAACCTAAGACCCTTCACTCCGCCTCTATCCACTGAGCCAAACCAGTCAGGGCAGCAAGGTACTTTTTTTAAAAAATTTTTTAATTGATTTGAGAGAGAGAGAGAAACATGAATTGGCTACCTCCTGCACGCCCCCTACTGGGGATAGAGCCTGCAACCTGGGCATGTGCCCGGATCAGGAATCAAACCGGTGATCTCTTGGTGCATGGACCGACGCTCAACCAACTGAGCCACACATGCCACGGCAGTACTCTTATTTTAAAGGAGAAGTGCCATTGGGAGCCCACACAAACACAGGCCTGTGAATACCAATATTCGACTCTTCTTTCCACTCTAAGCAGTCTCAACCAGCCACCGACCGCTGGGGGCCAGCGTGCAGTCACACACCGCCCCATCCCCAACACAGCTTCTGAGAACACATACCCAGCAAGAATCCTCTTCATCCTCCAGAAGGAAAGTAACCCAAACTTTGGCGCATCTCCATAAAAGGCTCCCAGTTTCTGGCCTATCTGCTTGGCTGGATTACAAAATTGTTTAAAAAAAACACCTGACGCTCTACATGAATTATATTAATGACATCAGCAGTTCTCCAAAAGCCAGGGGCTTTGTAAGCATTCAGGCTCAACCTTGAAGAGTCTATATAATGACAAGGACTTGCTTCAGAACAAAGTTTGAAGGTTGCTTGCTTGACTCTGATAGCCACAGTGATGAACTGCAATTTTAAAATTCTTCTTAAAACCTCGTCAACCTGACCTTTACTACTGTCCCACCAGTCATT
The DNA here is from genome assembly GCF_000327345.1 of Myotis davidii. NCBI lineage: Eukaryota > Metazoa > Chordata > Mammalia > Chiroptera > Vespertilionidae > Myotis > Myotis davidii. Next base: position 2,787,412 of record NW_006285917.1, read on the forward strand.
CACATTCTAATATACCAGCCTCATTCATACCTCTAATCCTCTATCTGGCATGCCCTTCTTTTGTTTCCCAAATTAAACCTACAGGGCCTTTAAGTTCTGTATCAGGATCTCTCTCAAACCTTCTATCAAGTCTTTTTTTTTAACTCCACACCCTGTTGATCTCTCTCAGTCTGTATACCAACTTCTCACTCATTTGCATTTGTTCTGCTTTAGAATTAGTCCCGCAAAGTTTTATTTGGATGTGCTAAACCTTCAACAAGTAGCAATCAAACAACAAATACTTATTGAGTACCCATAATGTACTTTGCACTTTGGCTTCTATAATACACAGAAAATATGTACACTTTAGTTATTGCCCTTGAAGTACCAAGACTAACTCATTCAAAACAGTCAGTAAATATAAGAAAGCACATAATTACTAAATTACAGCTATCCTATCTAATAAAAGACAAAAATGGTAATTGGCGTACGACCTATACCCTTTTCATTGGCTAATCAGGGCTATCTGCAAATTAACTGCCAACTAAGATTGGCAGTTAACGCCAACAAGATGGCGGTTAATTTGCATATGTAGGCACAATGCAGGGAGGCGAAAGGGAAAGCAGGAAGAAG
>NW_006285917.1:2789286-2799227 GCF_000327345.1 Myotis davidii
GCGCCGGTTTTCCCCCGGCACCCGGGACCCAGGCCTTTGGTCCGGCCGCAGTGGAGAAGCCAAGCCTCTTCAGTCTTCTGTCTTTGCTCTGACCAGAGCCCTCAGTTTTCGCTCTGCTCCTGCGTATGCAAATTAGCCGCCATCTTTGTTGGGTTAATTTGCATAGTCATTCTGATTGGCTGATGGGCATAGTGGAGTGACTCCAATTTGCATGTTTCTCTTTTATTAGTGTAGACAGTAATGTTTGTAAGGGAGAGTAACACACATCTGTTATATTAAACCCTGTATCTTCAGAGACTTGCAAGTGCCTGGTACATGGTAGATGTTCAATAAATGTTTACATAGTGAATGAATGAGTCTGATTTTCCTGATATATCATGAGCTCCTTGCGGGCAAAGACCTCATCTCTGGCACTTTTGTAGGCAGTCAATATCTCAATGAATTAAATTATTCAACTGGTAGATAGAGATCTATGTAGAAAGGTTTAGTTAGTATTCTGTATTTTCTTAAATTATCCCTTTGTCCAATTTGGTATCCATTAATTATAGGGCCAAACTAACAAATGACCAGGGCTGTTTATACCATCCCTGGCATCCAGGTGCCCACACTCTGAACCACCACCTTTATCTAACTCTCACAACCAAGCCAATATTTCCCTGCCCAAAGTTAACCCAGAGCCAGGTTACAGACAACTGGGAACAGCTCCTAACTCCCAAAGCCCGTGGCAATTATTCAAAGTAGCCAATCCTAAACCATTTCCCTTGCCCTGCCTTGCCTTTCCCATGAAAACACAATAAATGCTCCAGGCCATACTTTCCCCTCATCCCTTCTTCCTCCCAATCAAACCTGTGCTTCCCCCTGTGACCCTGTGTGGTACGGCATGCATCTTTCTCTTGGAAGATATAAATAAAAAATTCTTTTAATTAAAATTTTTTAAATTTTTATTGATCCTAAAAATTAATATTTAATATATTCTAATTTACAAATTCAAATCCCTCCTTTCCTCTTAAGAATTAAAGTTCAACTTACAAATCTACTTCTATATAAGCACATTTTAACAATTATTTTTAAGGGGGATTTTACAAATTATACTCTCTGAATGTTTTAAATTGCATTCACAAATTTTCAATGATTCGTTCTTTTTAGAGTACTTCAACTGTCTCACTTAACCCTTGGAAGTTTAATTATAAATATCAATATAGTTAGTTCTTAATGTCTCAAATGTTCCCATACTTGCAAAATAAGTCTACACTGCTTACTCAATTACCTACATTAAATTTAAATACAAGGATATTCCCTGTGAGGCTGAGACGGCCCCTGTGAGGCTGTGCTAGCCCCTGGGAAGCTGAGAAAAATACCACATGATCTCACTCATTTATGGATAATAAAGACCATTATAAACTGATGAACAAAAATAGATACAGAGGCAGAGCAGCATTGAATAGACTGTCAAACTACAGTGGGAAGCCTGGGGAGGGTTTGTGGGGGGCAGGTTAAGAGTATATATATAAAAAAATAAATACAAGGATATTTTTCTCTCATCAGTAACATTTTATTAAAGTATCTACACTAATAAAAGAGAAACATGCAAACTGGTGTCACTCCGCTACACCCACCAGCCAATCAGAGCAACTATGCAAATTAACCCAACAAAGATGGTAAATTAACCGCAAAGAGATGGTGGTTAATTTGCATATGCAGGCTCGGAGGGAAGACTGAAGGCTCTGGCTGTAGTGAAGACTGAAGACTGAATACTGAAGAGGCTTGGCTTCTCCACTGCACCCGCATTGGGAAGCCAAGCCTTGCTGTGGCCAGACCAAAGGCCTGGGTCCCGGGTGCTGGAGGAAAACCGGTACCAGCAGTCAGGGGAAAGAAGGCCTATTGCATGAATCTTTGTGCAAAGGGCTTCTAGTTACTAATATTTAATATAACAAACAGATTTCTCTTTAACAAAAAAAATAATACATGCTTAATTTACTTTACTATTATTATTATTATTTTTTACAAAGTTCTCACTATGCCATGTTGTCACTCAGACACCTTTATCAAGTAAGGCCAAAGGCACAAGCAATTGGATACTATCATTACTATTGCCACCAGACATAAAGAACCAGAACCAATGCAGCCTAATCCTAATTGCTGACTTATACCACCACTTATAAAATGTTACCTTCCCTTTAGATGGTAAACTCCTTGGAAGACTTAAACAAAATCTCTTATGTTCCCTGCTCACCAAATTTAATGCCATATATATGTATGTATCAGTCACTTGACAAGCTGAATTTTATATACATAAGTAACTAATTAGTTGACTTGTTAAAAGCCTGAATCTTATCAGATGTTAATTATCCTCTCTGCCCTCAAAAAGCAAAACAAAACCCCAAATGGGTGATTAAACTCTAATGCTGCACAGGCTGTCAGTTTCCTATTATAATTTCAGCTAGAAATTATAAAGCTAAAGACAGAAGGAACTATACATAAATACTGTACTCTAGTTGATAAATTTGTTGCTCACAGAAGTCTGAGTTAACAATTCTTAACCTACATTGCATGTATATAGGATTTAATAAATAAGCAATCCACCATCTCCTGTGGTGGATGGTGAGAGGCAGGTTTCTCACTGTCAGAGAGGGAAATGCAAATAGCAAGGGGGGAAGGCTGGAATAAACTCTGTGGTACTGAGTTAGAGTTAAGGACATCTATGTGAACCCATGCTTAACTTAATATATATATGTTATATGTATGTGCATATATACATACACACACACACATATATATATACAGATTTGTATATTATATATATAGATATATACAGTTGGTAGAAATCCTACATAATGAAAGGCTAATATGCAAATTGACCAAACAGCAGAAAAGCTGGTCACTATGACATGCACTGACCACCAGGGGCAGATTTAAGCAGGCCTAAGCTGGCAGTCTGACATCCCCTGAGGGCTCCCAGACTGTGAAAGGGCACAGGCCGGGCTGAGGGAACCCTCCGCCCCAAGCACACGAATTTAGTGTACAAATTTAGTGCACTGGGCCTCTAATAGAATTATAAATGTGTATATAAACATGGGTTAGTATACATATGTATAATTCCTAGCCCTACCCATTGAGAGGGCCTAGTAGTGATGCACACGTGTGTGTGTGTGCGCGCATGCCTCTCTAAAAATCAATTAAGAAATCTTACAGGAGGCAACCGATCAATGTCTGGCCTCGTGTGTGTGTGTGTGTGTGTTTGTGTGTGTCTAAAAATCAACTAAGAAATCTTAAAAGAAAAAAAAAAAAGAAGAGCCAGGGCTCTTTAGGAAAACTGCTGATTCTAGACCTAGGGTAGGGAAAATACAAGATGAGTCAGGAATACCTTCTAGTTCTAGAAAATAAGGAAGTGTTCAAGTAGCAAAAGGATGACGACATGTCAAAGGAAGACAGTAGCCAAAACTGGAATAATCTGAGCAATGAAATGAATAGCATGGTATTATGTAACCCAAAGTATAAAATAAATACATGAGTTCATACTGAAAAAAATGAATGACAATAAATAAATACATGGGTAGAAAAACTAAATCTTCCTTTACAGAATTCCAAATAATATACGTAGATACTTCTTCCAGAGGTGGAATTTAATCCTCACCCCTCCTCCCCCAAGTTTGGGCTGGACTCAGCGACTCCTTTCCAAAGAATGCAGTATAGAGAGTGGAGAAACCTGGCAAATATAACCTTAACTTGACATTCTTTCTTAAAACCCATAAACCCCCTACAAAACGAAACAAGCAAACAAAAGGCCCATGACCCTAGTCTAATCATGAGAAAGACTTCAACAAACCCAAACTGAGGGACAGGCTACAAAATACCTCACTGGCACTCCCCAAAACTGCCAAGGTTATAAAAAACAAGGGAAGTTCGAGAAACTGTCACAAACTGGAGGATACTAGGAGACACGATGGCTAAAAGCAATTGCAATGCAGTACACTGGACTAGATCCTAGAACAGAAAAAGACATTAGTATAAAAAAAGGTAAAATCCAAATAAAGCCTGGAATTTAATAGTAATGTACCAATATTGGTTTCTTAATTTTGACAAAAATACCAGGGTAGTGTAAGATGTTAATATTAAAGAAAACTGAGTCTTTGCAACTTTCTGTAAATCCAAAATTATTCCAAACTAAAAAGTTGATTTTTTAAATCATCTAATGCTGGTTTAGGGTCAAATTAGTGAGAAAAATTAACTAATTAAAGCCTTATTTGCCCTAGCTGGTTGGGCTCAATGGCTAGAGTGTCCGCCTGCGGACTGAAGGAGTCCCGGGTTCGATTCCAGCCAAGTGCACATGCCCAGGGTGCAGGCTCGATCCCCAGTAAGGGTTGTGCAGGAGGCAGCCAATCAATGATTCTCTCTCATCATTGATGTTTCTATCTTTCTCTCCCTCTTTCTTCCTCTCTGAAATCAGTAAGAAAATATATTTTTTTAAAAAAACCTCATTTGCAGGATATCTGTGTGACATATCTTTTTACAGAGACAAATACAGTGTACTTGACATACTATCTTGTAAACTGAATCGATTGTATGGATACTTTTCTTGATAAAAAGAATGCATTTCCATGGCACATTCATGGTCAGATGCTTCACCAGAGGTAGAAATAATCCCCAAAATACATAACTACATATTCTTTCTTTCTATGCCTCCAGATAAGATTAAGTGGGTGTCCCTGGTTATCTTGCCTATGTAGAACTCTAGCCTCTCTTGGGACTCTCACCTTGTATGGTCTGGACCCTGGTCTACCTATAATAGGCCTAGGGCTGTGGATGAGACTCTGCCCCTTCCTTCTAGAATTCACTATTGCCTCTGATACAAAACTAAAGAGATCTGAACTACCCAAGTCTCTTCGTGTCCATATTAAATTATCCCCAGAAGCATCACCACGTACATAAAAACTGGTAATAGGGATATCCTAGTCTGTCAAATAACTGCATAGGTTCTGCGTAAGATATCAGAACTGATGAGTAGCACCTGATACCCACCCCTACTGTTAGATTTTTTTGAGAGCTCACTATTTAAAAGGGGTCGTCAATGCAATGCACTTTGTATTCCCAAATGTAAAGTAGTAGTATTTTTAGAATACTAGTAGATTTAGAATACTAAGAATAGTAGTAGATTTAAAATACTAAGAATTCATTGGCTGCTCTCTGGAAAGATGTATACTGACAACATAAATTCTTATCTCTAAATCCAAATTCAGAAAATGGTATTCAAAAGGCAATTTCTAGGCCCAAAAGGACACAATAAGTTAATAGTTGACAAGGGCCACCCTCACTTAATATGCTTTATATGCTAAGCAGAAAAGGTCACAAAATTTTATGAAGAAATAAAAGATATAGCATTTAAGCAGTAAAAATTTTAAAAGGAAAAAGAGCATTCTGTACAAAAATGCTAAGGTCCCTCCTTAAGGGTGTCTCTTCCAAAAGGGACCCTGCAGCCCACCTATTAGTACAGTCAATCACTTGATCTTTCAGGATTGGTAACCTGCCACCCTTGGTCCTCTCTCAGCATATGTTTATTAAATAACCAAAGTTTCTGGTTCCAGTTAAGATGGAATAAGTCCACTCCACCCTGTCTGTCCCACTGAAGTCAACTGAAAACCAAAACTCAATATATCATAAAACCAGTAGAGCGTTTCTTTTTCCTTCTCCTGGTATCTCTTGGCCTGGACTTAAAGGCAACCCAAACCCAGAACTGTGCACCACGTGCAGAGAGAAAGAACTCGAAGAGAAGACTCTGTTTTTGGTCCAAGAAGCAGGAAAACGAGCCCCTAAAAGTCAAAGGGAGTAGAGGAAATCCCTCGATTTTGTTGGTTTTCTTTCTGTTCTCTCCTGTCCTACCCCAAGGCAATTAGGCAGCACTGGGAATGACAACAGCAGCTTAGATGGAAGAACCTCTGCTCTGATGGGAGGAACTGAGATCCCAAGAGCACAGAGGGAATCTCCATTGCTTTGTTTTCTCTCCCTATCCTCTTGCCATTTGGTTCCCCAGGGAAATGTGGGCACAGAGAGTGCAAGGCAGAGCAAAGAAATTAGTCTTAGCCTTTTAGCAAGAGAAGCAGGAAGGAGAATCCTTTGGATCTGGAACATTGGGAGAACAACAGAAAGGAGAGGAAGCTCAATAAAGCCATATGTGAACTCCAGGGCTCATCTCTAAGCTGCACATGCAAGTCTCTGACTTTACCGCTGCCCACGTCTGAGGCTGGCCACTGGCTGGCACATACATGAGCCAAACTAAATGTGTATGCACAGCAAATACTTTTGAAAACTGAACAGACAGTGAATCCCAGCTCATCAGAAGGCAGGTAGGTACTTGCAGCCTGAATCTAGCTCAATTAGCTGAAGAAATTAAAAAAACAAAAGGAAATATAATCTATAGGATTTAAACAAGACCCAAAATCTCATAAGATAATATTCAAAGTGTCCAAGATAAACATCCGAACTGTGTACAAAGAAACCGAAAATCTCAACATCTCACAAAGGAAAAGATAATCAACAGACACCAACCCCAAGATATTAGGGTTATCAAAGACTTTAAAGCAGCTACTATAACCATGCTCCAAGAAATAAAGGCAAACACTCTTGAAGTAAGTGGGAAAATAGAAAGTCTTAAAGAAATAGAACACTTTTTTTAAAAAGGAAAAATTTAAACTAGAAAATATATTTTAAAATTCATTGGATGGGCTCAATAGTATAATTGAGATGAAAGAAAGGCCAATGAACTTGAAGATGGATCAACAAAAAATTTCCAAGCTGAACAACAACAAGAGAAAAAAGAGTGTGGATAAAACAAACAAACAAACAAACAAAAAAACCCAGAGGGCATAAAAAAGAATACCACCAAAGGCCTAACAACACCAAAGGCCTAACACTTGTATCATCAAATACCTATAAGGAAAGGAGAAAGAAGTGGTTCAGGAAAAAAAAAAAGCTGAAGAAATAACAGGTGAAAAATTCCTAAATTTGGTAAAAGATATAAACTTATAAATTCAAGAAACTCAGTGAATAGCAAAAAGGATAAACTCAAAGAAATTCTTGCCTAATGAAAACTAAAATAAAATGTCTTGAAATCAGTCAGAGAAAATGATTCATTACACATAAGAAAACAATAATTCAAATAATTGTGGATGTCTCTTCAGAAATTATGAAGGACAGAAGGCAGTGGAATAAGATTTTTAAGAGCTGGAAAATAAGAATTCTGTCAACCTAGATTTCTATATCCAGTGAAAATATCCATCAAAATGATGTGAAATAAAATCTCAGACTAAGAAAATTAATTACCTAAAGAGAACTGCTAAAGAAAATTCTTCAGATGAAAGAGAAGTGATACTATAGGAAAACAGAATTTCAGAAAAGAAATAGCAATAAATATGGTAAATACCTAAGTAAATATAACACCTATTTTACTCATCTAAAGTCCTTTAAAATACAAATGATGGCTAAAAGTAAAAAATATAACAATGTGTGATGGGGTTTTCAATAAAAGTACATGTAATACATATAACAATTACAACATTAAAGGGAGAAGGCAAACCAATCTATACGGTACTAAAGCTTCTAGATTCTACTTGAAGTGATACATATTAATTCTAAGTAGACTGAATACTAATTATGAATATTATAATCTGTAGTCAACATTAAAATAACTATACAAATGGAGATAGTTAAAATCTCAATAGATAAATTAAAATAGAATACTAAAAAAATATTCAAATACTCCAAAAGAAGGGTAAGGAAACAAAACACACAGAGGGAACAAACAATACAAATAATAAAATGGCAGACCTAAATCCAAAATGCCAATAATTATATTAAATGTAAATGGTCTCTACCAGAAACCCACTAAATACAATGCTATATGTAGGTTAAAAATAAAAGCATGCTAAATGTAATATGGCAACCTGGATTGAATTATAGAACAGAAAAAGGACATCAGTAGAAAATCTGGTGAAATCCAAATAAAATTTGTAGTTTACTTAATAGAGTACTATACCAATGTTAAATTCTTACTTTTGATAAATGTACCTTGCATAAGATGTTAACATGGGGGGAAACTAGATGAAGGGCATATAGGAACTCTCTGTATTATTTTTGCAACTCATTTATAAATCTGAAATTATTTCAAAATTGAAAAAATATATTTTAAGTAAAAAGAGGAGAAAATGTATACCATGAAAACATTAGTCAATAGAAAATTGCAGTGGCTGTATTAACATCAGACAAAGTATATGTCAAAGCAAGGAAAATCACCAGGGTTAAAAGGGACATTAAATAATGATAAAAAGGTTCAATTCACCAAAAGACGTAACAATCCTAAATGTATATGCACCTAACATAAGAGCCTCAAATATATGAAGCAAAAATTGATAGAACTAAGGGAAGAAATGAACAAATCTATAATTATAGCTTAATCTTCCTTTCTCAGTAATCAATAAAACAAGTGCACAGAAAATAATCAAGGATATCAAAACACAAAGTTGAATACTTTACATATATACAACTCCTATTTGTCAAACAGACCTCAATAAAGCTGAAAAATAAATAAAAAATAATGTTGCAATTAAATAATTAAATCACATTTTAATTTTTTTAAAGGAAAAGATCAATAATAGAGAGAAACTGAACAATGCTGTCAACCAAATTTATAAAAAATGTCACCTAATAACAGCAGTTTTCAAGTGCACATGGAATATTCACTCAGCTAAACCATATCTTGGGGCATAAAACAAAATCTTAACAAATTTAAAAGTATTGGAATAATACAAAGTATGCTCTCTGACCAAAATTTAATTAAGCTAGGAATCAATAAAATAAAGACTTTGGAAAAGCTTTCAACACACCAAATACTCAAACAGCACACTTCTAAATAATTCATTGGCCAAAGAAGAAGTCTCAAGGGAAATAAAAATTCAACATATCAATTTGTGAAATGCAGCCCACAGCAGTGCTTAGAGGGAATTTACAGAATTAAAAGCTTATATTGGAAAAGAAGAAAGGTCTTAAATCAACCATCCACCTTAAAAAAAGAAAAAAAAAGAGTAAATTAACTCAAAGCAAGTAGAATAAAAAACAGAAACCAATTAAATTGAAAAGATAAACACCAATAAAATAAAAAGCTGGTTCTCTGAAAAGATGTGTAAAATTGTTAGGCCTCTAGCCACCCTCCGAAATGAATGAATACAGTAGTCCCCTTGTATCTGTGTTATCACTCTCTGCGGTGTCAGTTACCCACAGTCAACTGCGGTCTGAATACATTAAATAGAAAATTCCAGAAAGAATTCATAAGTTTTAAATTGCATGCCATTCTGAGTAGCTTGATGAAACCTCTCTTGGGACAACCATCTGGGACATTAATTATCCCTTTGTCAAGCTGTATATGCTACCCACCCATAAGATCTACTGTCATGGTATCACAGCTCTTGTGTTCAAGTAACCCTTCTTTTACTTAATAATTGCCTCAAAGTGCAAGAGAAGTGATATTGGCAATTCAGATATGCCAAAGAGAAGTTATAAAGTGCTTCCTGTAAGTAAACAGACTACAGTTCTCAAGTTAATAAGGCATTTTATCATCTCATATAAGAAGGGTAAGTTAACACAATAAGATATTTTGAGAGACACCACAGTCACATCACTTTTATTACAGTATTGTTATAATTGTCCTATTTAATTAATTACTAGTGGCCCAGTGCGCGAAATTTGTGCAGGGGAGGGGGGGTGATGCCCTCAGCCCAGCCTGCACCCTCTCCAATTGGGGACCCCTTGGGGGATGTCCGACTGCCAGTTTAGGGACATCTCTCTCGCAATCTGGGACAGCTGCCTCCTAACTGCTCACCTGCCTGCCTGCCTGATTGCCCCTAACTGCCCCCCGCCAGCCTGATCACTTCTAACTGCCTCTGCTTCAGCAC
>NW_006285917.1:2799887-2801222 GCF_000327345.1 Myotis davidii
AGAGAGGCAAGGGCAGATCAACAGCTGCCACAGAGGCTATGGATCAGACCTTGCTTCTCTCTCCAGGCCTCTCTCCGGCCAATTCGCAGCCCCCTTGGCAGTCAGTGCACTGACTTCCGGTGGGTCGAGCCTTTGGTCATTTCGGATGTTACGAACCCTGGGTTTTTATATATTAGGATTATTAATCTCTTACTGTGCCTAATTTATACATTAAACTTTATCATAGGTATGTTTGTATAAGAAAAAAACATAATTTACATATATAGGGTTGAGTATTATCCACAGTTTCAGGTATCCACTGGGGGTCTTGTAATGTATCCTACACAGATAAGGAGGGGCCTACTGTAGATAAAGTATCAATATCAGGAATGAAAGAAGCAATATCACTATAGATCCACAGACATTAAAAGGATAAAAAGGATACTAATACAAACATCTATGTACATAAACTCGACAACTCAGATGAAATGGACCAATTCCTTAAAGGCTGCAAAGTACCAAAACTCACCTGGGAAGAAATAGACTACCTGAATAACCTATATCTAGTAAAGAAATTGAATTTGTAGTTTAACACCTTCACACAAAGAAAACCCTAGACTCAGATGGCTTCATTGGAGAATTCTGCCAAACTTAAAGAATTTTACACATCTCTTCCAGAAAAATTAAACGGAACATTCTCTAACTGGCTTTATAAAACCAGCATTATCCTGATACTAAAACTAGACAAAGATAGCACAAGAAAAAACAAAACTACAAACCAATATCCACATGACCATAGATGTAAATTCCTCAGCAAAATATTTTAATGAACGTTGACCTAAATTTAATTAACTCATCCAAAAATCAACTAAAATGAATCATAGATGTAAATGTAAAATGTGAAACTATAAAAAATCTTTAAAAAGAAGCAAAGAAGACTATCTTTGTGACCTTGGACAAAGAATTTTTATACCAAAATATGATCCATAAAAGAAAGACACAAATTTGACTTACTCAAAATTTAAAACTTTAGCTCTACAAAAGACATTGTTAAGAGATGAAAAAGAAAGACTACACATTAGGAACAAATATATAAAACTTATTTATCTGACAAAAGACTCGTATCCAGGGTATATTAAAAGAAAAAACTCTCAAAACTCACAGAAAGAAAACAAATAATCCAACTTAAAAACTAGGCAAAAGGCACTGGCTGGTATGGTTTGGTTGGTTGGAGCATCATCCCATGCACCAGAAGGTCTCAGGTTCAATTCCCAGTTAGGGCACATACCTAGGTTTCAGGTTTGACGCCCTGTTGGGGCATGTACAGGAGGCAACTGATTGATGTATTTCTCTCAT
>NW_006285917.1:2809632-2810727 GCF_000327345.1 Myotis davidii
TCTCGCCCCCACTGCCCTTCCCTGCTGGCCTGATCGCCCCTAACTGCCTCTGCCTCAGCCCCCACCAACATGGCTTTGTCTGGAAGGAAGTTGGATGTCTCGAAGATGGCTGGTCGACCTGGTCTAATTAGCATATTACCCTTTTATTAGTATAGATAGGTTATGTAGGATAGGGTTGCTTAAATGGGGGAAAAGCCTTTTTCATCAGGAGGAGATGCTCTTGGCAGACAAAAATACCTAATCCCTATATCTGAACTGATAGCTGGCCATATGAACTATATTGCCAAACCAGTCATTAAAAAATCGAACTGCTTTCTTACACCTTACACCAAACAGCTGTTGCCCTTAAAACCCCTCCTTAGCCCCCACCTTAGGTTCTGCCTTCCCAGTTCACCCAGATTAGGTTCTGATTGGTTGGTTTCTACGCCAGTCAGTGTCAAAAGCTCCGCCACCTAGGCAGCCATTGGCTCCTCACAGTTCACCCAGATTTGGTTCTGATTGGTCAGTTTCTATGCCAGTCAGCACCTCTGGGCCTATCTCCAGACCTAATCAGAGAGGCAGGGGCTGATCAGCAGCCCTGGTAGGCCCGGAGAGAAACAGAGGCACGGCTGCTGGCCAGAGAGAGAGAGGCAAGGGCTGATCAACAGCTGCCACAGAGGCTATGGATCAGACCTTGCTTCTCTCTCCAGGCCTCTCTCCGGCCAATTCGCAGCCCCCTTGGCAGTCAGTGCACTGACTTCCGGTGGGTCGAGCCTTTGGTCATTTCGGATGTTACGAACCCTGGGTTTTTATATATTAGGATTATTAATCTCTTACTGTGCCTAATTTATACATTAAACTTTATCATAGGTATGTTTGTATAAGAAAAAAACATAATTTACATATATAGGGTTGAGTATTATCCACAGTTTCAGGTATCCACTGGGGGTCTTGTAATGTATCCTACACAGATAAGGAGGGGCCTACTGTAGATAAAGTATCAATATCAGGAATGAAAGAAGCAATATCACTATAGATCCACAGACATTAAAAGGATAAAAAGGATACTAATACAAACATCTATGTACATAAACTCGACAACTCAGATGAAATGGG
>NW_006285917.1:2811228-2816687 GCF_000327345.1 Myotis davidii
TCACCCAGCCTGCGTGCTCTCTCTCTCTCTCTCTCTCTCTCTCTCTCTCTCTTCTCCCCTCTCTAAAATAAATTTAAAAACAAAGCAAAATATTTGAGCAGACACTTCACCAAAGATATATTAAAATACATGGTTATAAGAATGTGTCAAGGGCTGGGGGGAAAAATGGACACATATGTAATACCCTTTGTAATACTTTAAGCAATAAAAAAAAGAAAATAAATAAATAAATAAATAAAAGAGGAAAAAAAAAGAATGTGAAAAGATGCTCAATATCATTAGCCATTAGGGATATGCAAATTGAAATCATGAGATAACACTACATACCTATTAAAGTGACTAGAATAAAAAATCTGAATGTTCAATGTCACTAATCATAAGGGAAATGCAAATCAAAACTACAATAAGATATTACCTCACACCTGTCAGATGGCTATGACCAAAAAAAAGACATTAAGTGTTAGCAAGGATGTGGAGAAATGTTGGAACCCTGGCACACTCTTGCTGGGAATGCAAAAGGGTACAGCTGCAATGGAAAAATAATATGGAGGTTCCTCAAAAAATTTAAAAAAGAACTACTGTATGATTTAGCAATCCCACTTCTGTGTCTATACCCAAAGAAATTGAAATCAGGATCTCAAAGAGATATTAGCTCTCTCAGTGTTCATCACAGCACTATTCACAATAGCCAAAATTGGAAATGTCCATCAATAGATGAATTGATTTTTAAAATAGGGCACATGTTCTCTCTCTCTCATATTATTCAGCCTTTTCAAAGAAGGAAAATTTGCCTGGCCGGCTTAGCTCAGTGGTTGAGCGCCGACCTGTGAACCAGGAGGTCACGGTTCAATTCCCGGTCAGGACACATGCCCGGATTGCAGGCTTAATCCCCAGTGTGGACGTGTAAGAGGCAGCCAATCAATGATTCTCTCTCATCACTAATGTTTCTATCTCTCTCTCCCTCTCCTTTCTCTCTAAAATCAATAAAAATATATTTTAAAACATTTTTAAAATAAATAAAAGAAGAAAAATATGACACAAGCTACAACATGAACAAACTTTGGTGACATTATGCTAAGTGCAATAATCCAGTCAAAGAGAGAAAAATACTGCATGATTCTGTATATATGAGTTACCTGACATAGTCAAATTCACAGAATTCAAGTGGAATGATAGTTGCCAGGGGCAGGGGGAGGGCAAAATGGGAGGTTACTAATCAATGGGCATAGAATTTCAGTTAAATAAGATGAATAAACTCTAGAGATCCACTGTACAACCTTGTACCTATAGTCAACAATAATGTATTGCACATTCAAAATTTTGCTGCGGGCAAATCTTACATTGTATTCTTACCACAATAACATAAACTTTTTAAAAAATTGACAATTCCAAATGCAAATGAGGATATGGAGCAGCTGAACTCATATATTGCTGTTGGGAATGTAAAATGGTACAACCACCTGATGAATGGAGAAACAAACTATTATGTAACCAACAATGAAATACTACTCAGCAATAAAAAAGAACAAACTACTGACAGATGTAACAACATGAATTAAATCTCCACGGTATTGTGCTGAGTGAAAGAAGCCAATCCCAAGAGTTACTGGTATATCCTGTAGTATAATTAATTCCATTTATATGACCTTCTAGAAAAGACAAAACCACAGGAATGGAGAACTGATCAGGGGTTGCCAGGGATTAGGAGTTAAAAAGAGCCTGACTACAAAGGGGCAGCAGTGGGGAGCTTTTCGAGGTGAAGGAACTGTTCTCTGTCCTGATTGTGGTGGTGATTACATGAATGTATACACGTGTTAAGATTCATGGACCTGTATACCAAAACTTCTTCAACTGTACTACTAGTAAATTTTAAAAATAGTAATAATAAAAAAAATAACTAAAGCTGTTAAAAATAAAAGGAAAAGTACAGTTGCTATATATGAACTAGAACTTTAAAAGCTTTTCAAATATTAATTCTATTGAACTTAGTCTTTGAAGGAGAGTCCACTATTTGATTATAGTTCCCTAACAGAAATATATTTCCAAATAGAAACAAGAACACTGTTTGTCCCAGGGACACTGTGTATTGGCCTAAAGTCACAACTAGACTGCAGGGGTTCTGATATCTAAATGTTGGCCATAATAACGCTGATACTTGCTCAAAATGCAGACTAGCACCCATAGTTTGAACTTTATACTGTATTTTTTTTTTGACAGACAACTGTTTAGTTTTTAATTCATAATCATAAACTTAACTTTGCAATCAAGCTAGACTGGGAAGGCGTAGGGAAGTATAGAACCCAATAAACTGGCAAGAGCACAAAGATTATGGAACATTCCAAGCAAATCGGAGTGAATGGGTGCTCCCCTGAGCTACAGAAGGAATGGTGTGGTGGTGAAGATAAAACACAAGTCAAATTTATTAGAGTTGCCCACAGTCAGCAATGGTGAACTTCTTGCTGGTCTTGCCATTCCTGGACCTAGAGCGCTCCATGGCTGTCACAATATCCATGCCTTCCTTCACCCGGCCAAGACCACATGCTTGCCATCCACACACTCCGTCTTGGCCGTGCAGATGAAACACTGGGAACCATTTGTGTTCGGTCCAGCATTGGCCATGGACAAGATGCCAGGACCTGTATGTTTCAGGACGAAGTTCTCATCCTCAAATTTCTCCCCATGGATGGACTTGCCGCCTGTGCCATTGTGGCGTGTGAAGTCACCACCCTGTCACATAAATCCCGGAATAATTCTGTGAAAGCAGGAACCTTTATAACCAAATCCCTTCTCCCCGGTGCTCAGAGCACGGGAGTTTTCTGCCGTCTTTGGAACTTTGCAAACAACTCGAAGGAGACGCGGCCCAGGGGCTCGCCTTCGGTGGCGATGTCGAAGTACACGGTGGGGTTCACCATGGCTGCTCACGGGCGGCTTCGGGGCGGTGGTGTCTGCAAAACCTATACTGGATTTTTATAATACCCCCAAAAGTCAGCATTCAGTTGCCACAAATAAGAGTTCTTACCATGTTTTGTGATTAAACCATGGAAGAAAAAAACAGCTAGAAAGACCTTGACAACTCAACATCTATAAACAGAATCAGTGCCTATAAGGAACTGATGTTTCTGGAATCCTGGCTAGAAAAGTGACACTTTTTTCTTGAAAATTTGCAACAGGTTGCACTAATAAATGCATTTCTCTTAAAACAAACAAACAAAAAACAGAACACCTTTCTCTGAGCACTCCCCTGGGCAAAAGCAGCGCTCCAAACAGAGCCCAAGCAGGGTATGTAAGTCACAGTGCCCGTATCACTGCTGTGCCTCATCCCTGGCAACCAGCAAGGTGGCCTGCTGAGGAGGGAAGCAGAAGATGTGGCAACTCCTACAACCTACTGGGGACAATATAAACCAGGGATTTACTAATGGTCAGGAAGAAGCATGTGGCTAGGAACAAAGCACATCAGCCCCCAAGGGTCAGGTTGGATATAACCTGATTAAAATTAAACACGGAGCTCTAGCTGGTTTGGCTCAGTAGATAGAGCGTTGGTCTGCGGACTGAAGGGTATAGGCTCGATTCCAGTCAACGGCATGCACCTTGGTTGCAGGCTCTATCCCTGGCCTGGTTGGGGTGCATGTGGGAGGCAACCAATCTATGTGTCTCTCTCACATCAGTGTTTCTCTCTCTGTGTCTCCCCCTCTCCCTTCCACTCTTTCTAAAAATCAATGGAAAATTTTTCCTCAGGTGAGGATTAACAAACAAAATGAAAAACACTCAAATCTAATAATGAGTCTCTGACAGCCACTCATCACATAGAATGGACTTATTTTCTTTGACCTAGAAAGCTTTTGAGCAATTTCTAATGCCAAGAGTCTACATTAAGATCCCAAAATAAAAGAAGTCTTACTCCTTTGGCACTTATGTCTGAAGTTTCCAGGATGAACCAGAAAAATAAAAAGCCTTGTGAGGTAAGTGAAATACTCACATGATCATTCTACTTTGTTTCCCCTCTACAGTTAACCACTCAATCTGTGCCTTTCTTGAGTCTTATACTCACTCTGTCTCTTCCGGAGACAAGAAACAAGAAATACTATAAAAAGAAGGAAAGCAAAAAAAAAATTTTTGTTTAATCTATAAATAGTACTTGCACTAGACTATCTATATTAATAAAACAAATGGCCATCACTCAGTTAAGTGGTCTTTATGAACTTCCCTCATCCAAGGCTATCTGAAGAATGCCTTCCCAAGGGGTTGTTGTTTAACTATTCTTAATCACTGTTACTGTGAGCACTCAAACTAGGAAGCAGGGACAAACTTACAATGTGATTGCACAGAGAACCTCCTAATGGGATTACTGTAAGGATGCTTTGTATCCCTAAATAGACTGCTAAATTTACTAACAGTTTGTACATGAACTCTGCCTGCTCTACTGGTTCCACACAAACCATGGGGACTTCTGCCAACTAAGCACAGACTGTGGCAAATGCTAATGGAATCTGCATGAACTCCGAAACTTTAGTGGTGAGGAGAAAAATATTAATAAATTAAATGAAATGTTTTATTGCATTACATTACTTTCCTCATTCTGTGATTTTGTATGTATATATTCTGATGTTCCAATCACCCTTTATTTTTTCTTATTCAATGATCTTTACTGACTACAAAAGGTTGGGACAGAACCCAAGTTCCCTGAGCTCAGCCTTTGCTCTAAATCCCCACTACACCACGTGTATCCGTCAATAATGCAGATTTTGTAATCAAAGAAAACACGATCATTTCAAGAGAAACATCAAAAGTGCTTAGTCAAAGTAATGTCCATTGCTAACTACACATTTCCCCCATCTTTCAGGTAATTTGTGGATACCGTCCCAATAGAACTTTTCTTGTTTTGAGGCAAACCATTCAGAGACCCAATCTTCCACTTCTTCGTACGGTTTGAAGCACTGCTCAGAAAGTGCATGTGCCATCGATCTGAACAACTGGTAATCTGAAGGAGCAAGGTCTGGTGAATACAGCGGGTGGGTTAATACTTCCCAGGCAAGATCTTTTAATGTGTCTTTAACTGGTTTTGAAGTGTGTGATGGTGCATTATCAAGAAGCATAATTACGTTGCCGTGTCTTCTGGCCAATTCTGGTCATTTTACGATTAAAGAGTGGTTCAAATTGATTATTTGTTGTCGGTAGCGATCAGTATTAACGGTTTCACCTGGTTTTAGAAGCTCATAATACACCGCACCTTCCTGATCCCACCAGACACAGAGCATTGTCTTCTGTCCGAAGCGATTTGGCCTTGCAGTTGATGTTGATAATTGAACTGGATCAACCCATGATTTTGTGCATTTGGGATTCTCAAAATAAATGCACTCTTCATCGCCAGTCACAATTCGATGCAAAAAAGACTTTCTTTCGTGCCATTGAAGCAACATTTTACTGATGACTTTTCAGTTTTCCATTTATCTTTCGTTCAG
>NW_006285917.1:2816913-2829274 GCF_000327345.1 Myotis davidii
TTCACAACAAAATCATCACTCTTAAGGCATTTAAACCAGGGTTCACAAGTATCTTGAGATGGAGCATGTTCACCATAAGCTTCCCGAAGTATACAATAACTTTTTCTTCAAAATAAAGTAATGAATTAAAACTTCCCGCAAATGCTCTTTTTTTGGCACAAAATTCGACATTTTTAAGCGTAAAAATATCTATGATGTGAACACCTTCAGCAAATTTGACATATGAAGTTTTGAAGCTTGCTGTCAATACAACAAAATAGCATACATATCAAATCGCATATCTATCAACATATGTGTAACTCCATTTACTGAAAAAAATCCATATTAGTAACCAGTACACCTGGGTATTTTGAAATTGCACATTACAACCCATGTGTCTTATACTCCATCTTGGCCAAGGAAGTTCATTCAAGTCAAGTCTGTGTCCAAAGACTTGGACACATTTTGTGTCCAAAGCCCGATTCAGTACCCTAGAAGAAAGCAACAGCACTGGCTGATAAGGCTTTTAACTCTTCCTTTCTGCTTCCACATATTAGAATCCTCTCAGTTGCTATCCTTATTTCCCTGCAATTTCAAATACTATTGCTCTCATGAAGCACAGAGGATATAAGCAAATGATCAAAGAAAGCAAGCCAGGGAATTTCAGTAAAGACAAAACAGTCATCCATCAGGTCTATGAAAAGGCGTATAATTTTTGTTTCTCTATACACTAAACTGAAGATTAGTTGAAAATATCAAGAAAAAAAAAATGAATTATATGGCTGTAAAAGGGTAGAATGAAAGACTCCAAAATAAGAAAAAGATAAAGATCCACAAAGATTAAGTAATCTTTATTAGTGAGAGGGCATAGAGAATAAAGAAGTTGGAAGACTTAGATTTTCCTTAAAGAAATAACAGTAGAAGCTCTAGGAGGGGGAAACCCCTCTACAGAGAAAGGCTTAAAAATTAGAAATAAAGATAGCTTGCTAACCAAGACGCTCTGCATTAGACTGCCAACATGTATTACCGAGCATTCGTCCCCAGATTTTCTAAATAGAATATTCTGTCTCTAAAACTTTAAAATAGCAAAATAATCTTTAACTATTCCTCCTTCTCCTTTCACCTTGTAAAGTCAATCACCAAGTCCTATTGAGTCATCCTATAAACTATTTATTACATTAGAAAACTGTTACTTAAACACACACATCCATGTGATACACATATACGAAATTATATTATTTTCCGTCCTTCCCATCTTTTTCATTATTATCCTACTCCATGCCTTTGTCACCGCACAGCTAGGCCAAATCAAAGAGCCCATTAGCTGGATGTTCATTCTAGTCCGTGCTATTAGACACTGCTGCCCAATCCTCCTGAAACATCACAGCAGCTTTGATGATGCGGCATTCTGTACTCCCTCAGAAATCTTCCATGTTCTCCATTGTCTCCAAGGATTCATACAACTTCCCCAAAGCATTAATATTTGGCAAACTATACCCTATCTTTCCAGGCTTACCTGCCACTGTGGGATCCCACCGAAGCCCAACTGATTTGCTCACTGCTCCCTGAAAACACTCTGTTCATTCTCACCTTCTCACTTTGGCTCACGCTGTTCTACCCAACCATCCTGTCAAGTCCGGCATACTTCTTCCATCAATCATACTAGCTTGAAGTTCTTGCCTTTCTAAAAAATCAATTATTTTCTATACCACTTATGTGGCAATTAAACCCTATTCAATTGCTATCATGAACCATTATGAAAACTTCTACTTATTAAGCATTTTGTGTTTATAATTTATTTCACCAAATAAATAAGTTCCTAAAATATAAGGTTTATCTTTTCTGTATCTTTCAATACTTGTCACAATGTCTCACCTTTAGCTGTTGCTCACTAAATATTTGTTGGTTGTGTGTGCTCAGGATAGGTGATTTATAGTTCCCCACTGAAAGCAATAAGTCTATGTATGTAGTGAGACTGATAGCTCTCAAGGTCATGTCTTCCTCTACACTTTTATTTTCATAGATAATTTTTAAATGGAAATCTTAAAAAGCAATGTATGTAGTACAAAAGGACTCCTTTGACCCAAACTAACTTTCTGCTTTAAATAAGCTAAGAAATTAGGATATATATATCTCACTACGAAAAATAAAACACAGGAATTACCTATGTCTATCTATGTAGTTCTGTTTAGTTCCGGAGAATAAAACAAGGCCCAATAGGTAGAAATTATAGGAAAGCAGATTTCACTCACTATAAGGAATAACTTCTAACAATTGGAATTATCCTACGATAGAACCAGAGCCTCAGGAGGTGGGGACTCCCTGTCACCTAAGTGTTAGAGCAGAGGCTAGGCATCCAGACACTAGAAATGTGGAAAAGGAAACGCACCCCTAGCTCCCTCCGACATCAGCCAGGCAATCCTTCTACAGCATGTGGGGTTCTGGGTGTGAAAGACGACAACACCCTGGACACAGGACTGCTGACAGCCAGGGGGTGCTCTAGGCATGGGGAGGGTGGATAAAAAATATATTTCTTTTTAGAAAATCAAATGGGGTGACCTGTGCAGAAACCAGAACTGACCTCTAGGAAGGAAGGGGAGCCGAGACTAACAGCAGATGGGTCTCTCCGAGACTGGGTGCCAACGCAGGGGCAGGTGGGAGGGCTGGAGTGGGACAGGTCTGAGCAGCTTGGCCTCACGTCCCAGGACTGCCTAACAAGGCCAACAGGTTCCCCCGGCTGTATCCAGCTGGTCCACTTTGCTTCCCAAGCGCTCTTTACTAAGGATTGTACCACACCTACTTCCAAAAACAGGCCGAAGGAGCTCAAAATAAAAGGCAGGGACATTAAGGCGTTAACACCAGAGAAGGGTCACCCTGTCCACCGGTAGCCCCTCCAGCGGAGGACAGACACTAAGGGGTGGGTACAGGTGCTACTGCTACTTTTCCAGGGCACAGGACAGTGAGGAAGGAACCTCAGCAAACCCCAGCTGGAGGCCGGGTCCCTGTGCTCTGCAGTGGGTTCCCTGGCCTAAGGCGTGGAGGCTGACCTCCCTCTCTAACAGGGCCTGCCTCTCCAGCCCTGGCTACACAACAGCAGCACAGGCCCTGCCGCCCCACTGCATCGCTTCCTCCCGAATGATGCCCCTGCCCTCAGATATCCTGCTTCTTCTGATGGGTCAGGAGCATCTCCTCATCGTCAAAGGTCTGACCACAGATGGCACAGCAGAAGGCGCCGTCCCGGATGTGGCTCTTGCGGTGGGTGATGAGATTGGACTTCTGGCTGGAGCTCTTGTCGCCGTCGGGGTAGGCGTAAGGGTGCTCGCTGGTGTGGATGTGCCGGTGGGCTGTCCGGTAGGGCTTGTGGCGGAAAGCCTTGCCAGAGTCTGGGCAGAAGAAGGGCCGCTCGGGTGCGTGGTCACCACGGTGGGCTGCCAGGTGGCACCCCTGGGAGAAGCGACACCCGCACTCCTCGCAGGCGAAGGGCCGCTCCCCTGAGTGAACCCGCCAGGTGGCACCTGGGAGAAGCGACACCCGCACTCCTCGCAGGCGAAGGGCCGCTCCCCTGAGTGAACCCAAGAGTGGGCCGCCACGTGGGGCTTCCTGCCGAAGTTCTTCCCACACTCGGTGCAGATGAAGGGCCGCTCCCCGTGTGCTGCCGCTGGTGGGCCCACAGGAAGCGCTCCAGCCGGAAGCTCCTGCCACAGTCATCGCAGCTGCAGAGAGATAGGGGGGCTTCTGCCTGGTCCCGGGAGACCTCTCCGGGGGCCTCCAGCAGAGGCTCGGGGGTAGGCTCCTGGGCAGGTCTCACTGGAGCCTGTGCGGTGGGCTCTGCTGAGGATTCCAGGGACCGGCTGAAAGCTGGGGGCTTCCTGCGCTGGGGGCGCTCTGGGTGGACCCTGCGGACGCAAGTGGATCTTACTGAGACAGAGGTTGGGTTTGTGGCAGAAGCAGCGCCCGCACTCAGTGCATGGGTAGGGCTTCTCACCAGTGTGGGTGCGCCGGTGTGGGTCCAGTAGGGCTTATTGGTGAAGCGCTCCCTGCAACCAGGGCACTGGTGAGGCCGCTCGCCCGTGTGCACGCAGCGGTGGGCAATCAGGTTGGGTTTGTGCCTGAAGCGGTTGACACAGCAGGCACACTGAAAGGGACGGTCAATGGCATCTCCACCCGGCCGGGGGCAGTCACTGCCGGGCAGCCCCTGGGCCAAGGCCCAAGAGCCTTGGCTGCTGCCTCCTCCAGGGCCTCGGCTACATGAACCCGTTTGTGAGCAACTAGCTGGTGCCATTGGGCAAAGCTCCTGCCACAACTGCCACATGTGAATGGCCGGGCCTCAGGCGTAGGGGGATGGCTCCTCTGCAAATGCACTTGAAGCTGCTTTCGTCGCCAGAAGCTTCTCTCACACTCAGGGCAGGCGATTGGCCGTTTGGCAGCCGAGTGGGCCCACAGATGCAGACCAGGGCCACCCAGCCTCAGCAGCTCTGCTTGCAGAGGTGGCAGGAGAAGCCCAGGTCTGGAGTGGCAGCCGCATGGACCTGGCAGTGCAGTGCCAAGAAGGGGCGTGCCGGCAGCAATGGTCACATTCCGGGCAGGCCAGGGGCAGCCGGGCCTGGGCCTGGCAGTGTCGGGCATGAAGCCACAGGGCCACCCAGCTGGGGAAGTGCCTGCGACAGTGGACCCAGCGATGGACCCGACCTGGAGCTTGGCTGCCTGATTGGGCCACCGAGGTACCTTGCAACCTTGTAGGGCTCCTTCTCCAGGGTCTGGGACGACTCCTGGGAGGGCCCAGAAAGGAGCTGGGGCTGGGCAGAGCCCATGGCCATGCGGCGTCATTCCAGCATGGTTCTTCCTCTGCCTGGAGACTGTGGAGCTGGAGATGAGGTTTCTTTCCAGCTCCTGCTGGGGATGCTCCTGGAGATACTTCTGCGGCTGTAGCGCCTGCTTCGGCCCACACTCTGGTAGCCCCCAGATGTCAGAGAAAACTCTCCCACCGGCTGCGTGGAAGCGCGTTGCACATCCATGAGGCCAGAAAGCCGGAGCCGGTAGCTGCAGCGACAGCAGCAGCAGGTTCGAGTTCACCACTGCCAGGCCCGTGCCCACACCCCCCTCCCCCAGCCCCCGCCTCCTGCTGGTTCCCAGCGCTTAACAGTACCTTTTGAGAAAATGTTTTTATATTAAATAACTTAAAATCCTAAAAAAAAAAAAAAAAAAGGTTTAAAAAACCTTTAAGAATGTTACTAAATTTTTTGCCCTAGAGCAGCGGTTCTCAACCTGTGGGTCACGACCCCTTTGAGGGTCAAAGGACCCTTTCACAGGGGTCGCCTAAGACCATCGGAAAACACATATATAATTACATATTGTTGTTGTGATTAATCACTATGCTTTAATTATGTTCAATTTGTAACAATGAACATACATCCTGCATATCAGATATTTACATTACGATTCAGAACAGTAGCAAAATTACAGTTATGAAGTAGCAATGAAAATAATTTTATGGTTGGGGGTCACCACAACATGAGGAACTGTATTAAAGGGTCGCGGCATTAGGAAGGTTGAGAACCACTGCTCTAGAGCAAGAAAATATTCTCCAGTTTTTTCCACTGCAGAAATAGAAAAGGAAAGCAATTTGCAGCAAAGTTCTAGCAGACTTGAGAATAAATTAACATTTAAAAAAACAAAAAACACCTTCCTAAAGCTCTGTGCCCTACTGGGATCACTCTAGTTCAGATGTGCCCAAAGGTATCTGCAGAGGGGAGAGAAGTCCTCTTAAAGTCTGAACAGTTCCCCAAATCCCCATCCATTTCACTGCCGTCATTCACTCTCTCTCACTCTCCGCTATAATGATCCTTCACTCTCCTAATATCTTCTTCTCTATCACAGTACAAATCTTTTAAAATGCCTTTTTTTCTTCTTTCTTCAAGACATTTTCTCCTTTGTAGTATTCACCAAAATCTTAGGAAATCCAACTGAGAATTCTGCAACAAATGAGATCTCTGGTTATTCTGACCTCTGAGTAAGCTCTACCAGTCTCATTTGTAACCTGCTCACTTTTTCTCTGCAATTTAATAATAATGCATCAATTTGTTTTCATTTAAAAGCATTTTACTCAGCTTCTTATTAAGACAAAAAGACACTAGTGACTGTGAAGTGGAAGCCTTTTGTATTAGCCTTAATTGAAGGAGACTCCCTTCTGAAACAAGAAGCTAACCATGTAATACATTAAGCTCTATTTATTTACAGGACTGTCATTCAGTAAAATGAAGGAAAATGTTATTTCACACTGGTTTCTAGTGAACATTAAGTTTCTGAAGGCTCAGCCTTCAATTGCCTATAGTAATAAAATAAGGAAGACTAAGAATAGATGAAAATGAATTGCTTTTTCACTGACAGTGTTATTTGTGTTCTTTTTATCAATCATTAGCTCAAAATTTAAAGTGACATTTTAATTTTGATTTTTTTCTCCCTTCCCAAGTTCACTCTGGTGGAAGTGCTAATGATCAATTAAAATACCCAAATGTAGAAAAATAAATGGTATGTATAATTCACCGCCTAGACAATCCATCCCTAGGTAAATAACCACTCACTGTATTTCTCTAATGTTCTTACTCCCCAGGAACTCAAAAGATTTTACAGAATTAAAAACTGCACTAATTAAATGAACATGAAAGGAATCCGTTAATGTGTCTTTTGAGGGATTTCATTGCTTTCCATTTCCAGATCCTGGTATAGTCCTGATGAAGACAGGATGCCTCGCCCTACCACCAACGGTGCACGAAAAAGTGCTCCAAACCCCCTTTCACCATCCTAACCCAGCGGACTCCCAGCATCAAGATAGCTTCCGTTCCAAGAGCACCTCTTACCAGTGATTCTCAACCTTTTGGCCCTTTAAATACAGTTCCTCATGTTGTGACCCAACCATAAAATTATTTTCGTTGCTACTTCATAACTGTAATTTTGCTACTGTTATGAATTGTAATGTAAATATCTGATATGCAGGATGGTCTTAGGCGACCCCTGTGAAAGGGTCATTCGACCGCTAAAGGGGTCGCGACCCACAGGTTGAAAACTGCTGTCTTAGACCCTCAGCCTTCCGGCCTTTTTTTTTTTTTTGGTTACACTCTCCTCAGTATGACACATTTCCACATACCTCAGAGAAATCTTAACTATTATCCTCTTTCACCCTTGTTCTTCTAGCCCAAGAGTCTCCCAGAACTTTTTCTGCTCCAACGCACAAATCCCTCCTAGCACTGATTCCCAGTACATACTGTTCTTCTCTCAGTCCTACATCAATCTCAGCCTTGCATAAGCAAAGTCCAGGTGGTGGTGGTCAAAACTCCTGTGATCCTGGTCATAACTTACGTTGGCAATTTGAGAGCATTTATTAGTAGCCAAGTGTACATATTTAAGGGCAGGAGAAAGAAAAAAGATAGATACCAAAACATGATGACCTTTAAAAGTAGCTAAGATAGGTACAGAACAAAACAAACATATTACTTCAACGCCTCTTTTTTCATCCATATTCTCTTTGTTGGTACATCTTCTGCCCATTTTCCCTCATTCTTTCTACTTCCAAAATGCTCTCCCTCAAAGGCACTTTTGCCTTTCTTCTGACTATCCCAGAATCTTGCACTATGCCCACACACTAAACTGTGTTTAGCTACCTGCGATAATGATACTTTCTTTAAAAAGTCAAAACTGTTCACACTACCTGGTTATATGAACATGAGCTATAACACCATTTAATGGGGAAAAAAAATCTTTAAGCATGTGTCAACCAACTCCACCACTTAGTTGTCCGATAGCCCTAGACAACTCACTTAAGGCACTGGGTACTTACTCAGCTTCCTCGGCTATCACATGTGTAGAATAATATTTGCCTCAACTAATACCAATAATCAACTGATAGGATGATTTTTAAAGTTTTTATAAACACTCTAGTTAACAAAAGTCAACCGTGACACCTAAAAGTATGAGGCCCATTCAAATAAAGCAGTTCAAAGACTACGTAATGGGAAAACCTGGAGTCGTGCTGAAGACAAAAGCAACTCCAAACCTGTATAATCACCACATTAAAATATCCAACTCAAGGAAGAATAAAGGGGAGCCTCAGCTGTTGGGTCCATCCCACCTCCAGACCCCAGGCTATAGTCAAAAACAGCTCCCTTGCCTGCCAATTGGTGAGTGCCAAAGCTCTCCATTTGGGTAGAGTCCTATTCTAGAATAGTTTGGGAATGAATGAGGAAACAGTGACTCTGGTAACTGCCACTGCGCTGTGATGGTGAAGAGTAAAACCTTTCTGCATTTAGACTAGCAATGTCCAACCAAGTCAGGGTACCTGTGGTTCTATCCTTCATGCCAGATTGAAAATAAAGCAACTGTCTGCTTTTCAGGCTACCGAAATTTAATACAGTACATATATACTATATCAAATACACATATAAATACACACTAAGCTGCTAAATCCTTAGAGGGAAAGGAGCAAATATATATTGAGCTCTATGTGTCAGAAACCATAAGGAAACAGAGATTTCATTTAATCCTCACAAACACCCTGTAACGTAGATATTATTATTCCTATTTTTATAGATGAGAACACTGAAGCTTAGATAGATTAAATAACTTGCCCAAGGTCACAAAGCTAGTATGTAGCAGAGTCAACACTTGAACTTGGTTTTGCCTAACTCCAAAGCCCACACTGCTTCTGGCATTTTTCTTAATAGCAAAACCATGGCAAACTTCTTGGGTCTTCATTTCACCTTAATTCCTGGCATACCATCTAACTGCATGTCCTCGTTGTGAATTGTATAACTTCACAAAGGGGCTGATAAAAATTTTCCTTAATACTTCCTCTTTATCTTTTCTTTTCCTGCATTTACTTCCTATTCCTGCACATACTATTCTTTTTTAGGCTGAATCACTGGGATAAGTCTGCCACACAACACTGCAGCATTAATATACCTAAGAATAAAAGATCTGTTTCCTGCTTTCAATACTTTAATATCCACAGTTTTTGAGCATGGTATAATTTTATTTTATATATATATATATATATATATTTGTATTGATTCCAGAAAGGAAGGGAGAGGGAGAGAGAGACAGACACATCAGTGATGAGAGAGAATCATTGATCGGCCGCCTCCTGCACGTCCTCCACTGGAGATCGAGCCTGAAATACAGGCATGTGCCCTGACCGGACTCGAACCATGACCTCCTGGTTCAGAGGTCAATGCTCCACCATTGAGCCCTGGCAGTCGGGCACGGTATCATATTCTAAACTGGTTCCTATCATTTAAAGAGTGGTAGGGCCTAGCTAGTACATTGCTTCACACACAGTAGGTGCAGAGGGGAAATATTTGTTGATTAATTGATTGAGAAAGATTTCTTTACTCCTTTAATGAACTTGCTATACTTAAATCAAGAGACTTTATAGGAGCTCAATTCTAAGAATGAATTATTTCACATTAAAGACAATTTTCTGGAAAATTTAAAGATGATTCAGAAAAAAAGATAAATTGAAATATAACCATGTAGGTTTAATTCCCTAAATAACTAATGGACTATGAACGTAAGAGTTTAAAGGGCTTGGTTTAAAAATACTGTTATTTCCAAAATAAGTAAACAAAACAAACTCAGAGATACAGAGAAAAAAAGTGATGGTTGCCAGACGGGAGTGGGGCTGGGAGGTTGGGTGACAAAGGTGAAGGGATTAAGAAGCACAAATTTATAATTATAAAATAGCCACAGGGAATACAGTCAGTAATATTGTAATACTGTGTCAGGTGGGTGCTAGACTAAGCTGGGTGATCATTTTGTAAGTTAATAAATGTCTAATCACTATGTTGTATACCTGAAACTAATATAATATTGTATGTCAACTGTAATTGATACCATAAAACACTTATGGTGATAAGACTGACATTTTTCATTTTTTACATATATTAAAAATTTTCTGCAATAAATGTGTTACTTTTATAATTAAGGAAACTGATCTCATTCTACATAACTATGTATTTTAACATTTTCTATACAGCGTGGGTTTATTTTCTCAGATATAATCTGTCAGAATTTAATATTCATTAATTCATGCACATGTCTCTAGAACAACTTATTATATAATATCAGCACATTTAAGATATTGTCTTCATTCATGTAATCTTTTTCTTGCTTTCGGTGGATTGTCTCTATCTCTATTCTTTTTAAGCATGTGCATGTTCTTGTATACTCTCCATAGAACACTGATTATCGATCTTTTCTTGGTAACAAACACAAGTTATGACATTTTCCCCTGACAAGGTCCAGTTTACATGTCTTTTAACTTTATGTATGCTACCTTTCCAATGCCGTTAAAGTACTTCAATCACAGTGCAACCCAAATGGAATGAGCTACTTTATGTGGTAATGAGTTGCCTACCAATAGAAGTATTCAAAGCAGAGATCTCTCATAAGGGATTCCTGTGCTGGGTGGAAGGTTATACATGCTGCATTTTATGGCTCCCTTCCTATTCTAGGATTTTAAAATCATTCTTGACAAGTCTGCTTCGTGATACAACGGATCACACACGGGCCTCTGTTATGTTAAGCCTTTTCCTAAGCTCGCTGTTTAAATCAGCCAGACAAGATGCCCTCTGATCCAGCTCAACTTAGTGTGCTTTCTGATTACTCCCTGGGGAGACCCATTCCCATAGCATTAAATAACAGTTTCTTGCTATTTGAAATTACTGAAATGTGCTGAAATAACGCAGTCAGCAAAATGTCACCGTATGACTTACATATGGATCTGTTGCAGCCTGTAAAACAGTCTCCATGAGGGATAGCCAAAATGAAGGATTATGTGGGAGTAATAAAATATGATAACTAGGCCTGCAACCTCAAGTATAAACCCAACTGCGCATGCACACACAGCAACAGAAAAGCCTGCTGACAATAAAAGCAAAGGAAACCCCAAATCATGGACAGCATGTGTGTGTGGACTTACTTCCCAGCGAGGATGGCGAGGGAACTGTCCTTTCAGCACCACAGCAAGACACGCGGGCACAAGCCTAACCTCAAGCAACCAAAGCTGGCTGGTGAGAACAAGTTGTTAAAAGCTCCTGCAAAGACACCAACAAGCAACTGGATGGTTGTCTTTAAGTATGCTAGATTCCACTCCGTGATCCTTTATTAATTTAAGGCAAAATCCTTCAACTATTTTCATAAAAGTTGACAAAACCCAAATGAAAACCAAAGGTATGTATATTCAGTCAGCTTCTCAAACTCAGCCAGAGAAACCAATAACCGGCCTGCACTATCAAGAATTGCTTTGCCAGCCCAACTAAGAACCACGGCACCTTTACACATAATACCCTTATCATAGTCAAGGAACACAGAACATGCCTGCAGCCCTCTCCAGGGAGAGCCTCAATTTCTAGGACAGAGAATGCTTGCTGAATACCCAAGCATCACTACCCCCCCCCCATCCCTCCTCCAAGCAATCAAATTCTCTTTCAGGGAGAACTGAAGGCCTTATGGGTCATGAGTTCCAAAGAAAAATGCTGCAGTATTTCAAGAACCAGGTTACAGGCAACGTGCTACAAAGCTTTCAGCATTTTAAGTGTGATTTCCCCCGAGCTTCCTACCAGGAATGACACTGGGTGGTAATGTTATCCAGCCATTTGCATTACACATCAAAAAAAATTTTATTTTTGAGAAAAGAAAAAGCTCACCCACCCCTAAAAATCTTCTAATGCACGTGGAAAAAAGAGAAGTATGGAGAGACTGGGGAACAGGGAAAACCTACCACACCCGAAATCTCCTTTGGAAAGCTAAAACATCCCCCAGTCCTAACACCGCTACCTCTCTAAAAGCTCCCCAGGTTCAAACTTGAGAAAACTGTTATGAAAAGCACTCCCCCCCCCCCCCTTTGCTCTCAAAGCCCTCACCCACACTTCCTGCTGCCATCCCTGCTTCTCTGGTGCCCACTGTGCAATAAAAGCCGTTTTCCCTGCAGGTAGACCTTGCTCCATGCCAATTATTCCGCCTCCCCCTGAATTAGCCAGATGCCATGCAAAGTTTCTTTTATCTACCGCCCCCCCCCCAACAGATAACACCCTTTTATTATGAACACAGATGCGGAATACAGGGATCTCCGGACATAACACGTATTCTCCCATGTTTCAAAAACTGCAGTGTAAGTGAGGAAGAGGGCACAGGGTGGAGTAGTTGGAAGGAACGCATGGTTTGAAGAATCTTATTCATCAGGCTGAAAAATGGTTCCCCCTCCACCCCACCTCGAGGCTGGGGCCCCTGAAGGGGTCTGAAAGCCCAGGCTAACCCCTGGAAAGTTAGCTGCCAAGTCTCCACCGGTGGTTGCTGCTGGCACGGGGAGACCGAGCTGAGAGCTCTCGGG
>NW_006285917.1:2829394-2829852 GCF_000327345.1 Myotis davidii
ATTACCATAAGAGAACTAGGGGGGAAGGGTCCACGCCTGTGGAGCTGGGCAGTCCCACCAGCGCAAGGCTAACAAGCCCAGGATGCCGCCGGTGGAGGGGAGGTGGGGGAGGGAAGGCAGGGAGGACGGGAGCTAGCTCTGCACCGGGTGGCGTAGAGGGGGAAGGGGATATTCTGAGTGATGTCCTCCCGAATGCAGGAACCCTAGCCTTCCCAACAAGGTCCCGGGGGCCCCCAACACAGCCCCGGAGCACGGGGACGGACGCGGCCAGTGAAGGACAGGAGTCCTGCTGCCCTAGGAACCCAGGAAGCCCGGTTCCTGCAGTTGGTACCAATCCGGGTCCGGATGGGGGAGAAGGATGCAGCAAGCCATGGGGGAGGGGGCAGAGCTGAGGGGCGGCCGAGGAAGAGCCCGACGGCGCTGCCCTTCTCGGTACCACCCGGCGAGGAGCCCGAATC
>NW_006285917.1:2830452-2830911 GCF_000327345.1 Myotis davidii
TCCTGGGCGCTGACACCCAGAAGGTGCCCCGTGGCCCTTGGAAGTGCCTTCTTCCTGACCCGGAGGCGCAGAAGGAAATGCCTGTTCATATTGCCACGCTCGGTTGGGAGTGTCTGACATCCACCAACACGGGAAGGCGATGTACGTGATCTTTGGCTGAATGAGTAAAAGTAAAAACCAACAAAGAAAAAGCAGACGCAGAAGTCAGCAGCAGCGGGAGACGTGTGAGTCCGTGGACAGGGCGCTGGTGTAAGGAGTAGGGAAACGTCGCTCCCCTGCAGTCCCCAGGTCTAAACTGTGAAGATCACTTTTATCTTGTCAACCTCAGTTTGTCCATCTGCAAAGCAGGCATGAGCACGTGAACTGCTTCCTCCACACTCTCCCCCGAGGACCGTCCTAGATAATGAAGGTGAGGACGCTAAGCATGTTATTGTGCCTCTTCCAAGTGTTTGCACCTCC
>NW_006285917.1:2830964-2866094 GCF_000327345.1 Myotis davidii
GCGCTGCCGCTTGCTGACTGGGTGGACTTGGACTGAACGGCCTTTCGAAGCTTCGGTGTTCTCTGTAAAGGGAACTATCACAGCAAACACCTGGAGGTTTGTTCTGAAGATTAAAGAGAATGCATTTCACACATTTACAACACAGTTTGCCACACGGTATGCCTGTCATGCAGTGTGGCATTTCACATAGCTTCACTGGGCTGTAACTGGCATAGGATGAACTATCCATGTTCAGGGTGCGCAGTTTTGCCTTCTGTAGACATGCATGAAACTGTCACCACCATTAAGATAATGCACATACAGAGCCATCACCTCCAAAAGTTTTCCCAGGCCTCTGTAATCCCTCTATCCATCACTCTCACACTCACTCCTTCTCCAGACAGCCACTAATCTTTCTATTATTGTACATTAGTTTGCATTTTCCAGAACTTTAAGCAAATGGAATCATACATTATGTACTCTTTTTTTGTATGGTTTCTCCCACTCGGGCATAATTTTTTGAGATTATTCTGTTGTCAATTATTCAATTGTCTATCCATTCCTTTTCATTGCTGAGGAGTATTCATGATGAGGATACACAATTTAAACCCTTAGCTTTCTGTGCTATTACAAATAAAGCTGTTATGAGTATTTGTGTGCAAGTCTTTGTATGGACATATGCTTTCATTTCTCTTGGGTATAAATATCTAGGAATGGAATGGCTGAGTCCTATTGTAGGTATATATTTAGCATGTTTAACATGTTAGGAAGGGGCCAAACTGCTTTCCAAAGGGGTGGTGACATTTTACATTCATACTAGCAATATATGAGAGTTTCGGCCGCTCTACATCCCTGACAACATTAGGAATGATCACTCTTTTTCATTTTAGCCATTCTAACAAGTGAGTAGTATTATCTTACTGTGGTTTGCCCTGGAATTTCCTTAATGGCCAACGATACTGAGCATATTTTTATGGACTTATTTGTCATTAGTAAATCCTCTTGGGTGAATGCTCAAACCTTTGGCCTATCTTTTAAGTTGGGTTTTGTTTTCTTATTATTGAGTTTTGAGAGATGTTTATATATTCTGAATACAAGTCTTTTATCAGGTACATTAATTGTAAATGTGGTCTCCCAGTCTGGGCCTATCTTTTTATTCTCTTAACAGTGCTTTTCAAAGAGCAGAAATATGTTATTTTTATGAAGTTTGATACATATTATCTCTTCTTATATGGATCATCATGCTCTTGGATGCATATCAAAAGTTTTTTAAACATAGATATCTAGTTGTCCCTCCACTATCTGATTACCCTTGTACCTTTGTTAAAAATCAATTAATCAGGTATGTTAAGGGCCTATTTCTGGGCTCTATATGCTATTTCATTGATCTATTTGTCTATCTTGACATTAATACAATACTGTCTTGATTACTCCAGCTTTATTTTAAAATAAATCTTGAAGTCAGATAGTGTAAGCCCTCTGACTTTGCGCTTCTTCTTTTTTCAATATTGATTTTGCTATTCTATATGAATTTTAGAATCAGCTTGTCAAATTCTTTTTTAAAAAAAAAGCCCCCTGGGGATTTTTATCAAGATTGCATTGAATCTATAGATCAATTTGGAGACAGCTGACATCATAACAACAATACAGTGTATATCACTCTATTTATTTTAGTTCTCTTTAATTTCTCTCAACAATGTTTTGTATTTTTCAGGATATAGGTTTTGCTCACCTTTCTGGGATTTGTTCCTAAATATTTTACATTTTTGATGCCATTGAATAGTATTTTTACATTAACTTCTAGTTATTTATTGGTAATATATACAAGTATAATTAATGTTTGTATATTGATTTTATGTGCTACAACTTTGCTAAATTCATTTATTAGCTCTAGTAGATTTTTTGCAGATCTCATCAGGTTTTCTACAGAGACCTGCAAGTAAACACAGTTTTGTTTCTCCCTTTCCAATCTGAATGCCTTTTATTTATTTATTTTTCTTGCCTTATTACACTGGCTAGCACCTCTAGTTCAATGTTGAACAGAAGTAGAAAGAGCTTTGCTCCTCATCCTAGGGGGAAAACATTCAATCTTTTGTCCTTAAGTATGATGTTAGCTGTAGGTTTTTCCTAGATACCCTTTATCATGTTGAGCAAGATCTCTTCTATTCCGATTTTCCTGAGAGTTTTTATGAGTTTATGTAGCATAATGTATAAGAAAGCCAATGTGTTTTAAAGACAATCCGAGGTCACAGATTTTTTAAAAATCCAATTCCACAACATAGAGACATTCCTTCTGTAAAATAGACTTGCTTTTCTAAATAATTTTTATTTTGCATTTTCCAATGCTGTATGGTTGTTACAACTAGGACCTGTGCCCTCCTTATTAAAGCTGCTTTTCCTGAAAATCAGACTCTTTGGAGCTATCATTAGACCTTATTTGCCAAACAGTAAGGGAGGACAGACTCCTGTATCCTTTCTCCAATATTTTAAGGAACATGGAAATTCCTTAAATTCCTTACGTGAGTTTTGAGGAAGAATCTGCTACATTTGAGTTCCTGGTAGCTAAACTTACAAACTTTTCAAAATATGAGGATATTTGCTGACTCCATGAGAATCTTTGAAGGCATAAAAAATGTCAAGGATTTCCTTTTACAACTAAGCTTATATCAGGAAAAATTTAATACACGGAGAAATGAGTTTCCATTTAGAAAGATGATAGAAGGATTAGACTTGCCCAGTGTTGCTCCAAAGGGCAAACCAAGATTTGGGGATAGGAGTTCCTAGAAGCTCAGTGTGAGGAAAGATGGTCTAAGAGAGCAAATCAGCACAAAACAGCCCCTGCATAAAGGAGCCGACAGTGTTTGTTCAAAGAGAAACTGTAAGCTCGGTTGTTCTGGACATTTTTAGGATCAAGGGCCCCTTTGGAAATCTGATGAGAGCTCTGGATCTTTCTTCTCCCCAGATAAATTTCCCGGCCCATGCACACACATGCACATATACCAACCCACAGCTTCACAGTCCATTTGAAGCTCATGGCTAAACCCGAGGTGAAGAAAGCACAGTGCACATTTAAAGCATGAAGTGGGACTCTGCCCCTTCGCACCCTGACAACCTCTGGCCCTTCGATTCTACCGAGGGTCTCCTGATGGAAACCCAGCAGAAGTCCTTTCCTTCCTTCAATGCTACGCCTCATTTCTTCTACCTTTGGACCCAATAATAATTTGCTTAATTTTCTGTCCCTCATTCCAGACATTACTGCTTCCTCTCAATTTACTGTTTCCTTCCATAGAAACGGGATTTAATCCCTTAGCTTTCTGTGCTGCCCGAGGACTCCAGTCTGAAGATTTTATCTCTGAGATTACTCCTAATCTCCTCCCACACGGGCAAGCCCTGCAGGAATGTTGGTGATGTGGAAGGTGTCACTCACTCCAGCCTTCCTTTCCACTGCGGCCAGTGTGAAATCCCCTATACACTGTGCCCCGGGGGTTAGCCTGTGGACTTTTGTACGATCCTGCTTTTGGTTTATCTTGCTTTTGACTTATCCTGCTTTTTATTGTAGCTTTTCAAATAATTTACCAATTAATTTAGTCAAACTGCATCTACAAGAGCATACCTCATGCCTCAGGCTCAGCATCTGGATCCCCATCAATGGCGCTGCTGTGCATCCTGTGTTGTAAATATTCTCTTTGATAGACATCATTGAGCGGCAGTATTCACAGTGGTCAGCTAATGGACCGGGGAGCAAAATGTCAGGGATTCAAATCCAAGCATCACCATGTCTTATAATGTTGGGAAAGTTATGTAACTACTGTGTTTTTGGTATCCTTATCTGTGAAATGGAGTTAATGATAGCTTCTATCTCATAGTGTTGTTAAGACAAGAGTATATTAGTCAGTGCACAGAAGTGCTTAGAATGGTGCCAAGCACCTACTTAGCTCTCTGTATTGATTTATTATCCATATGCTCAGGATAGAAACCTCTGTCCCTTCACTCACCTTATTTCTAATGGACCCTAAGTCTTGGGAGCGCTTTCTCCCGTATGCCTTTGACTCTAGACCAGTGGCTCTCAACCTTCTGGCCCTTTAAATACAGTTCCTCATGTTGTGACCCAACCATAAAATTATTTTCGTTGCTACTTCATAACTGTAATGTTGCTACTTTTATGAATCATAATGTAAATATCTGAGATGCAGAATGGTCTTAGGCAACCCCTGTGAAAGGGTCGTTTGACCGCCAAAGGGGCCGCGACCCACAGGTTGAGAACCGCTGCTCTAGACCCTCCTTTCCATTATCATTGCTCTAATCATATCTTGCCCCTTCTACAATGACAGGAGTATTGTTAATGGAGTATTGCTAATTCTTGCTTCTCTTCCCCAACCACGTGACTTTGGATCAAGCTATGTGACCTGCTTAATTCAATAGAAAATTAGCAGATATAATCCAAGCAGAGGCTATTCATGTACCTGTACACCATTTGGCTTGGTTACTTGCAATGTAATTTACCATGAAAAGAGCACACCCCATAGTAGTCCCTGGTCCAGGGCTAATGTAGAGACACATGGAAAAATCTGGACCTATAGCCTGGAGCCTGGAATCCAACCTGCTCTAGCTGAGTTGCAGCCAACCCACAGATTCACCAGTGAGAAGCACTAACACAGCAAGAGCTGACTAACACAGCCATCTTCCGACCTAGTCTTCCTGTTTAAGCCCATCTTCATGCTGCCAGAATTACCTCATCACATGATTCAATTTCCAAAAGTCTTTGACAGCTCCTTACACTTCTCAGAATAAAGTCTAAACGCTATAGTGTCTCCTTCAAAGCTCTTCACAGTTAGGCTCCAACCTATCTTTCCATTCTCATCTCCTGCCATTTAAATCATTGTCCCAGCCGTAGGAGTCCTGTGCAGGTCATGAAGAAGCCATGCACTATCACCCCTGTTCATTTGACTATCTTTCTCCCCCTGCTCAACTAGTCTTCATTTTTTCAAGAAGCAGCCTCATGTTCTATGCTTTATGAGGCTTTCTCTAACTTCCTCCAAAATCGAAACCAATCAGTAGGTATATATTTTTGTTAGAGGAATAATCACAATGTATTGCATGTCACATATTCATTCTGTCTTTCCAGCTATAATTTGCATTTCCAGAGACGAAGACGATGCATTCCTGGCATTCCATTGGGTCTGGACAAAACTTAATGTGACGGACAACACTTTACACAAGTTTCCTGCTGCCTAATGGTTTACCTTCATTCCCTCTGTCTCTCCTCTGCACAAACATGTGATCTTCTGGCAGCACGGAAATGCTTTCAGTTCTCCCACATGTCTAATGCCTGCAGCTCCCAGACTGTGCACCAGGGCAACCCAGGACACTCACCTCACAGGAGCTCTGGGAGATATTTTAAAGTTTAGAGGGAGATACGCTGCTAATGAGCATCTGTCAGATACTGCACAAACTACTAACTTGAAGCAGTTCATGTTTTCAACATTAGGTGACAAACATTTCTTTCAGTGACATTATCTCTTTGCAAAGTTGGAATGTTCAACTATAACAAAAAGCAAACACCATGTGAAAATCAACGTGGAATAGGAAATTACGGTGGTGGTATCCCCAATCCGATTCAAACATCCGAGAAACTGTATAGGCCTCAGGGGGTGCATACATCCTATTAGTTTGTCATTGTGGTTACTTAATAATAAAATAAAAATATTTTCTTACAATTTATATGTATTATTTAGTTGTTAGGACATAAATACTCATTAAGGTGTTTAGAACTAATTTGCCAGTAATGGAACTGTTAGGCATTACTTTTGGCCTACGGATGCGGGGAAGAAGTCACCAAGACATTCAGGGTGCAGTAAACTGAGCAAGTTTGGAAATGTCTGCCCATGCTGTTTCATTCACTCTTTCAGACCTTTACCATCCATTCGTGTATTTGAAAGGCCCAGGGTTCACCTGGCATTCTCATTTTCTCCTTCCAGAAAACTCACTTGATGTCAACCTCCAAGAACTTTCCTTTGACTTTTGTTGATAGAGGTGGTGGCATATGAGTTTGGCCCGGCACCTACATCACATTGAAGTTCCTCTTCTCTGTTTGTCAGCGTTCTATGTATAGTAATGCTCATCAAATAATAAAAACTTCCTTCCTCTGTAGAAAATATCCCTAAGAAGAAATTCTGGAGTCATCTTTGACTACTGTCTTCTCTCAAATGTCACATCTGATCCATCAGCAAATCCAGCATCTAACCTCTCTCACCTCTGCTACCAAGTCACCATTATCTTTCACCTGACTTATCTCAACAGACTCTTAGCTAATCTGTTTCTACCCTGGCCCCTCTTTAATCTTTTCCCAGTTCAACATCCATAACAGTTTTTTAAAATATATTTTTATTGATTTCAGAGAGGAAGGGAGAGGGAGAGAGAGAAATAGAAATATCAATGATGACAGAGAATCACTGATCGGCCTCCTCCTGCGCGCCCCACACTGTGGACAGAGCCCACAACCCACACCCCACACCCCGGGCATGTGCCCTGACGGGAAATTGAACCGTGACTCTTGGTTCACAGGTCGATGCTCAACCACTGAGCCACGCCAGCTGGGCCAGAAGGATCCTTTTAAATAGAAGTTAGATCAAGTTATTCCACTCAAACCACCTAAGAGCAGTAAAAACCAAATTCTGTACTGGGAATTATAAGCTCCCTGCCCCCATGATTGGCCACTATTGACTCTCTCATGGCCTTTCTCCATCTCTCTCTCTCTCTCTCTCTCTCTCTCTCTCTCTCTCTCTCTCTCAATATTTTTTTATTAGGGAGATGGAGAGAGAAACATCCATCAGCTGCCTCCTGCATGCCTCCTCCTGGGGATTGAGCCTGCAACCCCAGACATGTGCCCTGACCGGGTATCAAACCAGTGACCACTTGGAGCAGGGACAATGCTCAACCACTGAGCCACACTGCCAGGGCTCATGGCCTCTCTTTTTATCTTCACTCACATCACACACACATACTGGCCTCGCCTGTTACTCAGAGAGACCAGGTACAGTCCCGTCTCAGGGCTTTGGCTCTTGCTGAACTTTTCTGCCTGCACCTCTCTCCTCCAGATAGCCACCGGGCACCCCTTTCTCCCGTTTAGATATGAACTCAGAGATCTCCTCATGATGCCCTTCTTGGCCATCCTCTTTAAAATTCCAGCCCCGCCCCCAACACTTCCTTTCCCTCCCTGCTTTATTTTTCAATTTAGTATGTATCATCACCTACCATACTATGGGTTTTATTTATTGTCTCACTCTCCCACTAGAACATAAACTCTGGGAGGGCAGGGATTTTTGTCTGCTTTAGTCACTGCTTTATCCTCAGTACCTGGAACAGCATCAGGCACTCAGAATCAATGTGCTGAATGAATGACAAAAGAAAACTGAAATAGGAAAAATATATATGATGTTGGTACAGGGTTAGACAAATAGATCAATGGAACAGAATGGAAATCCCCCAAACAATCCCCACATATATGGACCCTTGATGAATGACCACAGGTGGCATTGCAGATCAATGGGAAAATGACAGGGTTTTCAATAAATGGTGCTGGAACAATTGGGTAACCACGTGGAAAATAATGAAGTTAGACCTCTACTTTCAGGTGAAATAGAGATCTAAATGTGAAAGCCAGAACTATGCAGACTTTGAATGTAATACTGGAAAACAACTTTATGACCTCAGGGGAAAGAAAGATTTCTTAAACAAGACACAAATAACATTAACTATAAAGGAAAAGATAAATCCAGGCCTGATAACATTAAGAGTGTCTTATTTTCCAAAAGATTCAATAAGGAGAGTGAAAAGACAAGGTAGGGAAAATATTTGAAACAAATATAACTGACACAGATCTAGGATTAAGAACTCCTGTAATCCAGAGTAAAACCACTATTAGAAACTTGGCAAAAGACTTAAACTAGGCATTTCAAACAAAAGGGAATCTAAATGATCAATAAAAACATAACATATAAACTTATTAATAATAAAAAAATTCAAATGAAAACCACAATGAAATGCCTATCAGATCAACGAAAAATGTAAAGCCTGACAACACCAAATGTTGGCATAGATGAGGAATGAGGGGAACTTTCATACACCCCTGGTGGGCATGTGGAGTAGTACAACCACTTTGCAAAACAGTATGGCTTTACCCAGTCAAATTGAAGATAAGCCTATTCCATATCCTAGCAAGTTCACTCCCAGGTAATACACCTCAGAGAAACGCATGTTCATCTCTACCAGGGTATGTGAAAAAGAATGTTCAAAACAGCAATGTTTACAATAGTCCAATGTCCTTCAACAGTAGAATGAATAACTGCAATGCAGTATATTCACGGAAAGGACTGCTGAATAGCAAAGAAGATTAACTAACTAGAGCTGCATGGAACAGCATGGAATGCTCTCACAAACAGAAGCAGGACACGTGTCCATAGAGCTGATTACTCCCTTTATATAAAGTTCAACAGCAGACCAACTACTTTACATAATTTGGGCATCAGGCATAGTTGGTAAAAAGGATAAAGAAAAGTAAAGAAATGATTATCACCAAGGTCAGGCTAGTGCCTTCCACTGTGGGGGAAGGAAAGAAGTTGTAATTGGGGAGGGATTACTACAGGCTTCTTGGGGGCTGGCAGTGTTTCATTGCTTGGCTTGGCATTTTACATGTCTTTGCATTCTAATTTTTCTTGAAAATTGT
Organism: Myotis davidii; assembly: GCF_000327345.1. NCBI lineage: Eukaryota > Metazoa > Chordata > Mammalia > Chiroptera > Vespertilionidae > Myotis > Myotis davidii. Next base: position 2,839,669 of record NW_006285917.1, read on the forward strand.
ACTCTCTGATTTATGCCTTCTGCTGTATGGATGATGTGTCTCATAGTAAAATAAAAATATTAAAGGGAGAAGAGAAGATGAAAGCTGGCAGCTATTAACACTAGAGGCAGAAGTTAAAAAGTCTAAGAAAATATAGTTCTGGCAAAAAAAGGAAAAAATGAAATATTGGATCACCTAAAGAGAGATGTCACATACGTCTGTGGCATGGCTTTGTGATATGGAAGATCCTACCAAAGGTATTATGTAAAAATAAGAAAAATCAATTTGTTAAACTGTTTCAGCAAATGTTCCAGCCAGTGTACAAAAGTATGCTTATCAGGTGAGATGAATTAGTACGAGTCTGAAGGAGTCATTTAAAATTTTTAGTTATATTTTGAGAGGAAACTTGTATTCTAGAGTGGTGTATTAATGAAGGTAATACAAGCTGCAATAACAGATAAATACTATAAGTACACACAATAGGACTTCATTTCTCATATGCAGCCCAAGAGGCAGCAGCCCCATGGGTTGCAGGTGTACAGCACAGTGTGGAGTAGCTTTGCTCCACACAGTCATTCAAGAACTTCCTGGATGTCAGCCTCCAGCCTGCAGGTCCCACAGGAAGTTTTTATGGCTAGGCCTGGCCTGGATGTGCTCACACCACTTCTGCCCACATTCCATTGGCTAGAATTTAACCACAGGGTCCCACATGCAAGGGAGGTTGGGAAATATAGTCCTTTGCTAGAAGTCACTTCTCAGCAACAGCTCTACATTCTGGAAGGGGAGCATGAGACTTTATTAAACAGCTGGTCTTCACCGCCCCACTGGCATTTATTTTAGGGCTTTATGAAGGTTTCAGAATATATATTTTTTGAAGGTTAAGTTTCCATTGTACATCAATTATATAGCATTTTTATAGTATTTTGTTCGTACTGTGAAATTCATAATGATAAGGACTGGGTCTTTTTTTTTTATGGGTAAACATAGAAAAAGTCTTAACCCCTCCTCATACTTTACACACTAGGTGGCATAGCGCATGAAGTATTCTGCACCTTGCTTTTTATTCACTTAACAGTGTATCATGGAAATCTTCTCATGTTCTTACATGGAGAGCCTCATCGTTCTTTGTTATAGCTGCATAGTATTCTGCTCTATGGATGTCTTGTCATTTCTTTAACCTAGGACTGGTCCCCCAGTGCCTAGTGTACTGCCTGATACATAGGTAGAGCTCTTTATAAATGTTCGATCAATGAATACCTCTGTCCACAAGAATACAGTACTATGATAAAGCATATAAACCTAGATATGCAAGTGGCCAAACATGTGATCTATTAATATTAAAACAAACAGAGGTAATTTATTTTAAAAGGTAATTATTCAGGCAGGTAAGTGGGACATGATGTCTAAGAGACCGAGTTCTGGAGGCAGACCACCTGAGCTGCAATCCCAGCTTCACCAGTCACTAGGTGTATGACCTTGGGCAAGTTTTTTATTCTTGCTTAGTCTCTGTTTCTTCATCTTTAAATTGGACAAATAAATAGGATGATGCATAGAAGGCACTTTGCACAGTTCCTGGCACTTCCCCAGCCCTCAATACAGGTTAGATATTATTGTGAAATGGGGCTAACAAGGGAAGCCTCAGGGAGAGGTGTTTCACGGGGAAGGCAGAAGACAGCACAGATGGTCCAGAGATGTCCTGGGAAGGAATGCCAGGAGCAACAGTGTAGAATTGGGGTCTACAAGGACAATGTGAGAGATGTCAACAGATTTGTAGTCGAGGCACAGACAACATCTTGAAAAGTAATGAAAAAATGAGATTGGTGAGATGTGGACTTTGATAGCAAATTGAAGTTTGTGCTTAATACCAATGTAAGTCAAAGGGCTGACATAGCAATATCTCTGTTTCAGGAAGATAATTTTAACAAGCAATGTTCAGGTTGGATGAAACAAGAATAAGACCAGAGAAAGAGAAAAAATAAAACTGTGCTCCTACTTTGTGTTGATTTTGGCACTCCACAAACTTGATCTTGTTCCTCAGTCAGCTCTATGACGTAGGTATTACTAGATCTGTTGTAGAAATAACCCGGGCTTGAAGAGGCTGGGTGTATTCTCATGGTTAAAGAATAAGGAACTGGTAATGTTAAATATAAACCTGAAGTTGTGTGACCCCAAAGCAGAGGTGTGCTGGAGCTGACTCATACAGGCTTGTAAGAGCTGATTGTTAATATTTTAGGAATTTTTGTGAGTATTTGTTAAACACAGCCATTATTAAAAATTAAATAATGCAAACTTACAATTAAATAGATTATATTTTTTAAAAGGTAATAAATACTCAAAATTTATCACAACCTGATTATTATTAATTTTTACTAGTGTCTATGCTCTTAAGGTAATCTACATCTCTTTAATTTGCAGGGTGAAAATACTACCTAATGGTGTGCTATTACACACACCTCTTTCCACCTCCACATTGACAAGTGAAAATTAGCCATGGTGGGAGTATTTACAACACAGCAATTGGCACACACTACATATCACGACTTGATTTATCATTTTGATTGTTCAGACTTATGAAGGTGGTGGGAAAATGTTAATAATATAGACTAAACTTAAATGTGTTGTGCCTATAGCTATTATATTTTTCATAACACAGAAACATTGAAGAAAGATTTTTTTCCTGTCTTAGAAGATTGTTATCCGATTTAGCAAATGAGCGAAGTTCCAACGTGTGCTCTTCTGTTTCACTTTGCTCTTAACTCACTCGTGTAAACAAAAATATCAACCAACATTCACACTAGAACTGTACCCATTTCTCATTAGCAGCACAGGTTGGCTATGGATACAGAGTTAAGGAAAAATCTACAAAAGCAATCTATGGGACTCAATTAGCTAATTGATAATTTACACATCATTTATGTCAGTAAAATTTATCATAAACATATAGATATGTGCATTTTCTTTCCCAGAAAGCTGGCTGCTAAACATTTACCAGCACCCCAAGGCTCTAAGTTATCATATCATCTTGCCTCCAAAGTGGAGAGGGAGACCGGCCCTGCTTCTCCATATCAAGTTCACGAACACCAGCCTCCATCAAGCATAGTATATTTATTTTAGGCAAACTATGTTCTTTTCCTTTGACCTATTCCCTGACTCTCTTCTAGGTCCTTGAAATACATCCTGCTTATTTTCAGCCCAAATTATGCAAGTATGTAAGACTTCCTCTAGCTCTGTAAATAGTAATTTTCTGACTTTGCCTTCCCTTCAACACACTGAATCATCTGTTCTAAGACACACATTTTCTCACGTTTTAACATCTCCGGAAATCGAGAAGCCTCTTATGGTCACTGTTGGCCTGGCAGCAGTTGTGTCACTGCCTTCACATGTGTAACTTGGCCATGGCTCTTCCATTGGCATCACTGTCGATGAATTTGATTGATGTTTAAAAATGCCTTTTAAAAGATTTTCATTGAGACAAAAGGTTATTGTAGTCACCAGAAGGCAAGGAAAGAGAGCAGCCATTGGTAGTAATAAAGCAAACATACCACTTGGAAGAATGGCCAAACTGCTCAATTCTCTTGTAAAGACCGACCAAGAGCTTTACAGGACCCAAGAAAGGAAGCGACGCACAATTAGCTGAAATTGTACTTCATTTTGTTCCTGAAATATATGCAAAAGCGTGTCTATCATAACATCACAAACCAAGCAAATAAGACAACTGAAGATAGGAAAAATGCCAAGTTCCTTGAAATAAATCAAAGAAATCTAAAGGCAATGAGAAGCTGATATGACCAATTCGTGTGTCAACGAGACCATTGTTAAGGCATGGTTTTATATTTAATTAGCAACATATTTTTCTCTGTAAATAGTTTGTTAAAATATCGGTACATTCTACAGCCAGTGGTATTTGAGATTTACTGAAATCTGACTGCTAGTTTTATTTTCCTCTTCTACCCACCATTTTATATCAGATATCATACATTACTTTGCATGTATCTTAAATATCTTGTATGTTTTGGTGCTTCCCTAGAGAAACGCAACAGCTACTTTAAAACCAAAAGGCTACCTCCATGTCTAACTCCATCCTGCCTCTCTTCAGTCCTACTTCCTTTAGAATATAACATAAGATCCAATTTCTTCTTTAAAACAACTTTCAGATTTCAGATTGATGTATAATACACATACAAGTGCAAACATTATAAATGTACATTTAAAAGACTAATCACTTTTAGTCTTTTGGCTTTCAGCAGCCCAGAGACAGAAGCATGGACAGACTGTCAAACCTCAGAGGGAAGACTGGAGTGGGAGGGAAGAGATCAACCAAAGAACTTGCATGCATATATGCATAACCCATGGGCACAGACAATAGGGCGGTACAGGCCTGGGGGGCGGGAGGGGCCAGGAGGGCAGGCTAGAAGAGGTCAATAGGGGAAAAGGGGGGAACATACTTTCAACAATAAAAATTAAAAACAAACAAATATCACCCTGGTGAGCCACTTCAGAATAATTGGAATCTATGGCCCACTGTTTTGTTTTTTTTTTAAGAACCATCAGATTTTATTAAGATTAATGAGATAAAATATTCATTGTTTTGTTTGATATATTGATAATGTTAATTATTTTAAAGTTAAAGTCAATGTTTAATTTTATCAGGTATCTAAAGAATTATATATTTGAATATAATGTATATCCCACACCTATGTTATATGCAGATTATGTATGTGAATATGATTATGAGCAATACAAATGAATAAAATAATAGAATATGTTAGACATTCTAACAAAGAAATAAAATAAAAGAATGTTCACAAAGCGAATACCACCAGATGAAGAAATAGGCCATTAATAGCACCTCAGAAACCCTCCACGGCCCTCAGTTACCCAGTCCACTCTCGTCCACTCTCCTTCCCAGAGGTAACCTCCTAATACCATTTAAAAACTTTATATAAGTAAAATGATATATTGTGGTTTATTATTATTTTACTTTTGTGTGTTTTTTTACTCAGTAATATGGTTGTGATATTTATCAAAGTTTATTGTGTGTAGTTTAGCTCACTTGTTTTCGTGGCTGTGTTATTTATTTTTGCAAAATATATCATGATTCTTTTACCTATGCTACTGCTGGTCAACATTTGGGTTATTTTCATTTTAGCGCTATTTTGAATAATGCTGCTATAAACATTCTTGAATCTGTCTTTTCATGCACACATGAATGTATTTCTGTTAGGTATATATGTAGGGATGAATTTAGTCAATCAGAGGGTATGCGCATGTTCAATTTTAGTAGATACTGCCCAATGCCTTTGATTTATGACAAAGTTATCACTGTTGAGCCACAGAAAAAGAATAGTTTCTAAAACATTGTTTTTACCTCATACCGTGCATAAAACCCAGTTCCAGGTGAATTTCAAATGTATATTTCAAAACCAAATAGCTAATAAGAATTTTCTCTTTGTCAAAGAATGCTAGTTTCTGTGAGAAAATTTAGGAGACTATACAGAACATATTTGAGAAAACACTTCACTTTTTAACATTACACAAATGCTGCTGCGGGCCTTCTGACCATAATGTGACAAACACATTCAGCCTGAGCAAGCTGCAGGAGTGAAGGGAGTGTCAATGCTTTTCAAAAATGCATGTAACCACCCTCAGAGACTTGGGAGTACTTTGATTGTGCGCTCCTCTTCTCCCTCAATGTGTAGACTTCCTGAAGACATTTACCTTGCCTTTCACTTTTCCATCTAAATATTTCCTACATTCTTTGAGGAGGATTCCCTGTCCCACCATCAGATACTAGACGCTTCAAGGGGACTCCAGCGGCACCCCCACCAGCCAGACAGCCCCCAGGGCTGGCATGGCGGCCACAGGAGCACATCCAGGGACTGAGCGGCTTCCTTCTGTCTTGTTGCTCTGCCATCTTTAGGGCGCTGCCTGGTCTTCATGGCCCAACACGGTGCCCCACAACATCCACTTTGTGAGCAGCAGGGTGGAGGGAGGAGGGAAGGGCTCACTCTCCTCCTGAAGGGTACAACTTGGGACTTGCACAGATCATGTCTCATCACAGCCCATAGGGGAGAACCTTGCCTTATGGCCGCACCAAACTGCAAGGGAGAATGAAAAAGTTACCTTATTTCTGGAACAGCGTGAGTCCTGGCCTAGAAGAAAGAGAGAATTTGTGTTGGGGAACGACTGTCATACCCTCCCTGCCACCTCATCCTTCAGGCTCAGCTGAAGCACCACCACTTCTACAAGGTCCCCTGAGGACCAGCAGCCAGAAGGACTGGCTCCCAGCCAGCTGTGCCTCTGAGAAGTCCTGGTCCTCTGGGCATGCTCAGAGCCCTCTCACCTCTTGGCTTCTCTCATCACTTCTGTCCGCATTTCTTATGCCCCTGCCAGATGGTAAGCCCCTTGAGGGCAGGATCCACATCAGATTCAATTTGCATTTTCCATACTAGGAGCCAATTCTTGTGTTGAAAACTGGTTCAAGCATATATACCTTTCCTATGGGTATGTGCAGGGATAACCAGATAGCGAATAAGAATTTTCTCTTCGTAGAAATATTCCAACTAATAAATCAAGACGGAAAGACAGAAGTAAAATATCTCCATTTTGTATCCCTGAAAGAACTAATAATGGATTGAATATTACTGTTGACATCCCAAAAGAGAGACAACCATACATTTTGTATCTGTCTAAAATATTCCTGGGAATATAAATAAAAATCTGAATTTAAAAGAAGTACAGGGAATGGACGAATATTTAAAATAATACCACGGACATGCAATCAGCAAACTCTTGACTGTGGGAAACTCTATAGGACAAATGACCTGGTTTCTTCCACATCTAAGTTGAAAGGAAAAAAGAGAGAGACAGGGAAGAAGCTACAGATTGGAAGGAACTCGAGACCTATCCTTCAATTGAATATTTGGATCTTAATTTGGACAAACTGTAAAAAATAAACATGCAAACCTCAACTGAGTGAATATTTGATATTAAGCAATGATTGTTCATTTTTAAGGTGTGATAATGGCATTATGATTATGTCCTCATAGTTAGGAGTCCTTGTCTTTTGGCGATTCATGCTGAAATATTTACAAATGAAATGCTGTAAAGCCATGGGAAGGGGAGCAGGTGGTGTATAGGTGGAAAAAAACCAACACATTGCACTGGACACAGGACCTCTGAACCTGGTGTCTGCTGATAGAATTTAGGGAAACTGTGAACTTGAATGGGGAAAAAATCTTCATTTCCTCTGATTACTAACTGAAAATTAGCCTTCTCTTCAATGATGAAAGTTGGCAACGAACTCCAGTAGAATTTGAGGTACCTGTGACTTGGTTACCAATGGAAACCACAGATATTGTTATAGCATATCACAGCTGCTGCAGGAACTCTGAAATTTTGCATTCATGCTACTTAGAGCTAAAGCTGCTGGGCTTGATCCGCTCTGATCTGGCTTCCTGGAGGGCAGGAATGGTGCTGTCGCTGTGTCCCCGTGCACTTAGCAGGTGCTCAGATTGTTTGTTGGAATGAATTGACTTCTATGATTCCATTCATGTCTTGCTCTCTGGGAACTCAAAGACCCTGGTTAGTGCGGCTCAGTTGGTTGGAGTGTCATCCTGTGCACCACAGGGCGGCAGGTTCGATTCCCAGTCAGGACACACACCCAAGTTGCGGGTTCGATCCCCGGTCAGAGTGCATCTGGGAGACAACGTTTCACATCGATGTTTCTCTCTCTCTCTTCCTTTCTCTGAATCAATTTAAAAATTTTTTAAAGAAAAAAGAAACAACTTCTTGGAAATGGAAGTTATTTTGTTCCTCTCTTGCCTGCAGAATGGCCACCACTTGGCCTCTTCCGTCTGCCACCGTGTCTCCCTCTGGCTTGCTAACTTCCTCCCAATGTCAGGTGGTGAGATACTATACCAGCCATTGAAGAACACACTATTCTTTGATGTCACTTTCAGACATTCTGTTTCTCTATGACAACTGTCATTTAAACAGGGGTTTAGTTCCCTGGCTTGGACAACTCCTTCCCCTGCTTGGCACACATTCCTAGCCGTGATGCAGCTGATTGGCACAGGAGGTAGCTGGAGTCCCTCCCCCTTGGCAGGTGGCCCTAAGCCGGGGGCACCGAGGGAGAGAAGGTCCGTAGATAAATATGTTACTATTGCAAGGGGAAAACCCTCTGGGTAAGTGTAGGGACAAGCACTCAATACAATGACTTCTACTATAAATGTATCCGTTACCTATTGCCACTCATAAACCACCCAAAAATTAGTAGCAGAAAACATCGACAGTTTATCATTCCTTACCATTCTGTGGGTCGAGAGGGCGATTCTTACGTGGGTCTCTCCTGGCCTCACTCGTGCCGCTGCATTTGAGGCGGAGTGGTGCAGAGCGGCCTCGCTTGTGTCTGGGGCCTGGGCTAGGGCAGGGATGTCCACGGCCCCCGGCCTCTCCATGGTGCTCCTGTCCTGGACGTCTCAGCATGGTGGTCCCCGGGCAGAAGCCCAAGAGGGCCAGAGTGGGAGCCGCAAGGTCTCCTGAGCCTTGCTTGGAAGTCATACATCCCCACCGCCAGGGTCTACTGGCCAAAGCAAATCGAAAGGGCAGCCCAGACTCAAGAGATGGAGAAATAAGCTCCATCCCTTGATAGGAAGGAAGAACAGCAAAGAGTGTGCGGCTGTTTTTAATCCACCACATGATGTGGGGAAAAGTAGCCTTCCCAGGTGGCGAGTCTGCTACACTGGGTTCAACAATAGCCTCTCCGGAAAGGACAGGGCCAAGCAGCCAGTAACAACCATGGAGCAGCCCTGAGCAGCCCAGAGGCACAGGCGGGCGGGGCAAGAGAACGCCGGAGACAGTCCGCCCTGAGTGCATTCCCGGCTCTGCTGATTTCGTGCTGTGCAACCCTGGAAAAGTTACTTAACCTTTCCGACCACCTTCTCCCTTTTCACAGAGAGAAAATATTGATTTTCCAGTGTTGCTATGAGGAATAACATAATCTGTGTGACACACTGTTTGGCACATAGTAGGCACTCAATAAATGTTAGTTTCCCTTTCCCTTGACCCTTACCTGCGGACTCAGAAGATCACTTGGTTCTTTTTATTTCTCAAACATTTTTTATTTATTTAGCATTTATCATGATTAAAACAAAGTTGGAAAGAGGGGAAAGAGAGGAAAGAAAAGGGAAGTCGGGACCATATCCCCATTTTGCAACTAACAAGGCAAGTTACTACCCACTGACAGTGAGGGCTGGGCCGCAGGCCTTCTGGCTTCACATGCAAGCCAAGCCTCTGCAACTACCACCTCTGCCCAGCCACCTTTAAAAATAAAAACCCTTTTTATTGCTTTCAGAGGGAAAGGGAGAGGGAGAGAGAGATAGAAACATCAACGATGAGAGAGAATCATGGATCAGCTGCCTCCTGCACACCCCACACTGAGGATCCAGCCGTGGACTCGAACCGTGACCTCCTGGCTCATGGGTCAATGCTCATCCACTGAGCCACACCGGCCGGACCAATCAGCCACCTTTTGAGAGTGGGGTGGGCTGCGGTGTGGAGGCCCAAAGGCATCTCATCTCCCCCCAGCACATTTGCCCGAGGCCTGTTTTTAGTAGGCCACTCCATGTGCACTGTTTCTGTTGGGTCCACTCTCCAGTGGTCTCGGTTGGCTGTTTGTCTTGCCTGTGTGGTGCTATGACGATTCCTCCGGGTAGAGAACAGGGTGGGGGACTCCCTCGGGTCAGCTGCCAGGAAACCTTCCCCTGGGTATGAGATCGGGCTCCGCTGCTGCAGCTAATAGGAAATGATGCCGTGGGGCTGGCTGTCTGTCAGCCAGAGAGAGGAGGAGAGGGGCCCAGGAGCTCGCTCATGCCCAGTTTTTTTAAGGACAAGAACTTAGGTGTGTACATATGTGTATTATATATGTTACTAGATATATGTCAGTGTGTGTGCGTAAAGGTGATCTAGGTCCAGATTAAGTATCTCCACATCACAGCTTTCAAACTTTTGACTGGAACACCTACAATATCTATCTATCTATCTATCTATCTATCTATCTATCTATCTATCTATCTATCTATATAATGTGATAATAAATGTCCATTGTTTTAAGCTACTAATGTTTGGTGTAATTTGTTACACAGCATTAGATAGCTAATAGAATATGTGACAGATTTGTCTCACCAAATCTATATATAAAGGACTAATAAGCAAAGTGTCCCCTCAGTAGTTTGACCAGGAGACCGGGAGTTCGATCACTCGCTATGACATGTGCTGACAACCAGGGGGCGGCGCCAAATGAAGGAAGGCCCAGCCAGCAGCCAGATCTGCTGTGATCACAGGCCAAGCCAAGGGACCCTATCTGTGCAAGAATTTCGTGCACCAGGTCTCTAGTAAGAAATATTGTGATACTTACCTGGCAGGGGAGATACCATGATCAAGAAATATTGTTTATGTTGTACACACATACGTCTTTGAAACAAACATTTCCCAAAACAACATCCTGTACCACACGCAGTGCATTCTGGCGTTTTCTGTCCTATTCCATTTCCTTTTTTACATGCTGCCCACACCCCCCTAATAAGCCTCTCCCTGGGACTCTGCTCCTAGTGACCTGCTCCCCAACTTCACCTCCCACTAAGCCCTGCCTATTCCCAAGCGCTGTCTCTCCCATCTGGAGCACTCATTGTGCAGGCGCTGCAGTAGCCACTCCCTCAGTCTATTCAGGTCTCTGCCCAAACATCACCCACCCCAGAAAGGCACTCCCTGGCTACCCAGTCTGAAGTCACATCCCCCAGAATCCTGTCATTCTCCGTCCCTTTCCCTGATTTCTATAGCTCTGTGGCACTGATCACAGCCTGATATTACGTCACATGTATTTGCTTTGCTTTTGTGTGTTATCTTTCTCCCTGACTAGAAAGTCAGCCCCATTAAACATGGACTTGATCTGCTTTTGCTCCACTGTGTCCTGCCTGGACCACAGCAGCCAGTTTTTAAAATCCTGTGTGTTTCCAGATGCAAGAAGAGATAACATGGCTCAACATGCATTTGCTTGTTTCCTCCCTTAATTATTGACCCAAGCCCAGCTTCCGTGATCTCCTACCTTCATGTCGAGTTCTCGGCAGCCCTGCAGTGACCAGGCCCCTCAGCTCCTATCCCACCAGGGTGTGCTCAGCTTTTATTGAACAACCGGCTTCACTTTGCTTCCACCTGGCTACTCCTCCAGACTTCGCAGCCATCTCTTTTATTTCCGTCAAGAATCGGAGAGGAAGGAAAGGAAGAGGAGGGAGAGAAGGAAGGGAGGAGATCGAAATGCATCGGCCTTCTCCATCACCATTTCTCTTGCAATGAAGCATGTCACACTGGCCCTCAGGCTTCTGTAGTGCTCGCTCACTTCAGCTCCCCTGGCTTTGGCATTCTCTCCTGATGTCTGAATTGTCTCTGCATTAAATAACGTAAGAGTTCTCTTTAACTATAACTACCTTCTGTAGCTCAGTGTTTTCTGACTAGATACAAACTGCTTCTACCTCCTGAAGGGCTGTATGTTTCTCTCCCTCCTGACCATTTTGGGGGGAGGGGTACTAGTAGTTTCCTCATAATTAAGGGCTTTAAAAAGGGGATTTGATCGTTAACTAGCAAAGACAAGGTACACGGTGTACTAATGGCTATGTAAAAGGGGAAAGAGGAGAATATGTATTCAGTTTTTGTTTGTAAATGCGTAAGAGACTCGGAAAATGTACATAAGAAATAAATAACAGTGGGTCCCTCTGGAAGGTCCCTGGGGAACAGGAACACTTTTCGGTTATCTCTTGCAAGCATTTAATCAGCCATTTAATTTTGAGCTGTTGGCCCAGGGGGTGGACAGGAAGGCAAATTTAAGTTGTGTTTCGAGGGGGAAGCAGCTCATCCACAGGTCTGTAGGAGGTGAAGACTGTGATGTCATCAAGAGTGTAGCTAAGGGGATGGATAAAACTGGCCTTTGATACTCAGGCCATTTAAGAAACTTTGTAAGCCACAGGGACGCCTACCTTTATTATATTCAATCTGTCACAGTGCACTCACATCCCATAATAAACAGAATTTTACCCTGAAAATTTGAAAGGATTTTTATCATTTTGTTTTGGAAATTTTTTGGCTCTGAATAATATTTAATTTGCAATTGGCTACGATTTCTCAGAAGTCACCATCTCTACTCAGGAATTCTTATGAAGTGGGGAAACCTAACCCACAAATCCTTTTCAAACGGAATGACTATCAAGGCTAAACTTTGTGATTAATGAAGCTGACATAATGTTAGGTTCTGCTGACATTTAATTATTACTTTTGCTTTGTTCTCAGTTCTACGAAAGATGAAACGCCCCTTCGGTAAGTGTCCCCACCTTTCCTTTTGGAATCTCTACCCCCGCATAAGTGGGTCCTTAGTTCCCTCCGACCTCCCTCCAATGCCCCAACCTTATCTTCAAAAGTGTCTCATGCTCAACTCTCTCCTCCTTCGTCCTCTACCCTTCTTCCATTTCCCATCTTTTTTTGCCGCCTAATTCCCCATGTCATCAGGGCCCCTGAGCTCCGAGCTCTGCTAATGTGCTAATGCCCCAGTGGCCACTGGCTCACAGTCCAGGCAGCATGTTCACATCTTTTCAGTTACATTTTAATTGGGTCTTTCCAGTTCAAAGGTCTCTCTTCAATGATGTAAACTTAGGGTTCGGTTGTAGGGGACATTTCTGGGGAGGTGCAAAATCCTTCCGGAGTAAAGGTCAAGAAAAAAATGATTTTCCTTTGGGTGCTCACTAATTAGTTGGGGAGATAACATGTACTATGTGACCGTGACATGCGACAGACAGCACCATCCGGGAGGCATACAGGAAGGGCTGTGAAAGCTCACATTAAGGAACTTGCTTTTAACGGCAAGAATGCAGAGGGGTCTTCCTGGAAGAGGTGACATTTAACTTGGAGCCTGAGGAAGAGTAGGATTTGCGTGGGATTTTGGAAGCCTCCTGCCTTGGGTTTCTCTCTCCTGACACTGTTCACAAGCCATTCCAGCAGAGGGCAGGCTGAGCCAACACGGGATGGGAAGTTCGTTTGGCCAAGTTTCGTGTTGGTCTCAGCACAGCCAGAACTGTCTGGACAGCTTTCTGGGCTAACTAAGAAAGGGAGTCCTCTCTGTGTGAATTTTGAAGTTATTTGCTCGAGTCTGGGCTCCAGATTTACTCCTTTGTCTTTGCCTGGAATCGATATTGAGTTTGCGTTCGCCATGGTTCAGGGCGGTCTGATGCCTGGTGCCACCTCTCCTTGGGCACTAGCAATGCCCTGTTAGAGAGGCTGGGCCAGGCAGGTTTGGGCAGTCCAAAATGGGGGAGGGGAGAGGGCCAGCTTTTCACCCCGCCCCTCATTTTGTCCCTTCTCTCTAAAGAACTGTGAGCAGGGCGTAAGACAGACAGCACCATCCGGGAGGTGTACAGGAAGGGCTGGAGAGCTCACATTAAGGAACTAGCTTTAGTGCTACCCCGTCTCGCTGTCTCAGGTTAGAAGACACAGATTCAGTCACAAGTGGTCTACAAGGAAATATTCCCATGACGCTAAGTGGGTGGGGAAGGCAGAATAAGGAAATGCTTGATTCAGGTGCAGTCCCAGCCTTGACCTGATCCTGCGGGGGGCGCTGAGTGTAACGGGGTAGCACAGGATGGTCCCACCTGGGACAGGACTGACTGTGCTTTCACACTTCTGCACCCATCAGTCACTCCGTCCATCACGGCCTCCGACTGCCCCAGAGGGACGTAAACTTGCAAGCACTTCCAGTTCTTGGTGTATCTGGGTGAAGTGGTTCTGGTGGTCCATGGTTTTTTTTTTGTTTGTTTTTATGGATTTTAGAGAAAGATGAAGGGAGAGAGAGAGAAACCTCGATTTGTTGTTCCACTTATTTATGCATTCATTGGCTGATTCTTGCATGTGCCCTGACTGGGGATTGAACCCACAACCTTGGCGTATCAGGACGATGATCTAGCCCCGTGGTCGGCAAACCACGCTTCGCGAGCCACACACGGCTCTTTGGCCCCTTGAGTGTGGCTCTTCCACAAAACACTATGTGTGGGCGCGCATGTACAGTGCGATTGAAACGTCGTGGCCCATGTGCAGAAGTCGGTATCTTATGGGAGAGCCGGTATTTTGTGGAAGAGCCACGCTCAAGGGGCCAAAGAGCCGCATGTGGCTTGCGAGCTGCAGTTTGCCGACCACTGATCTAGCCAGTTGAGCTACCCGGCCAGAGCCTGGCAGCCCATGTCTTATCCTTTGAAGAGAGTTGCTGACAGGAGCCTTTCGGAGGGAGCACACAGAAACTGCTGGCTGGACACAGCTGGTGACCGGGACGCAAGGGGATCAGGGAGCAGCACCAACAGTGTTTGCTACTCTCTCCAAGGGCCCTTCTATCTATCCAGTCTCCACGCGACCAAAGCCTCTGTCCCTCAGGCAGTGGCTGTGTGGTAGGCGGCAGACTGTAGGCTGCAGGCCTCTCAGCTGAGGAGGAAGGGGAATCAGTTCTGCACTTGCCATTGGGGTCCCCGCAACCGTGAGTGCTGCCAGGGATCCCCTCCTGGTGGGCTGACGATCTGGGGTCCAGCCACTGGGAGACAGCAGACGTGGAGAATGAGAAAGAAAACAGAAGTTGTTGAGACTTGTGGGCGCAGGAAGGAAAACATACCGCAGTCTCGTTAGAGGAGATTGCAAATCAACATCTCACTTGGGAAGGGGGAGGACACGAAGAGTAACGTAGAGCTGCAATCTCAGGGCCAGCAAAGTGTGGACAGTGGATGGGCAGGAGGATATTGGTGACCAGCGTCACGGAGGTGGGAGAGGAGGTCTGGGGAGACCTGCGAAAGATCAGCGCACTCGCCTTCCCATGGGACACAGAGAGTAGTAGGGGGTGGGAGCAGCTGGGAAGAGTCAATGGGGGGGTGGGGGGAAGACATGTGATACTTCAAACAATAAAGAATTTAAATAAAATAAAATAAAATATACTTTGAGCCCAGCCAGTGTGGCTCAGTGGTTGAGCATCAACCTATGAACCTGGAGATTGTGGTTTAATTTCTGGTCAGGGCACATGGCTGGGTTGGGGGCTCGATCCCCAGTAGGGGGCGTGCAGGAGGCAGCCAATGGATGATTCTCTCTCATCATTGATGTTTCTATCTCTCTCTTCCTCTCCCTTCTCTGAAATCAATAAAAATATATTAAAAATAAATAAAATATACTTTGAAATAAATTGGCAATAAAGTACACTGTTTTCCTAGGTTCTGTGAGCCACTTTAGCAAGTTACCAAACCAGAGGAAGGGTCATGAGAACCTCCAGTTTGTAGCCAAGTTGCTCTCTAATAAACTTCTCTGTGGATATGGGATGATTTTCCCAAAAAATAAAGAAATCCCCCACAATGTGGGCATGAATTTTCTAAATTTCGACTATTTCTCCAAGTTCCTATTTCCCCTGAAGTGCACCTGTACTGTGCTCAAACAGCAGGTCAAACCCTGACAGTCAGAGCTCCCTCTTTCTCTTCTCAATGTTAAGGTGTCTGGAGGAGCCCCCAGCCCAGCATGGCCTCTGCCACTCTCTCCAAGCTGGGGAAACACTGTGCTTCCTGTTTGAGTCCTGGGGGCTGATGAGAAATCTGGGTTACCCCTGCCTGTTTGCGGGGAGGTGCTGCTCAGGGAGGGGCAAGCTTCTCAACTCAACCAAAACCAGGAGGTCCCAAACCGAGACCCAGCGCAGCAAAATGAGCATGCCCATCCCCTGTGGGGGAGTATCCGCTGGTCCATCTGGGGAAAGCAGCCAGTCAGTTGTATCAGGAGCCTTAAGAATTGCCATGCTCTTTTTTTTTTTAATATGATGGGGGAAGTTTTTTGTTTGTTTTTTAAATATATTTTTTATTGATTTCACACAGGAAGGAAGAGGGAGAGATAGATAGAAACCTCGGTGATGAGAGAGAATTGTTGGTTGGCTGCCTCCTGCACACCCCACACTGGTGGTTGAGCCAAACCGGCCAGGACTGCCATGCTCTTTATGTCCATAATCTCCAGTAGGACTAAAGAAGTAGTGAGACATGTAGAAAATTCATATGCAAAAACATGTCTGTCATTGTGTTGATAATGGGCAAAAAATTAGGCACAACATGTACCTTCAACAATAGGAAACTAGTTAAGTGTCATACTATATCCCTTGGTAGGATGCGATCCAGTCGTTAATAATGATGCTTGTAATGACTTCTCCATGACATGACAGTGGTAAAAAATAATCCAGATTCAAATGGTAGTAACGTGATTTTAGTAATGCGAAAAAGAAATATGCTCAGAAAAAGACTGGAAGGATATCCCAAAATGCTAGCAAAGGTGGATTACAGATTTATATTGTTGTGTCTTCTTTTCATATTGTGGTAAGCAGAATTCTCAGCTGCCTGTGATGCTTCCCCCTTGTATTCACACCTGGGTGTAATCCCTTCTCCTTGAGTCTGGGTGGAACCTCTGAGACTAGAAGCAAGTGCTTCTAACCCATAGACAACAGCAAAGCTGGTGGGATATCACCCCGTGACTATGGTACACTACATGGCAAAGGTGAAGGAATTTTCAGGTATAAAGTTGGCCAGTCAGTGGCTCTAAGTTCATCAGAAGGAGTTGTCCCGGGTGGGCCTGACGTCATCAGGCAAGCTGGCTAAGAGAGGCCAAGGGGTCAGAGACTCTCCTGCTAGCCTTGAAGCAGCAAGTAGCCTCTGGGAGCTCAGGGCCACAGCCACAAGGCACTGAATTCTCCCAACAACTTGAATGATCTGGGAAGAGAAGCCGGAGCCCTGTGAGAGGCCCTGAGCAGAGGACCCTGCTCAGCCCCAGAGACTGGACCCCGGAGACCGTGAGTTCATAAGTGTGTTGTTTAAGTCCCTAAGGTTGTAGTCATTTGTGACACAGCAATGCAAAACTAATACATTTAAACTTCTATGTAACTTCTTAATTTTCTGTGCCTTCTTATATCTGTAATAGAGCTATAAAATACAACTTTCTGCAATGCTAGGAATGTTCCACTCTACTGTCCAGTACACTGGCCACTAGCCAGGTCTGGCTATGGAGCACTCGAAATACAGCTGGTGAGACTAAGGAACTGAATTTTTACATTTAAGAAAGTTAAGTTTAAATAGCCACATGAGGCTAGTGGGTAGCATATTTGACAACATGATTCTATAATTTATTTTTATAATTTTTAAAAATCTGACCCATGAAACAAACTGCCGGTAGATGTCCATTTTGCAAGGGTGTGACACTACGAATCTCGACAGGAGGCAACGAGGGACAGCACTGACTGCTGTGGCCCTGAGGGCTCTTCTCGCTAAAAGTGAACAACTGCCCTTAAGACAGTTTCAAGGATCAGCTATGATGCTACCTGCAAAAAGGCTGCTCTGAAGGAAGAAGAAGCCAGGCCGCTTAGCCTCCTTCAGTTTGGGACAAACGGATCGAAGAGGAGCTGCTTTCTGGGGAACTTCAGTGCTTCCTGACCCTATGGTGCAGGCAGAGGACAGGCTCCGGTCCCCCCACCGCACCCCACCCCCCGAGTCCCGAGGGTCTGTTCCTCGGGCTTTGCTTGATTCCAGCTCAGGGGCCCTGTGCTTCTCACTCTAAGGCACCGGCAGATCCCTTTCTTTCTGGCTGTACTCGTCTGGCTGAGTACAGGAGGGCTCTGGCCTCTCCCCCAATGGAATCACACCCCTCGAAGGTCCTGGGGAGCTGGGCTGGGGTGGCGAGAGTCTCTTCCTATGAGTGTGTGCAGGCTCTGAGGGTGAGAAGGCAGTAGGATACCGAGTGGAAAAAGCATACTTAGTGTTATGAAATACTTTCATATTCGGATAGTGAGCACCAGTTAAAAGACTGGCCTTTTCTGGAGGCTCTGGGAGGTAAATGAATATAGTTGAAGGAGTAAAGGATTTCGGAGTTATATCTGCCACCTAATAGCTTGTGTGATCTTGGGAGAATTACTTAGCATCTCTGAGCCCATTTCTTCATCTATAAAATAGGAATAACTGTACCTACAATACACTACTCCATAAAAGGTATGTTTCATTTGAGACTATGTATAGCACAACAGCATCCATATACCCCATCCAATTCCAATCCCTGGTGAGGCCGAGAGTAGGAGGTAGATGAGGAGCTGGAGGCAGGAGAGGTCATGCTCGGTGGGGGGTTAATATGAGAGGCACCAGGAGCCCTGGAGCCAGGGGAGCCCTGGAGGAGAATGAGATATGACTCTTCTCTGCATATTTATCCTGAGCAAGGGGGGCAAGGATGGATGAGAAGGAACCAGTGGGCAGAATGAGGGTTGAAGATGTGGGGAGGGCTGTGTTAGAGGAATAGTAAGTGGGAAGGATGAGACTGGATGCAGGTAGATGATTAGCTTTACTCACCTCCCCCCAAAGCTGGAAAGAGAACCGTAGCGAGCCATTTCTCACGTGGACAAGGGAAGGCTGCTGGGTCGGGGGGCAGAGCAGGGGTAGACAAGTCTCTCCCTCTGTAGGTGTTCATTTCCACCTTTCCTGGTTGGGACGCTGCCAGTGGGGCGAATTCCAGTTCCAGGGATTTGATCCGCGAGGTCATAGTGTTGTCTGGGGGTGTGGCTTTCTCTACAGTAACATGGTGCAGGCTCTCCAGTTGGATTTTTCCAATAACTCATTAAAGGCCCTCTGCTCAGCGAGACCCTGCTGCTGCCACCTCCATCACTCAGTACACGCAAGCTGTGCCAGTCTACTCTGTCCTGGGCCAGGAAAGGCACCACTTGTGTCCTTTATGGAACCTTTTCTTAATACCTAGCTCCGTGTCACCTGGCACCCATGTAACCCAAAGACCAAGTCCCAGAGCAGGGGACTCGATGTGCGGGGCTCTCATCACCCTCTCGGCCTTGGAGCAGACCACAGCGTTCCCCTCGCTTTTTCTTCCCCGCACCCACTGTGTGCTCCCTCCACTTGACTCAGACATCTGTTCCCCACCCACTCCTTCACCACCCTCCCAGCTCCCCTCCCGCCCCAGCGGCCCCAGGCGATGTGGTCTGTCTGCACACCCTCCCGTCCCTGTCACCTGCAGCTTTCCTGGCAGGCGGCCCGTGCCCAGCGAGCATCTCCAGTGCTGGACGCTCTCTGGCTTCTGAGGCAGCAAGTCCCCATAGACAAGTCTTGGACAGCGCTGGGCTAAGTTCCCAGCACAAGCCCCATCTGCCTCCTAAGAGGATACGTCGGTCCCAGTCATGTCCTCTGGAGCACCGTAAGCAAGTTCACTCTATTTTCATGCAGCTTTTCTCCCAGACGGTGACGTCACAGAGATGTTCACTCATGCGTCCCCCACACCCAGTCCCTCTCCTTTCGTCTCCCTCCTCTGCCCTTCCCTCCATCCCAGGGACCTGTGCGCCCACTTCAGTTTTCTCCTCTCCCAGTTCTTCCTCACTGCCACCAGGTGAATGTCTCCCAAAGAGCAACAAGCACCCTCTCCCTATGGACAGTGGCTTGGACAGTGCTCACTACTTAACCTGGCATTTAAGGTCGTCTTTCTTCTGCCCCTACTGTTATATGCAATTGCTTCCTCACACGGAGTCACTAGCTCAAGCAAACCAGTGGCATCCACTGGCATCAGAACTTCCCACCAGGGCTCCGCCTCTGGGATGCAGTCTCCAGCCTTTGTCCTGCCTCCTCCATCCTGTGTGGTCCTTGGAGGGCTGTCCACGGGGGCTCTGAAAGGATCTCCTCCAGCTGCAGAACCCAGTCCTCGGCGCTGGGCTTTGCAAACGCTGTCTGTTTGATGCGTCCAATTGTAGGTTCTCAGAAAACTGCTTTATCCCCCACACCCTTGTAGGTGGGCGCTCCAACTATGAGTTCTGAGAGCAATGGTGTGATCAACCCAGCTGCCAGGGCTCCGAGTCCCTTCCCCATTTTCTCCAAATGTTCCTCCTAATGGCATGCGTTGGGCTTATTCTTCCTGCAGCCTGTGCAGACCACTCAGAGCGCTCGCCTGCGGTCTGACCAGTGTCGGTACCAGGAAACCGGGTTCCCCTGGGCCAAGGGGAACAATGTGCTGCTGGCAGTGACGTACTCAGGTTCCCAGATGTGATTAGTGCTCGAGGTCTTTACGTCTTAACAATGAGTCCTCAAGTTCTTCGGAGAAAACTCTTCCAGGATTGCTCGGGGGTGGTCACTACCTCCCTTGGCCATTCATTTTTTAAAAATGGTGGCACCCTGGCTGGTGTGGGTCAGTTAGTCGGAGTGTTGTCCCACATACTAAAAGGTGACAGGTTCAATTCCTGGTTAGGGCACTTGCCTAGGTTGCAGGTTTGATCCCTAATCCTAACCCTAACCCCCAAATTCTAGTGACAGCAAATTTTTAAAATCTGAATTTCTAAGCAGTGGAGAGTTCTTAAATATTAGCAATTCCTCTCATCAGCCTGGTCGCATCTCCAAAATGGGCTTTCTTTTCATACCGTCCTGTCTCACCATCCAAACATAAGTCTAAGCGATCCATGGCTCTGCCCCCAGGAGGCCCATGCCCCTCCCAAGGCCCATTCCACAGACACCCCACATCTTTCTCTCACCCATTTCAGACTCTTCTTCACAAGTTCTGAAGTTGGTCAGCATTGACTCATCCCCTTGGTCGACGCAAAGAACACCACAGGTGTGAGCAGTTTACACAGACTTTATTTTTCGCCCACTGAGCACAGGAAAGTCTGGGCAGGCCTAGGCATTGCATCACCTCCCCTGGTTCCCAGACAGGCTGTGAGACTTGGTGGTAAGGGAGAGGGGTCCTAGTCCTGCCACAGATTGCTATGGGGTTATCACAACAACATATGATTCCTGGTTCTATTTACACCATGGAGTGTAGAGAGGGTACATTTCTTACACTAAAAATATATACTTTGGAATCTCTAAAACAAAAATATCTCTATCTCTACATGAAACCTACTAGAAAGAACATAGAAAACAGGGAAATGTACCAGCACCTCAAGTTGTCCCCTCCCATGGGAAGGTTGCTCTACTCTCCACCCGACACCCTTAGTTTGGGAGGGCAGCCGTATCTGACCATCAGACAGACAAATACAGGTAAACAAGAGGAAGGCTCGTCATCTTGGAGGAGTGAACAGGGGAGAAAGGAGTGAGGAGGAGGATTTTGGCCTCTTGCAAAAGGAGTAATTGCACATTCAGTTTGGTACTTCTGTTTCCAACATTATTGCATGTGTGAGAAACCTGTGTGTTGGCGTCAATTGCAAACCTGCTAAGAGAAGCCCTAGCTCTGCTGATTTCGGCTGGGCTCAGAACAGTGCCGTGGGTGGGTTCCCTCTCTCAGGAAATATTAATGCCATCAGCTAGAAGACAAAGCTCTGTATTCTCCAGAGCCGAAAGTGGGTTAGGTTGAAGAAGAGTATTGTTCCTTTTCAGAAGGATTAGAAACCATTCCATTCCCTTTGAGCACAGAATCTCCTACAAGAATTATGCCTATAGATGAATCATTCCACCTTCTGGGTTTTCCTAGATTTTCCTACTGAAAAGATTCACAGAATTCTCCTTCCCTCTTTTCATGTTTCAAGCGGTGATGGATAGCATGACTCCATATCTCTTTTGGTTATGAAATAAGCCTCCTTTCTGGTAAAGAAATGTTAACTGAGTCAACTGTCCATTGATGTAAGAGACCAAGGGTACCAAGAATCAAAGAAAAGCCATGGATGGGTAACTAAGTTGATTTAGTATTATCCTAATACGCAAAGGTTGTGGGCTCGATCCCCGGTCAGGGCACTTACAAGAAGCAACCAATGAATGCATACATAAGTGGAACAACAAATGGAGGGTTTTCTCGTTCTCTCGCTCTCTCTTACCCTTCTTCTCTCTCTCTCTAGAATCAATCAATAAAATCATTTTTAAAAAATCATAAAGAATTGGTTTAGTAGAAGAATCACTTTTATTTGGTTTTAGAATGTCTTTTTCTATTTATACTGAAATATGGATGAGCCTGAAAGCTTGAGAATCCATAATCCCTCATCCTAAATAAGAAAAATAACCATAATGTCCCCTATGCAAGAAGCCCAAAACCTCCTCACCTCTCTCACCAGCCCCAAAACTGGTGGTGGTTTTAGAACCTCTTACCAAGAACTTCTTCTCTCCACGGAGGACTTGAAAGACTGAGGAAAAGGCAGAAAGGAGAGGAAAGGACGCTTGAAAAAGGTGAGTTAGTAAAAGGGGTAGAACTTGGATGACCTGGCCAGCCACGGCCCGCAGGAACCCTCCTACCTCAAGGAAGGCCCGACAGCTAGAAAGAACGTTCCCTGCAGGGCTGCTGAGTGTCCGGCCAGGTGTGACTTGGAAACCTGAGGAGTCCAAGGAAAATGCAGTAACTAACCAGCAAACACTGGTGAGGTTCCAGGAGAAGGTGCTAACTCTCTTACAAAAGAAGATGTTTAGAGAAGCTGGTAAAGTAGCAGAGAGAACATCCTGGATAGTACGTCTGACGTACGCACACTCTAAGGAAAGCTAGGGGGCCCGGGGTCACGTCTCCTCCTATGCTTCAGGAAATCGTGGTGTCTCAGAACATGGACATTGAAAACAATAGAGAAGATTCAGGGAGAACTGCTGACTCCTCTACTAAAGGAGAGTCGAATTGAGCAGGTAGAAAGTAAAGTAGAACTGGGGATTGTCTGTTTTGACTAGAAACCACAGATTCCTAGAATCACAGACCTCTTGGAAGGTCACAGTGGTCATAGCCTGAGACATCAACCAAGCCTGAGACTTAGCACATACCAGATTTTATCAAACATTTATGACTGGCCAGTGTGGCTCAGTTGGTTAAGGGTCGCCCTGTGTCCCTGTCAGGGCACATGCCCAGGTTGCAGGTTCCGTCCCTGGTGTGCAGGAGGCAACCAATAGATGTTTCTCTCTTGCATCAATGTTTCTTTTCCTCTTTCTCCCTCTCCCTTCCTCTCTCTCTAAAATCAACAGAAACATATTTTAAAAAAACATTTTTTAATAATTTAAAAGCCAGTCACATCCCAGACATAGAGAAATAGCAAATGTTCACACCAACTTTTGGGAAAGTATGGCTCAGTACCCCTCTATCCTAAAGGCAAAGTTCTCTGAATAAGGAGACAGGGATAGGAGCTGTATGTGATAAAGACCAGATCTCCTGATTATTCCATCATCAGAAGTCTGAAATCATATATAGCCTCAAAGAGCTAGCCTGCATTTTATGCAACCAAACGCATTTGGCAACTTCACAGCATATTTCTGCTGGTCTGCACCTTCTCTCCAGACCCTCCCTGGAAGTCATGGGCTAGGAAGTAGCACACCCTCTTAGCAATGCCAATTCTTCCTTCGCCCTTAGAACCAAGATTCCCCTCGTTATCACTTTCTTAAATCCCGGGCCTCTGTACGACTAGCCCACTGGTCTACCAACACTCAACTGAATTCTGCCCTTGTCATAAAAGAGGTGACTGCTTCTCAGGTCCAAACATCTGGGCACAGGATTCATCTAACTACCTGCCTTGCTTCCTAAGGCAGTTTCTCACCTTTTTCTACAGACTAACTAGCCTGTTTGTCCTCAAGCTATTCTAGTGGAGAAGTCTGAGAGGGGAATCCATAGATGGGGAAATGATCATATTATTTTGATATCCCCACAGATTAGGTGCACAGGCTGACGAATAGCAGCAATGAAAGCTTATGGATAAGCACATATGCATATGCACACACACACATACACACACATATGCTGCCGCTGCTTCACCTCCACTCCCAGTTTCCTATTCCACACAGAGCCCAGCTTGACTCTGCCACCCCCGTCACCAGCCACAGACCTGAGCAAGGAAGCAGCCAGGACTGAGATTGAGTGTTTGGTGGAGCAGAGAAACAGAAGAGCGAAGTAGCAGAAATGAGTCTGGCTACTGTCTGAGAAAAATCTAGTGGCCTACAAGTATTGGCACAGCCTGCGAAAGCAGCTAAAATTCCTAAGGCGCAGTAATCTGGGAGGGTCTGGTTTGGGACTCCAAAGTGCACAAACAGGTCCTGTCACTGCTCTGCACAGTTAACAAAGGCAGCTTCCCTACTCTGAGGAAGCCTAGCAGACACCAAGTATCGCCAGACATCAGTGTATTAGAAGAGAGATTTTTCTGAGTGATATTGTCACCCAGTTTCATTGCACGAAGGGCTTTCCCCTGTTACATTTCTTACAACCACGCTGAGGCTAGGGAATAGGTGAAGCAGTCACCAACTTCCCTCCACAGAGGTGGCAGGTGAAGATGGGAGGGGCAAGATGGAGGGACAGGTAGGCAGGTGTATTCTCCGAAAACAAAGGTGAAAAAGAAGGCAGCTCAAGGAAACAGCAGAGAGGAACAGGGTGAGCTAGCAGGAAAGCTTTTCCCTCTGACAGGTTGCCTTTTGACTTTTCTAGGTTAGGTAGGTCGATGTAAATGGGCACAATTACTACATTTATCTTAAATGACACAATGTAAAGCGATGGCCCAGAAAGATTTTAATGCCCGTGTAGTTCAAAGAATTTCTATTCCTGTCTGCACCACATGAAAGGAAGTCGAGGCTTCCTTGTAAGTAGAAAATCAGAAAAACCAGGAACAATGCCCACAACTCAAAGGGATATCATTTTAGCATTTGAAAGCAGCGTGCCGTTCAGCCGACAGATCACACATATTGCTTGTTTATAGCAGGCGTCCATTCTGAGTGGATGGTGTCCATCCTATGCCAGTTGTTAAATATTTTGAAAATCATCTGTGTAGTAAAATAACTGTGGCTCTAAGAGCTAGGAAAATATGAAAGAATTGCAGGATTCCTTTAATATCAAAGGTCCTTAGAGTAAGCCTAGAATACATGAATATATTTAAAAGTCTAAGGAATGCAAAATTCCATTAAGGTATGTAGCCAATGCTTCACCTATGGAAAGGCGAGCACACTGAGGGAACATCCCACTATACAAACATTTTCCAGGATGGAAAACTAATATGATCGGATTCCTTGGGTGTTGACATGCTTGCTAGTCACATTCTGTGCACAAAGGAAGGGAAGATCTATACACACTGGAGCCCAAACCATTGATATTCACTGCAACAGAGAAAAAACTATAAATACAGTTGTAAACTAAATAAAAGATTAATTTTACCACTTACAGTTCATTTCCCAATGTGGCTTTTTAAGAGTCTCATGCTCTACCGACTGAGCTAGCCGGGCACGGTGCAATGTGGCTTTTTAGATCTGAGAGCCAGAACATTTGTCAACCAACAGAAATCCATGATGATGAAGAAACCACATGGCTAAAGGTGACCTGGGTCCATTGAGTTGATGGCGGTTCACTACTAAGGCAGCTAAGGAGACATTACATAAGCACTTGGCTATCTCCAGGAATGCAATCAAATGTGTTCTCAAGAGAGAGTAGCAAGGCATGGATGTTTCTACAACATGGCCAATAAAAACACCTTCTCTCCTCTCCACTCACAAACAACTATTATCAAACCTTTCCCAGATATTTAGAAAGCAGACACTAGGATACATTTTCAGCTTAGGAAGTCCTTCTTAGTGCCTACACTAAATCTTTCTATAGCAATTTAAGTTCAGTCTCTAACTCTATCCTCAGTGAAACCAAGAGAAGCTACTCACCCTCACTTCTCATTATTGATTTTCTCCCAAGCCTTTTCCTGTCTAAGCTAAACAACTCCAGTGTCCTTCTTGGCTCTTTCATCATCCAAGGTTCTTGCTGAGTTATGCAAACTGCTGCTAGGGAACAATGAAGGTGCACCCAGGGCAGAGGAGTCTTCTGCCTGCAGTGGTGGGCACTGCCAATGCCCAGGCCACTGACTCCTGGTAGCCAACCCTCCTGACAGCCTCTGACCAGCATCCCCCAGAGCAGACATTCCAACCAAGGCCCAGGGCTGCCTAGGAGCCCACAGATACTATGGGACTAGAGAGCCTTCCTTTTCTCTCTGCTCTGCTCCCACTTCCCTACCCCATCCTTTAGGAAAAGGAACCTTATTAACGGAATCCTCATGGCAGCACAGATCCATCTGGCTTGGCAGGCCAGCAGAGTTTCGGAGAAGATGGCAGGAAGCTGGGAAGCTGGGTCTTCAATAGTGGCAGTTTTGACGAAAAAGAAAAGGAAGAGGAGAAGTACCAACAGGAGGTGGTCTTCTGCTTCCACGTTTCCATCTGGCTCTGGTATGGGGAGAGCTGGATGCCCTCCCACACACACCATGAATAACTGAATGCTTCAGCATGGCTTGAACGTGACCAAGGACAGGGCCAGACTTGGTCTTGCTTCTTCTCTGAGAAATTTGCCATCTTTTCTGTAACCAGAACTTCCCTGAGGCATCTTATGGTCCAAATCTTCCATCCGGCAAAGACTTCTAGTTGAAGAGACTGAATAAAAGTGTTACAATTAGACAAAAAGGGAACACATGAGTCATT
>NW_006285917.1:2866509-2880890 GCF_000327345.1 Myotis davidii
TTGGATCTGGCTGTATTTTAAGTCCATTTACAAGTAGACTAATTCTCAACTAAAAATAACCACATGCGTTATCCATTTCAACAGCTGCCTGGATTTTCCTCTGAAGGAAACAAATTCTACATTTCACCCACATTCAGCACAGATTTATTTTAACCCACTCGATGAAGAAATAACCAGATTCTCCTCAGAGCAGCCTTCTGAGTGCAGCAGTCAGTACTATTCCCATTTTCCTGCCCAGTAAACTGAGAGCCAGAAACAATGGCCTGCCAGATTGCACATGGAAGAATAACTAAGCCAGGTCTCCTCCTTGCTACCCTACTGCTTTGTTTTTTATTAACTAGAAAAGTTAATAAAACCTAAGAGCTTCCCATCAGTTATCTGCCTACTTAAACCTAAATGGTGTTTGGACTAAATCATTCCATTTGGGTGCATAGCCTACCTCACTGTAGGCAAAGACACCTCAAGACCTTCCAGTTTCTCCATCAACCTGATAAAATTTGATCTATGCTATTGGCAAATGATACACAGAATTTAGTTTCCACAATAAGAAAACAGCTGCACTTCAATATTTTAAAATCTTTACTTGGCAATAATTCTCATTATGGAATTGTATCAATACTATCAACGCTATCTAAATATTTTAGCAATTTCCCAATTTGTGTGGTTGCAGTAACCAGAGAAATGCTCTATAGATTTTGAAATGGGGACTAGAAAGAAGATTAAGGGAACTAAATAGATAAAGCAAACGTACAACCCCAAATAACTCCATCCTGACTTTAGACCTGTATAAGTGGTCAGCTCAAAACAGTTTATCTGTTCAACTAGTTAGAAAACATTTTTACTTTCTTAGGCTTACAGTCATTCTCATGGGGTTAGTAGCAATCCTAGAAGGGATATTTGTTTGACAAATTCAATTTTACGAATAAAATATCTTTTACTTGTAACATGATTGCTATTTTTAAAAGTCAGAAATAAATAAAAATCAGCAATTATAGTTCTCTTTACCTCTTTTCCTTTGTATTTCCAGGATTCATACTGAGAGCTTTCCAGACTGTGGTTTTAGGCATTTCATCAGATATATTAATCTCAGAGGGGTCACATCTGAAATGAATACTTAGGACAGTAAATGTCAGACATACAAATAAGATACACATCTCAGTCTATAATGACCACCCCTCCCCCCACTAAAGGGAGTTTAGGTCTGAAGGAGCTCAGCGAACAGCTCTTAGGAGGACTGGGATCCAGATGGTCGGGATGTAGAGAAGCACGGTCACCTAGAAGGTGCTGGCTGCTGAGGGCTGAGCTGATGTGCCAGGTGGTGGCCAGTCCTGCCCCTCCACCCCAATCCCGCCAGTTCTGCACTCCTTCGTGAGGCCCCTCTGGGGAAGCTGATCTCAGTGCTGTAATGCCAACGGTGGTAGCATCAGCTCCCACTTACTGAGCGCTGGCTGTACCAGCCACAGGGCTAAGCACGCTTCATTCATTTTCTCACTTACTTCGCCAAGTGTTTTTCATTTGTAGTTAACAAAGGACTTTTATATTATCTTAACTGTCACAGATTCGGAGATTATTAACAGCCTTATTTGAAGGTACAGAAACCAAAGCTCTCAGCGCTAATTGACCATCCAAGGTCAAATGTCAGTAAGTGGAGAATCAGGACCTTGAATCCAGTCCTTGGTTTCCTAGAACCCCAGAGTACTGTGAAGTTTCTACAAGCCAAACGGCCTCCTTTCAAAAGGCCAAAAGAGCAGGCAGTATCCTAATAGAGGAAGAACACTTTGCTGCCAAAGAATTCAAAGCCCATGGCTCCTTCTAGAACAACCTTCTAGAAAGTTTATTAAGGTCCAAAGACTCCATTCTTCTGGAATCAGTAAAAAAAAAGTCAAACTCATAGTAACAGAGAGTAGAACCTTGATTACAAGAGGCTGGGAGAGGGGGGGAAAGGGAAGATGTTGATCAAAGAGTGCCAACTTTCAGTTATAAGATAAATAAATTCTGAAGACCTATGAACATCATGGTGACCATAGTTAATTATAATGCACTGTACATTTGAAATGTGCTAAGAAAGTGAATCTCAAGTATTCACAACACACAAAAAAGAATGCTAACTATAGGAGGTGATGCATATGTTATTAGTTTGATTGTAGTAATCATTTCACAATATATACATATATCAAAATATTACACTGTATATCTTAAATATATACTATTTTTATTTGTCAAAAATAAATATATTTTAAACATTTAAATGTTCAAAGAAAAGACTTTCCTCACTTTCCCCTCTGTATAAGCCACAATGAATCCAATGATTCAGCAATAAATTATCCAGGATCTAGATGACCCAGATCCCCTCTCTTCCTTTGCTGCCCCCTTCTTGACCTCTGGGCTTCTTTCAGCTGCGTCTCTCTCGTCCAGAGTGGAGATAAAATGCCAGGAGCGAAACCACAAATGGACCCACTTAGCTTCCTGTGACTTGTGGTGAGCAATAACTTTAATAGAGAAAGGGGCTGATATCACTGGCAGAAGGCGGGCATTTCTGTGACCCCCGTTCAGTTCATGGGAGTGTAGATGTCACGAGCCAAGCTGGAATGGGCTGTTTCTGCCCATCCCAAAAGGCTCCCTAACTGTGGGAAGTTCATGCCCACCAGGCTGAGAACTCTCTGAAAACAGAGACCACATCCTATTCATCTTTGAAAAGTAGCCGAGGAAGGCAGAAGAGACACTGGGTTGAAGAGTACGAAGACCAGGGTTTGAATCTTAAACTTCCTACTTAGCAGCATTGTGACCTTGGGCAAATTACCTAAGACCCTCCAACCCCGGCTTCTTCACTGTGCAAATGTGGACCAAGAGGCTTATAGCAGAAGGATGTTGTGAAGACTAAATGAGAGCACACGGTAAGTCTTGTAGCGCCGTCCTGGCACAGAGGAGATCTCCGTGCATGGGCTCCCCCAGCTCTAGCTTCCCCGTGATTCCCAGCACTAGTCTAGTGCATCACACATGCACGGACTCTGTAAGCCATGAAAGGAAAAGGTGTTTTCACATTTTCAAACAGGGAGGCAGGCTGAGTGTTGGCTTTTCATGCCAGCAACTACAACTGTGACCCCACCCGAGACACACACACACACACACACACACACACACACACAGCCAGAACATTTACAGAACAATCAAAACAGTCAACATCTTTTTTTCTACCTGAAACTGTTGTTCTTTCCAGTACTACTTAGTAACTTCCTGCTCTCTAAGGGGAACTTGTCTCTCTCCATTTCTATCATTTTCTCAGCCTCCTGGAAGAAAAGAAGACATTATTATGTCTTGTAAAATAAAAGTATCAAGTAATACTATAAGTCGACACCAGTCCATCTTTTTCTATCACTGTAATTTCTACCAAATTTTTCTCACATTTACTATAAAAAAGGTATAATTATGTTCTTTCCTACACTTGACTCATCACAAAAAGAGAGACAACTAAATATTTATATCTATGGAATAGTATTTTTTTAAAAATCCTGACTCTGAGGATTTAAACTATCAATTTCCTCGAAACAGAGGGGACAAACAAACATGTTAAATGACACCAAGGACACATTTAATAAAATCTAAATGGTGGGGAACCCTATAGGTTAAAGACCCAATTTCTTCAGCAAAAATTAGGATAGAAGGGTAACTCCTAAAGAGATTTAAGATAAATATCAACCAATTGCAATATATGGATCATATTTAGATCCTGATTCAAACATATCTATATATATAAAAGCCTAAGCAACCATTATGACCGGTTGACTGGTCGCTTTGAAACCCACTGACCACCAGGGGGCAGATGCTCGATGCAGGAGCTGCCCCCTGGTGGTCAGTGTGCTCCCATAGCCAACCTCCTGCCATTGGCAACCTCCTGCAGTCCCTCCCCCCGGTTGGCTGGCCCCGATCGAGACTGGGTGAGATGGCCCCAATGGCTGGCCAGGCCAAAGGACCCCACCCATGCACAAATTTGTGCACCAGGCCTCTAGTTATTAAAATAATAATAAGGCAACTGGAAGAAATATATACTGAATATTCTTTCTACTTTTGTATATGTTTGAAATGTTCCATAATAAAATGTTTTCTTACAATTTAATTAATACAAAGGAAATAATTATAGAGAAAGGTGTGTACAAAGATGTTTAATTAGTCTAATTGATAAAACCTAAAACAATTATAAACTTTAACAAAGGAAGAATGTTTACATTAATTATTAGATAATAATATAATAGAATACTAGAGGCCTGATGCACAAATTTGTGCACTGGTAGGATCCAGCCGGCCCACCCCCAATGGGGGCCATTGAGGGCGGGCTGGCAGGAGCGAGGGGCCGTGGGCAGGGCCAGTCGGGGCAAGGGGTCTCAAGCAATTTGTCGGCCAGCCCTGGCCCTGATTGGGGTTGGGGGGCCCCCTCAGGGGCAGGGCCAGCTGGGGGGGGCATGGGTGGTTTGCCAGTCAACTCAGCCCCAAATTGGGGTGAGGGTGCCCACTCAGGGGCAGGGCCGGCTGGGGCGAGGGGCTACAGGCGTTCTGGTCGTTCTGCTGTTCAGTCGATTTGCATATTATCCTTTTATTATATAAGGATTATGCATCCATTAAAAGAATAAATAGGAACCCTTGTTTATGTGCTCAGTGGTTAGGGCATCAGCCCGCACAATGAAGGGTCACGGGTTCGATTCCTAGTCAAGGGCACATATCTGGGGTTGCAGGTTTGATTCCCAACCCCAGTTGGGGCGCATGCAGGAGGCAATCAATTGATGTGTGTGTGTGTTTGTGTGTGTGTGTGTCTCCCTCCTTCCACTCTCTCTAAAAATTAATGGAAAAAATATCCTCGGGTAAGGATTAACAACCACAAAAAAGAATCAAATATATGTACTGTGTGGACACACAGAAACATGAGAATGTCATAAAATCAAGATAAGGGGGGAAATCAGAATATATAATAGTCCCTGCTCCCCAGAAATATACAATTATTACACTTATATGAAAACTATGTTAAGGATTTAAAGAGAACATAAAGAAATGACCATAAATGTTGAATGCTAACATGAAGTTTTGGGGTGAAATCTTCATTTTCTTCATTTGATTTAGTATTAAAAATAATTTATAAAGAATTTTTATAAAGTAAGAATATAATGTTTACTAGCCACCTTATATTTAATATCCAAAAAGCATCCCTTGATTTTCCTCTCAAGCCTACTATTTCTAGGTCTTCCCCATCTTAATAAATAGCACAGCCATTCATCTAATTGTTCCTCCAAAAATCTAAGTCTTGTCCTTCATTCCTCTCACCCATCCTCACTATAATTAGCAAAACCTGTCAGCTCTATCTTCAGAATAGTCCCCAATCCAGCCATTTTCACCAACTCTCCCTTAGCCTAAGCCAGTGGTCGGCAAACTGCAGCTCGCAGGCCATATGAGGCTCTTTGACCCCTTGAGTGTGGCTCTTCCACAAAATACCGACTTCTGCGCATGGGCCACGAAGTTTCAATCGCACTGTACGTGTGTGCCTGTACAGTGACACCAAGGACACATTTAATAAAACACTGACTAAATCAGGATCTAAATATGATCCACATATTGCAATTGATGATATATAGCCAAAGGAAATGAAATCACTATCTTGAAGTGATAGCTGTACCCCATGTCTATTGCAGCATTATTTATAATAGCTAAGATATGGAAACAACCTAAGTGCCCATCAATGGATGAGTAGATAAAGTTTATACTCACACACACTGGAATATTAACTAGCCATAAAAAGGAAATCCTGCCATTTGCAACAATGTGAATGAATCTTGAGGGCATTAGGGTAAGTGAAATAAGTCAGACAGAGAAAGACAAATACAGTATAATCTCACTTATATGTGGAATATAAAAAACCTGGAGTCATAGGAACAGAACACATTGGTGGTTACCAGGGGTTGGAGGTGGGGCAGGCGAAATGGGTGAAGGTAGTCAAAGTGTACAGACTTTCAGTTATAAGATGAATAAATTTTTCTGGGGATATAATGTACAGCATGATGACTATATTTAACAATATGTAAAAATTGTATATTTGAAAATTGCTGAGAGAGTAGATTTAAAAGTTCTTACCACAAAAAATAATTGTGACTATATGATAGATGTATTAACTAATGCTATTGTGGCAGTCATTTTGCAATGTATACATATATCAAATCATTATATAGTACTAGAGGCCCGGTGCACGACATTCGTGCACTCTGGGGGTCCCTCAGCCCAGCCTGTGCACTCTCGCAGTCTGGGACCCTTCGGGGGATGTCCGCCTGCTGGCTTCAGGCGGACATCCCCGCAAGGGGTCCTTAGCACTGCTGTGGAGGTGGGGGTGGCACTCACCAGCCATAAGCTGGCTCTGGCTGAGCGCACTGACCACGAGGGGGCAGCTGCCGCGTTAAGCGTCTGCCCCCTGGTGGTCAGTAAGCATCATAGTGACCAGTCATTCCACCATTCAGTTGATTTGCATATTAGGGTTTTATTATATAGGATACCATAAACTTATACAATGCTATATGTCAATTATATCTCAATAAAAGTGGGAAAAAATACAAGATTTTAAAAATTCAAGATATTTTTTTAAAAGTCCTTTTAAAAGGCTTTGCCAAGGACACTATTTCAGGCACTAACTGTACTTGGAAACACTTTCCCATTCATTCAGTTCTTGGTCTGATATTTTCATTTTCATTTTGTTACATATCCTTTCTTTGCATGTAGAGTCCACTAATTGAGTGTCCATTGTGTGGGTGGCAGATGCCAAGCGCTGAGGGAAATGAGGAAGGACAGAAGTCCTATGCAAGTTAACTTTGCATGGTACCAACCACAACATCATCTGCAATTAGGTACATAAAAAATACTCTCAGAAAACAATGGGTTTTGTATACTTGTCAAATTATACAAAACATGACCCATTAGATCTGCTATAAGAGCAGATTCTATGTTCATATTCTAAATGTGAACCTGGCGAATAGACTAGATAAACAAAGAAAAAAACAACTGGTTATCCAATCCAAAAATGAAGGACAGACAGGGACAAGAGTCCTTAATCCTTTCTCAGCTGAGAACAGCTCTGGAGGAATCTTCCCAGCTCCTAAATCTGACACTTGGGATTCCAGACATGCTGACTTTTCATGGGTCCCTGCCCATGTCCTGTAATGTGAGGCTGCCCCAAGGTGTACAGTTGGTGCAAGAACCCTGACCTCTTCCTCCTTGGCCTTCTGTTTGGCATCATCCAACTTCTTCTTTTTGCTTTCAGGCATGAGATCATCTAACCAGCTCAGCTCTCGCTTCGAGAAACAGAGATCCATGACTTTCCTGACAAAGACCAAGGCCAAAACCTGAAGGCAAGTTAAGAAAGTGAATTAAAGGGACTCATTTACTTCCTGGAGTTAAAAGCACAATCTTATTTTCACAGCTGAATAGGGCATTTCATGCAAAATCAAACTCATAATAATCATTACAGTTGCCTTTTATTAACTGCCCTCTTTGTACCAGAACGAAGGTAAGTGTTTGATATACACCATTTTCCTTAACTTTCAGAAGTGTTTGAAGTGGTAGATATGCACTATTTTGAGCCACTGGGAGAGAGGAATAGGTTGGAGAGCAATTAATTTCATTCCCTCATTAAAAAGAGAAAACTCTTCATTTGCAGATGGCCCTAAGACCTACTTTCCCTGGCTTCGCAGGAAGGGCAGCCGGGAAGCATGGGGAACACGGCCACAGCGGGTCCAGCACAGCCCAAGCATGCTCACCATGGGTGAGGGGACCTTGAAGGACTACCTGGATCCCTCCAATCCTTTGCCTATGTATTTTCCCCACAAATCCTTGCTTTATGCCCTGCATCATGGATCTGTAGTGGTTTTTGTCTTTGTGCTCTGGTCTGGTCTAATACTCATTTTATAAATGGAAAACTGAGGCCCAGGGAGAGAAAGTAACTTGCCTAAAATCTGATAGCTAATCGCCTTAATAGAGACAGCTCAGGGTGCCTCATTAGCTGCTCCATTTTTTCCCATAAGGGCCTCTTCAGCCAAAGGAGAGCAAATAGCCCAGAATGACCTGCCTGGATTGAATGAGGTTCACCAGCTACCTCTGGTGGATGGACAAAGAATGAGGCAAATCGAGCTTATGAAATTCAACCACATTTCTCCTGAATTTCTGCGACTACTTTCCTAATCGATCCAAAATTGATAGTATCCCTTCCAGGAGTTGTCAGGAATTTGCTACTTTTTTTTAACCAAACACTCAACCCCTGAACATAACACACAAATGCAGAACCCTACAGATATTCTGGCAAAATTGAGAAGCCCATCAGGAGACGATATATCAAGCAGCCTAGAGAAAAAGAAACCCCCTCCAGTTTCCTAGCCCTTGAATATTCTCCCAGTAAGACAGAGTTCAAAAGTACCTAAACAAGTGCCAAACATTGCCTTTTCTCTCTAGAGGTCCACCCTTTAATTAACTTTCAAACAGCCCACTGAATTCTCAGCTTCCTCATGACACAGAGGGAGCCAGAGAGAAGGCATCAAGAGGAGGCGATGAAACAGTCAGGTGGCAAGAATTTCATCACCACTCTACATTTAGAAAACAGCTTGTCACCTGTTGCTCCACACACAGTTCCCAAGACTGCCCCAGTCACTTAGTGTTAGAACAACCTCTTCCTATCTCCCAGTGGCTCAAAACAGTGCATTTCTACCACTTTAGAAACTTCTAATTGCATTAAATTATAAACTGGAACTCTACTGCTTTGAAGTAATATGCAAATTATTGCAAACATTAAGAATCCTTTCCATGTCAGATTCACACAAAAAAGTAAGGAAGGGGGAGGGAAGAAGGAAGAAACAACAGGCAGACTGGTAACCTGGAAAATAAACCTGGCAAACTGTTGCACACATGTACCCACACCTCAAGGTCCCCAAAGCGATGCTGCTCCTACAAAGACCAACCAAAACATAAAACCTCACCATCAATAGGTATTAATATCCAGATTTTATAAAGAACTCCTAAAAAAACAAACAACCCAATTAAAAAAATGGGCAAGTAACTTGAATAGGCATTTCTCCAAATAAAATATACAAATAGCCAATAAGCACATGAAAAGATGCTCAACATCACTAGTCATTAGGGAAATACAAATAAAAACTACAATGAGATACCACTTCACACCCATTAAGATGGCTGTTATTTTTGTTAAATGTATTTTTATTGATTTTAGAGATGAAGGGAGAGGGAGAGATAGAAACATCAATGATGAAAGAGAATCATTAATCGGCTGCCTCCTGCATGTCCCCCTCCCCCTCACTGGGGATCGAACCAGAAATGTGGCCTTGACCAGAATCGAACCTGAAACCCTTCAGTCCACAGGCTGACGTTCTATGCACTGAGCTAAACCAGCTAAGGCAGGATGGCTGTTATTAAAAAAAAAAAATCCCCCAAACAGAAAATAAATGTTGGCAAAGATGAGGGAAAATAAAATCCTGTGCACTCCTGGTAGAAATGTTAAATTATGCAACCATTTCATGACAGGTCCTCAAAAAGTTAAAAATGGAAGTACCATATGACCCAGAAATCCCACTTCTTGGTATTTACCCAAAAGAACTGAAAGCAGGGACACAAACAGGCGTTTGTTTCGTTATCAGTTATTTTTTTTAAATGTATTTTTATTGATTTTAGAGATGAAGGGAGAGGGAGAGATAGAAACATCAATGATGAAAGAGAATCATTAATCGGCTGCCTCCTGCATGTCCCCCTCCCCCTCACTGGGGATCGAACCAGCAATGTGGCCTTGACCAGAATCGAACCTGAAACCCTTCAGTCCACAGGCTGACGTTCTATGCACTGAGCTAAACCAGCTAAGGCAGGATGGCTGTTATTAAAAAAAAAAAATCCCCCAAACAGAAAATAAATGTTGGCAAAGATGAGGGAAAATAAAATCCTGTGCACTCCTGGTAGAAATGTTAAATTATGCAACCATTTCATGACAGGTCCTCAAAAAGTTAAAAATGGAAGTACCATATGACCCAGAAATCCCACTTCTTGGTATTTACCCAAAAGAACTGAAAGCAGGGACACAAACAGGCGTTTGTTTCGTTATCATTATTCACATAGTCAAAGTACTGTTCACAATAGCCAAACGGTGGAAGCAATCCAAGTGTCTGTTGATAAATGAATAGATAAATAAAATGTGGTCTATATCATAATGGAATACTATTCATTTTTTTTAAAAGGAAGGAAATTCTGACACATGTTACAACATGGGTGAATCTTGAAGACATTATAAATGAAATAAAACAAATTACACAAGGACAAATACTACAGGATTTCACTCATATGAGGTACCTAGAGTTATATTTTGCCCAAAGTCAAATGCAGAGACAGAAAGTAGAATGGTGGTTACCAAGGGCTAGTGGGAGAAAGGAATGGGGAGTTATTGTTTCATGGTACAGAGTTTCCGTTGTGCAAGACGAAAAAAGTTATGGAGGTGTATGGTGGCACTGTAAATGTACTTAAAAATTAAGATGGTAATTTGTATGTTATGTATATTTTATCACAAATTTAAAAACAAGTAATACTTTTTTAAAAACTCACCATCATTGGAAAGACAATGGCAGCTGGAGATGCCTTGATGACCCACAGCAGGACGAGGCAGGTGAGCTGGATGAGGGTGAAGAGGTGCACTTTGCGTAGCGGCACGTGCCGGAGGTAAATGAAATCTGGCTGATGCTTTGCAGGCATCCCGAAGAGCTTCAGCCGATCAAAGAACTGAAAGAAGAGGACTGGCATTTATTTTCAGGAGGTTTCTCTGGGTCAGAAACTTCTTAGGCAAATTCCAGTCTCTTACATCACCTGCTCTGAAAGGCAGGCAATAGCCATTTCCACTGGACAGAAATGGAAACTGAGTCTCGGAATAGGCAATTTGGCCAAGGTTGGTAAATGACAGTCAAATTTAAAATTCATCTTTTTCAATTCTAGGTTCAAATTCCTTTTTCCTACCCCACATGGTGGCTCCTGAGAAAGCTCTTTCTCAGGGAGTGTTGAAAATAAAATAAGGCAATTGCATCTTTCTATTATCAAAACCAAATCTCTTCCTGGCTATTTGAGGAGTTTGGAAATTCTCATTATTATTTATAGTAAAAATATAAAATGAAACCTCATAACATTCTGGATATAGAAAGTATGACTATTTTTATATTATAAAATGAAAAAAGGGCCCAGAGAGATTAAATAACCTGTCCACAGTCATATTACAATTCAGTATATAAAAAAGACCACTGGACATTCCATAAAACAAAGAGGAACCAGCCACCAATCGTAGAAGCAGCTAAGTCATTATATCATCTGCGGTAATCAGTGACAAGCTCCGGAGTTTCTCTGTTCAAAGGACTCAGGGGGATTAGCTGATAGATGGGAAACGGCAGAGTGTGCCAGGAAGTACTATTCGCTTACCTGGAGCAGCTCCCACTATGCCCCAATCTCTTTACAAAGTGCCCCAGTTAAACCCTCTCTCACACTTTAGCCTGGCACTAAAACTAGCACTGTCCATGTGTGGTTCTTGACCAACCTTTTATATCTAAGTTTACCAGCATCTGACCAAGCACCTATTATTTAATGTGTGCCTAATAATTGTCTGTTGAAAACTATAACAAATGATTGGAACCATGACATCAAGCCAGGCTACTCTGTAAGTCCCAGTACCCTCATGCCAACATGGTTGTATTTTGCCCAAAGTCCAAAGAAATGTCTAAAATAGCTTAACCAGCAAGACTAGGGAAAGGTTTCTCAAGAACTAATTTGTGCTGGAGCTGTCCTGGCGCCCTGCGCCCCCCCCTCCCACACCCCCCGCCCCCTACTCCCGATTAGGACAAGTGAGCTCACAGTGAGAAGACGTGCCCTGGCTGCGCCATACAGTACCTGAATTCCCTGCAGTGAAGAGACGCCCATGTAGAGGAAGACTCCATAGAGTACCGGCATTGGGATGAACTGCACACAAAGGGCAGAGAGACCAGAGATTACACTTGGTATCAGCACTCAAGACTACAACAACTTTTAAGTCTCCAAGGGGGAAGTAAAGTCACAAAATCACAACATCAACAACACATTCGTTTCTGCTGCCTTTTCATGATGTAGAAGTAGAGGCAAAACAAGCTGCCTATGATAAAAACTCTTGTTCTGAAATGAAATGATTACACATAAGTGTAATATGGTCCTGGTTAAATCATGGGCCTCATGTCTTACCCGTATTTAGCTCTTTCTCCTCTGTGGGGATGGAGACACACACACACACACACACACACACACATCTTTTTTTTCACTAGTGTGAGAGGAAAAGTATATTTTTTTCATTTTTTAAATGTTATTTTTTAATAGTTGATATTCAATATTATTTTATATTAGTTTCAGGTTTACAGAATAGTGGTTAGACAATTATATAATTTATTAAGTGATCCCCTTGATAATTTTAGTACCCACCTGGCACAATATATAGCAGTGATGGCGAACCTATGAGTGACACGCCGAGCTCAAAAGGTTCGCCATCACTGATATATAGCATATATAGTTATTACAATATTATTGGCTATATTCCCTATGCTGTACTTTTATATCCCGGTGACTATTTTGTAACTACCATTTAGTAGTTCCTAATCCCTTCAGCTTTTTCTCCTTGCCCTCTCCAACCTCCACCCATCTGGCAATGTTCAGTTTATTCTCTGTATCTATGAGTCTATTTCTGTTTCATTTGCTCATTTATTTTGTTCTTTAGATTCTATATATATAAGTGAAATCATATCATATTAGTCTTTCTCTGTCCGACTTATTTTGCTTAGCATAATCTGCTTTATATTCATCTCTGCTGTTGCAAATGCTAAGATTTCATTCATTTTTATGTCCAAGAAAGATTCATTTATATATATGTCCCACCACTTTTTTATCCACTCATCTATTGATGGGCACTTGGGTTGCTTCTATATCTTAGCTATTGTAAAAACACTGCCATGAAAAGGAGTGCATATCTTTTCACACAAGTGTTTAGAGTTTTTCAAATATATACCCAGAAGTGGAGTCACTGGGACATAAGGCCATTTCATATTTACTTTTTTGAGGACACTCCATACTGTTGTCCACAGTTACTGCACCAACCTACATTCCCGCCAACATCGCAAGAGGGTTCCCTTTTCTCCACATCCTCACCAATATTTGTTGTTTGTTGATTTACTGATGATAGCCACTCTGATAGGCGTGAAGTGGTATCCCATTGTGGTTTTAATTTGCATTTCCCTGATGATCAGTGCATTGAGCATTTTTTCATATGTCTGTCTAAAAAGGACATACAGATCCATTTTTAATTGGATTGTTGTTGGGTGGTTTTTTTTGGTGTTGAGTTTTATGAGTTCTTTGTAAATTTTGAATATTAACCCTTTATGGTATGTATCATTGGCAAATATCCTTTTCCATTTAGTAGGTTGTCTTTTCATTTTGTTAATTGTTTTCTTTGCTGTGTAAAACCTTTTTAGTTTGATGTAGTCCCATTTGTTTTTTTTTCTTTTGTTTCCTTTGTCTGAGAAGATATATCAGAAAAAGTATTACGAAGAGAAATGTCAGAGTGTTTACTGCCTATTTTTTCTTCCAGGAGCTTGATGGTTTTGAGTCTTACATTTAAGTCTCTCATCCATTTTGAGTTTATTCTTGTATATGGTGTAAGAAGGTGGTCTACTTTCACTTTTTGCTTGTATCTGTCCAATGATACCAGTACCATTTATGGAATAGATTGCCTTTACCCCATTGTATATATATTATTTGTAAATATGTTTATTGATTTTAGAGAGAGAGAAAGGGAAAGGGAGGGAGAGAGAGAGAGAGAAAAGGGAGGGAGGGAGGGAGGGAGGGAGAGAATCATTGATTGGCTGCCTCCTACAAGTCCCTTACTGGGGATTGAGCCCACACCCCAGGCATGTGCCCTGAATGGGAATCAAACCAGTGACCTTTCGGTCCATGGGATGACCCTCAACCAACTGAGCCACACTAGTCAGGACCCCATTGTATATTCTTGCCTCCTTTGCAATATATTAACCATATAGGAGTAGGTTTATTTATGGACTCTCTCTTCTGTTCCACTGATCTATATGTCTGTTTTTATACCAGTACCATGCTGTTTTGATTACTATAGTCTTGTAATATAGTTTGATGTCAAATAGCATGATAACCCCAAATTTGTTCTCCTTTCTCAAGATTGCTGTGGCTATTTCAGGGCTTTTTGTTGTTTCATATAAATTTTTGGATTATTTGTTCTAGTTCTGTGAAAAGTGCCATTGTTATTTTGATAGGGATTGCACAGAATCTATAGATTGCTTTGG
>NW_006285917.1:2882192-2895679 GCF_000327345.1 Myotis davidii
AGGCAGAAGCCTCTGCGGCAGCCTGGGTGGGCGGGGTCTCAGGGAATCAAAGGGCGGAGCAAGCAGCTATGACGGATCCTCAGCCCTGCTCTAAGGAGCCGCATGTATCAGTGTCCCGATAATTGCTGCAAGCACCTCTGAGGGAAAGCCGCCCTCAAGTTCAGAGTTCTGCCTGCTGCCAGACAGTCCAGTTTCTCCCCGTATGACTCCTGGGTCCCCAGAGACTTCCCGGAACCGGAGTTCAGAGCAGTTGGGAGCTTGTGACTCCCTCCCGATTCAAAAAGACAGCCACGTCTTCAGGTGCCAGCCCCTTTGCGCGTGCACCTTTGCACTTTACTTCCGCAGCTCCTCTGAGTCTCAGTGTGCTTTTCTTTCCTTCTAGTTGTAGAATTTCCACTCAGCCAGCCTTCCTGTAGTTCTGGATGATATCCGTTTTGTCTTTTCGTTGTATTTTTGAAGTTGTTGTGGGAGGCAGCTATTTCCCAGTGTTTCTCAATGCCGCCATCTTAGTTTCTCTGGGTAGTGTGAACATTTTAACAATGTTAATTCTTCCTACCCTAGAGTGCCACTATATGTTTCCATTTATTTGTATCTTCTTCAATGTCTTATAATTTTCCAAGGACAGGTCTTTTACTTTCTTGGTTAAATTTACTCCTAAGTATTTTTTATGTAATTGTAAATGGGATTGTTTTCTTAATTTCTCTTTCTGATAGTTCATTATTGGACACACACATCCCTCTTTTATAAAACTGATACCTCTTATTTTATTTTTTATTACAGTTTGCATTCAACACTTTGTATTAGCTTCAGGTATATAGTACAGCACATAAACATTTATATAGGTTACAAAGTGTTCTTTCTGATAATTCAAGTGCCTACCTGCACTATAAATAGATATTACAATATTAATTA
Source organism: Myotis davidii (assembly GCF_000327345.1). Taxonomy (NCBI): domain Eukaryota; kingdom Metazoa; phylum Chordata; class Mammalia; order Chiroptera; family Vespertilionidae; genus Myotis; species Myotis davidii. Next base: position 2,883,105 of record NW_006285917.1, read on the forward strand.
TATTCTCTATGCTTTACCTTATATCCACATACTTATTTTGTAGCTACCAATTAGCACTTCTTAATCCCAATACCTTTTTAATCCCACACCCAACACCCCTTCTCTCTGGTCCCCATCAGTTTGTTCTCTGCATCTATACATCTGTTTCTAGTTTGTTCGTTTATGTTGTTCTTTAGAGTCTACATATAAGTGATATCATATGGTATTTGTCTTTATCTAGCTTATTTCACTTAGCATAATACTATCTAAGTCTATCCATGCTGTCACAAATGGTAAGACTTCATTCATTTTGTTGTTGTTGTTGTTAATCCTCACCCGAGGATATTTTTACAGCTAGTATTCCATTGTATATATGTACTACAGCTGCTTTACCCACTTGTCTGTTGATGGGTACTTGAGTTGCTTCCATATCTTGGCTATTATAAATAACTAGAGGCCCAGTGCATGAAATTTGTGCATGGGTAGGGTCCCTAGGCCTGGCCAGCGATCACGGCCAATTGGGGCCTTCCATCTGGCAGCCAGGGCCTTCCTTCCCTGGCTGCTGGCTGCCAGCTGGGGCCTTCCTTCTTTCCATGTCGTCCCCTGGTGGTCAGCGCACATCATAGTGTGCGATCAAAATCCTGGTCTTGCGGCCGAACTCCCAAGGGGACACTTTGCATATTAGCCTTTTATATATAGATGCTACAATGCATGTTGGTGTGTATATATTCTTTCAAATTAGTGTTTTGGGTTTCTTCAGATTAATACCCAGAAGTGGAATTGCTGGATCATTAGGCAGTTCCATTTTTAATTTTTTTAGAAACCTCCACACTGTTTATCATAGTGGCTGCATCAATCTGCCTTCCCACCAACAGTGCACAAGGGTTCCCTTTTCTCCACATCCTCACCAACACTTGTTTGTTGATTTAATTATGATCATTTTTCTGACAGGTGTGAGGATAACTCACTGTGATTTTGATTTGCATTTCTCTGATGATTAGTGAGGTTGAGCATATTTTCATAGGTCTACTGGCCATCTGTATGTCCTCTTTTGAGAAATGTGTGTTCGGGTCTTCTGCCCATTTTTTAACTGGGTTAAAATGGGTACCTTTTAAACTTTTTGTAATCACACAATCATCTCCTCAGGGATTTGATGCATTTTAATATGGACTTAAAAAGTTTCCTTTTCTTACTCACCAGACTTGAGGGCAAGAGTTGGAAAGACATGGTATCTTATCAGAGAAGGAATGATTTGGGAAGAAATGTCAACATTATTATGCTACACTTGAATATACATGCATACCTATCTCTTCATATTTATTAATTAGACCATTTCTATGAGGTAGGAAAATGAGAAGTATAGAACCAAGACAAGGGAAGTTTCAAGAAGGGAAGTTTGAAGACTAAACTCAACTTGCATTATTCTGGGGGGTAAAGAACATTCTCAAAGATAATTCTTCCCAGAACTAGAGAATCCCCATTGGATTTTATGTTGTTCCAGCTCCAGGGTGAGCAGACATCTCAGTTTGGTGCTAAGTTGGTTAACTATTGAGTGGTTTCCTAAAAGAATATTCCTGAGACAGTTATAGGAAGACCAGGTGTTGATCACCACCATAACTTTGTGGTTACATTCCGGGAGGAGCAGCAATCTTTGGGCTCTTCCAGATGGCACCTTAGACCATGGGTGGGAGTGCGGTAGGGCTGGGGACAGAAAGCAGGAGGGGAATGACAAGAGGTGGCAAGAGTGAGTGGAAAGTAGTGAAACAGGAAGTCATTGTAGAATCCTTTTCCATCCCTTTCAATTATTTTTTTAAAACATATTTTTATTGATTTCAGAAAGGAAGGGAGAGGGAGAAAGGGATAGAAACATCAATGATGAAAGAGAATCATTGATCGGCTGCCTCCTGCAAGTCCCACACTGGGGATCGAGCCCGCAACCTGGGCATGTGCCCTGACCAGGATCGAACCTGTGACCTTCTGGTTCATAGGTCGATGCTCAACCACTGAGTCACGCTGGTGGGGCCCTTTCAATTCTTATCCTTAAATAGCATTTTCAGTGTTGATAGTTGAAGATTCACCAAAAAGAAGGGAAATGGAGGCAAGGGAGATAAGTGCACCACAACGGTTGAGGCCTGGAGATAGGGCTACAGAGGTCCCCTTTCACCGAAATTTTTCTAAGATGCAGGCCTTCCACCCACACAAAAACACTTTTTTCTCATATTTAAGTTGTCTTCCAACTTTCCCCAAATCCCCTTTTAACCCCACATCTCACACCAGCCACTGCCCATTTTTCTGTTCCACTTCATAGAAAAACCTCTTGAAAGAGCTGTCTGCTTGTACTCTTTTCTTCCTCACTTCCTATTTACTCTTCAGCCCTGTAACTCAGCTTCTGCCCTATTTTCCTACTGTATCTGCTCTTGTCAAGTCACATTAGGCCTCTGAGTGGTCAAATCCAATGGTCTTTTTTAGCCTTCATCTTTCTAGACAGTTTCTAACTAATCCCTCCTGTTTAAAACAGTCCCCTCACATGGCATCCTTGATACTACACCTCCTGGTTTCCCTACCTCTGGCAGCTCCTTTAGAGTCTTTGTTGCTGCCTCCTCCTCTACCCAACTTCCAAATATGGAGCTCCTTATATTCTGCTCTTCTCTCTGCTCCTACTTCTCTTTTATATTTACCCTTCTCCCTGAGAGATCTCATCTACTCCCTTGGCTGTCAATACCACCTATGTGCTGTTGACGCCCACGTTTATATTTTTCGTTCAAAACCCTCCTTCTAGCCTCTTCACTCAGATGCTTCCTGAACATCTTATCCCAAATCTGGCCACAGCCTTGCCCCTGATGAAATCACTTCCTCCTTCAGGCAGTCTTCTCTATCTTAAATGCCATCACTCTCAGTGTTGTATGAAAGGAGAGAAGGTTAGCACTCCCCTTGACGAAGACGGAAGAGGCGCCTGGACGATGTGGTTTATTGAGCTTCGACCTATAAACCAGGAGGTCAGGGTTCAATTCCAGGTAAGGCACATGCCCGAGTTACAGGCTCAATCCCTGGTGATGAGCATTCAAGAAGCAGCCAATTGATGATTTTCTCTCATCATTGATGTTTCTATCTCTCTCTCCCTCTCCCTTCCTCTCTCTGAAGTCAATAAAAATATATTTTTAAAAAGATGGAAGAGGCTTTAGAACCTAACAACATGCATATGGTTAAGGCATTGCCACCGACTTAAATGCCATCACTCTCCACCCAGGTAGTCAAGTCAGAAACCTAGCAAACATTCTGACTTTTCCATCTTCCTCACTCCAGTCTATGTCCAGCAAGACCTTTGGATCTATCTCAAAAATACACAGAAGCCATGCCTTTTATCCATCCCTACTACCAACTTTCTTAGCCAAACTACCATCATCTCTGACCTGTAATAGCCTTACTGGTTTCTCTACTTCTATTTTTCCCTATCCCTAATCTTTAGTCTGTAATCATCAGCTAGAGTAATCTTTTAAAAATACAAAATGGATCATGTCCCTCTCCCGTGAAAACCCTTTAAAGTTTACCTTTACTAGTGTCAACAAAGCCCTGCATGATCTGTCCCTGCTCACTCTTCGATCTCATTTCCCTGTGTTTTGTCTTGACTCAACATCCTTGAGCCACGTGGTCATGATGTTTCCTAGAACACATATAATTCTTTCCCACCTAAGAGCCTCACTAGACTGCTGTTCTCCCTTTCCCCCATGCCATCTCCCACTGTCCATCTCACCTTAATTGCCATCTCCTTAGAGACACTAACTAAAAAACAGTACCCCTGCAATTCTATCTAGCACCATAGACCACTATATATTTCCTTTTATCACTTATATTCTCTAATTATTATGTTTGCTTTCTTTTAGTTTTTATTTAAGATTTTTAAAGATTGATTTTTAGAGAGAAAGGAAGGGAGATAGAGAAACATCCATGTAAGAGCAAAACATTGATGGGCTGTACGCTGACTGGGAATCAAACTGGCAACCTTTCAGTGCACAGTCCTACAGCCAACCACCTGAGCCACCCGGACAGGGCTTGTTTGTTTTCTTAACTAACTTTCCTAACCACATCTTATCTACCTTACCCAATTAGAATATGATCTTCCTTATTTTCAAAACAGGCACTCAATATATTACCTAATGAGTAAATGAATGATTACCTTTAATATAGTCGTCATGAAGACTGAGCAGCCCATCAGCACAAAAATCATAAGGCCTGTCACTCTCTGTTCTCGGATGCCCAAGAACTTGGGCTGTTCTCCAGGAGCGGAGCACTCAGATTCCAGTTTGAGGCTGTTCACATGTGTGATGGACAGGACAGTTGCAGCCACAAACCAGGGCAGGCCCATGATGGAGCAGACACCCAACATGATGGCCACCATTAGCAGGTCCAGGTGGTAACCACAGCCTTTCTGTAGGTAAACAGAGTCTCCATCACCATCAGTCGGGCATAGAACAGTGAGCTAAGAATATTCCAGCCCCTTCTGGTTTGGAGGGAACAGAGGAAAAAAGGGAAACTTTAGCTTGTCCAAAGCATGCCAATATCCATTCTTTATGCAAGTGCTCTCACACACTCAAATATTCTTTTCTTGGAAGAGTAATCAGAGATCAAGCCACATCTTGACCATTCTAGATGGTAGACATTATAGGGGTAGGCATTAAATGTCTTTATTGGGTTCCAGATCCTTGCTAAATTTGCGTTGCCTACTCTAACTAAGGAAAGTACAAAGGTGAACACATTAAGCCTCTCACTAATACATACCTTGGAACTTACCCTACCTCTATACCTTGAACTTAAGGTTTATTCGAGAAACACCAGTAATGGACAGCAATGAGAAAATACCTGCCTCTAGGAAACAGTGGACCAAGTCCTGACCTGAACCTCAGGAAGATGAGCCTGACCCAGAGCATGTGGCTAAATAAGGACCACTAGGAACTCTGCCAGCCCAGCTTCCCCACAGGTTTGAAAAGAGAGTAGTGGAGCCCAAGCTTCTTTTGTATCATACCATTTGGCTCCACTCTAGGGATGGTAAACCCCTAGAAACCTCTTATGAGATCCTTCCATGACTTCTTTTATCCAGGTTCTATAGTTCCTGGTCTAAATAGTTTACCCTAAATTTTTTTTAAAAATGTAATAGAATGCCATTAATCCTTTTAGGTCAGAATTTCTTGTTACCTTGAGCTTGTGTTCTTTCCTGTTAATGATAACAGCTGTGATCTGCTGGTCCATGAATATTAAGATAGTGCAGAGTAGAGCTGGGATAATTGCAGCTATCACAGTCCACCAGGGATTGGGGCCAATGGGACTAATAATCCACCCTCGATCATCCCTTGTTGGCTGAAGGAAAAAACAAGGTTTTATTTTTAAATTTTAAGTTAACTATAATCATTAGGGCAAAACAGGTCAAACTGAATCACAATATCCACAACTCTTTTATTCCTGAATAAGAATCCTTTAAAAAAAAAAAAGGCATTAATATAGAAACTCTTTTTTTTAGTATAAGCTCTATATACTTGAAAGACAGATTTTTACACATTTCCCTTACCCAGTTCGCTTTACCTACATGCATATATGCTTCCGTATCTTCAGTTACACTCAAGGCATTCTATATGATTCTATTTAAAGCCAGCCTATCCAATTCTGCATCTGATTCCCTGGCCTCATACTTACTTAAGAACTTCTAACTTTCGTTTTGCCACACTCTTGGTTCTTCATTTTTTTCCTTTCTACCAAAGCACTCCACTCAGACATAATTATTTTATAACTAGAGGCCCGATGCACAAAACTTGTGCATGGGTAAGGTCCCTAGGCCTGGCTGGCGATCAGGGCCAATCTGTGGGGTGACCAGCGGGATGATTGGGACCCCGCTGGCACCCGCCTTGGCCAACCTAGTGCAGGCCACTTGCTGGCCCTGCCCTCTGCCACTGCCGCCAGTCCCCTCCCTCTGCGGGGGCGACCAGCAGGGCAACCAGGGAGTGGGGGCCCCCACTGGCACCCGCCTTGGCTGGCCTGGGGCCTGCAGGCTGGGGGCAGCTCCTGTGTTGAGCATTTTCCCCCTGGTGGTCAGTGAGCGTCATAGCAACCAGTCATTCCACCAGTCGTTTGGCTGTTCAATTTGCATATTGGGCTTTTATTATATAGGAGGATGTCTAATACTTAAAGAAAACTCTCATCTGCTCCTCATGCATACTCCAGAAACTACCCCATCATTGTGTTCTACTCTGCAATATTGTAGTGTATAGCAACTCTTTAGGAAATCTATGACCTTGATCAGAGTCAATCCTCAATTATCAACTTCTTATGGAATACACAATAGTTCTTCACTTCCTTCTCCTACTCTCCAAACCCCTATGTATAGAGAAAACAAATTTATCTCAACATTAACCCAAGTAAAATATAATTAACAAAAAATTTTTTTGTCCAGTATAATTTAATAATTTCTAACAATAAACATAAATAACTTTGACTCTCTTTCTCCTGAAGCCATATAATGTATGTCTACAGGACAAATAAAGGCAAAGTAGAGCCAGTTGCACAGAATCTCATGGACTTAGCTTAGAATGGGTTAGGGGCCTTCTCCCATCAGCATTGAAACAGGAGCCCAGGCACTATAAACTTGAGAGAGGAACCTAATGAGGAGAGAGAAGGAAGCTAGGTAGTCAAGAATTGGGATCATGATGGTGGGGAGGAAGTAGAACCAGGAACCCAGCTAGGTGGAGTTACTAAGGCACCCCAACTGGGCAGGGAAGGGTGCACTTGGGAGACATGAGCTTTAAAATGTATGAATGTTGCTAAGACAGGCAGCTTGCAGATAACCAATCACAAGACAATGAGGCCTATAACCAATCCCAAGGATATTATCAAGGCAGAATTCTTTGAAAGGACCAATCAGGAGCTAGCAAGGCTGTAAACTGTATCCACCCCCTAAATTAAAAAGTGCTTGCTTCTTTCTCTCTTCTCTCTGGTGTGCTGGGTCCCAGGGGGATGCTTCCCTATGCCCATGTGGCTTATGGCCAAGTGGGGCTCTACACATGGGTTAATATACTTTAACACCTGGCTGTAATATGTAAAGGAAATTCTGGACACTGGTCTGCTCCTGGAACTCTAGCTGTACCTTTTCCAGGACTGGTTTCTCTCAATAAACTTTGCTTCCATTAACCGTTTTAGTCTGCGAATCCATTCTTTGGTTTTATGAGACAACTAACTCAGACTCAAACACCCTACAATTTTGTTTTACTAAGACTGCTGAATCTGGGTACTTGTTTGACCCTTCTAATGCCCCTGTAAGACCACACTGTTCATAAATCTTATCTGGGTGTTCATGGCATACCTAAACTCTCCTAGAACCTCAACCTGCCCCCCCCCCTTCCAAAGTACTCTGAGGAGGAAAAGTTCACCTTGTTTGGCTCAGCAGTAATCCTATATAATAAAAGGCTAATATGCAAATAGACCGAAAGGTAGAACAAGTGGAACAACCAAACAACTGGTTGCTATGAGATGCGCTGACTACCAGGGGGCGTGTGTGGAACATGGCAGGCATTGGCAGTGGCAGGGAGGAAATGCCAGACCAAGGCAGAGCGCTGGTCGCTGTCATCGGGGCTAGCCTCTGGTGGTTCCTGAAAATTCTTTGCTCCCCCTCTCCATGGTCTCACCTGGTGCTCACACCCACTGCTAGCGCTGGCCTCACTTGTACCTGCAGCCAGCACTGGAGCCGCTGCTGCACCCACTGCCAGTTCCTGGCACCGGTCCCGATCACTCAGCACCATCAGTAGGTGCAAGTGGTGGCTGCCGGCCCAAATCGCCCCTAAGGTCTTCTCCACCTCCCCACCCCTGAGGGGCGATCAGGGCAGCAGGTGCCGCACACACCCACTGCTGGCACTGGCCCCAATCGCTCCACGCCAACAGTGGGTTCGAACGGGGCTGCGCTGTCAGCATGTGGGAGCGGCAGCAGCAGGAGCGGGGCTGCCGGCAGATAGGACATCAGGGGCCGCGGCAGGAGGGCCCAAGCGGGGGCATGGAGGATGGACCAAGACCTGCCCATGTGCCTACCAAAGCCTTGCAGCCCACAGTTCCTTTCAAGGTTCATGAATTCATGCATTGGGCCTTTAGTGGAGTATAAAGGCCCAGGATACAAACTGGCCCAGAATTGACCCAAACTCAACAAAGCCAAGACTGTTATATCTAAGTATTTGGTTCCATATTTGGTCATGACTCTAGGATTCAAAGACTCTTCAATGATGTCACCAAGTCCCAAATTATAAATGGGTTAGATTATAAAAGTTTACAAAATCTTTTAGTCTCCTTAATAATAATGTTCTAAGTGGTAACTAAATCATCAGGCCAACACAAAAACTTATTAAACTCTGACTGACATTAAGCCATTAGTAATAGTACTAACCTACAGATTGGGTCTTGGCTATGTGGAGTAATAGGAAAGGGAAAAAGAAAGAATATTTCCTCTCTGGTTCCTGAAAGCAAGGCCTGCCAATGAACATTTTCTTTGATATTCTTCCGTTTCCCTTTCTCATCTTTCTTCCATCTCCCAGAGACCTTCTTCCCAGATGTCCCAGGAATTCAGTGCCTTCTGACTATATTAAGCCTACCCATCAGGGAACCATTTCAAGGACTACTTAATGCTCCCAAATTACTTATTTTTATGCAAAATTCATTCCTCCTGCAGAGTTGACCTGAGCTACGTAAGAGGGAGAGGTAACTGAAAAAGTGAGAACGACATATTATTGGAAGTATTACAATTTTAAAGAGGAAGTTTTTTAATCCATAAATTTCTAACTGGTGGCATTTCAGCAAATTTACCAAAATACACTACAAAAATTTCAGGCCTACTTTAGGCAGAGAAAGGGGAGACAACGGCCACTATAAGTCAGAGACTTCCTTTATTCCTGTCTTCCTTTTCCTCCCATCCTCTCATTATACGACTCTTCCCCAGTCACTGGGTATAGCCAGGTTTTTCTCCTCTCCTCCTTGTGGGGATCTACAGAGCTGAGTTCAGCTTTTCCATCTTCTCTACGACTTAGTCAGTGTCCCCAAACAGAATTAGATTTGCAGTCCCACATATTGATCATTTACTTTACTTTTTATATAGGTGTTTGGGAAAATATTATAGATTATACAGAGTTATGCAAACAATGAAATAGGGTTGAAGACATGTCATGGTTACTCTGGCAGAAGCCCTAGGCTGTGGATGAGGCACCTTCGCTAGCTCACCTCCTCATCTGGCAAGACCCGTTAGGGTAGGACTAAGTCCTACATTTACCTTTCTCACCCTTCCCAGTGGCCTCATACAGTTGGTGCTCAATGAAAGTGCCATTAACCAGACTTGTGCCAGAGACCCACCTTTCCACACTAACTGGTATGCATTAATGTAAATGTGCACATTCTAGTGATTTAAACCTTAACATTAAAAACAGTTAAGTGGCGGACTTCTGGTCAAGATGGCAGCATCGGGAAATGTGGTACTCACATCCTCCCACAACCACATCCAAATTACAACTAAACTATAGAACAACCATCATTCAGACCACCTGGAACCTAGCTGAATGGAAGTCCTAAAACTAGGGATTTAAAGAAGGCACATCGAAACCGGTAGGAAGGGCAGAGATGATGAGTGGGCTAGTACAACACCCACGTGTGGAAAATGAACATCCGAAGGGACATCTTGGTTGTGGAGGAACACCCTGAGGAGTGAGGGGTTCCAGCCTCACACCAGGCCCCCAGTGTGAGGGTTCTGGAGCTGAGAAATTCCCATAATATCTGGCTGTAAAAAAACAGCAGGAACTGAGTTGAGTGAGATGAAGGGCTGCTGGAGTCCCAGGCAGTTCCTCTTAAAGGGCCTGTGCACACACTTACTCTGACTCACTCTTCTGAACTCCAGCGCTGGGATAGCAGCTCAAAAGGCACCAGGGACATTAGGGGAGGAACTGAGTGTCTGCCATCAGGCTGAGAATTGGGGGCACAACTTTCTCTCAGACAAAAGTGCTGGCAAATGCCATTGTTCCTTTGATGAGCCCTCCCGCAACAGAGCCAGCAAGCAAGCCCCATATTTGAGACTCTGTCAACCTGGCTATCACTGTTTGCCCTGCCATAGCAATTCCTTACGACCCCACCTCACCAAACGTTTAGGCACACCCAAACTGTTTCCAGTGCCTTTCCATATGAATGACATGTCTTGACTTGTGCTTCAGACTTTCCCAAAATATCTCAAACAAATAGCATTTGGCCTCAGTATGCCCCATACCTCTCCCTAAGTGGCCTCAGGCCCCAGGCCACCATGGTTCACAGCTTGGCCTCTCTTGGGCTGTGGTTCTCAGGTTGGCCTTTCCTGGGTACCTCCAAGCCCAGCACAAGTAGCATCCAGTTGCAGATTGCTTGGTAGCTAAAGCCAGGTGACCCTGGACAGAACACAGGCAGGGGCTGACCTTGGCCTGCATCTTCCGGTAGGCCCCAAAGCTAGCCCACCTGGTAGACATCTTCAGACCAGGTCAAAATACCACTCAACCAGCTTCACAGGGGCAAACTCAGTGGGCATGAGACCCCCACTAACCCACTGAAATAAGTCCTGCTCTGTGAGGTGGGCCCCTGCACAGCTGATCCTCTACAATAATTGGTGGGCCCAGCCAGTCCTTGCAGCAGATTGGCATGGGGGTAAATCCCTCCCATTGATATGCCAACTGTAATCAAGGCTCAACTACAACAGGAGGATGTACGCAGCCCACATTGGTGGGGGGTGGGGGGTGGAATGCAACTGGAGTGCTCAGCTTGGGTGATCAGGTAGGCTGTGTCACTAAACTGTACAGGACACCTACTATATTAGGCCACTCTACCAAGCCTGGGAGGCATAGAAGCTCTACCTAATACATAGCAACATACACATGGAGGCTGCCAAAGTGAGGAGACAAAGAACGCATCCCAAATGAAAGAACAGAACAAAACTCCAGAAAAAGAACTAAACAAAACAGTGACAAGCAATCTACTAGATGCAGAGTTCAATATACTACTTATAAGGATGCCCAATGAGCTTAGGGAAGGAGTAGCTGAACTTAGAGAGAACATCAACAGTATTAAAAAGGACATGAAAACCATAAAAAAGAATGAGAAATGAAGGATACACTAACAGAAATGCAGAATATTACAGGGAATCAACAGTAGAGTAGATGAAGCTGAAAATCAAATCAGCAATTTGGAATATAAGGAAGCAAAAAAACAACAACAACACACACACACACAAAAATACCCAATCAGAAGGGCAAAAAGAATTTAAAAAAATGAAGATAGTGTAAGGAGCCTTTGGAAAACCTTCAAGCATTCCAATATTCACACCATGAAGGTACCAGAAAGAGAAGAAAGCAAAAAATGGAAAACCTATTTGAAAAAATAATGACAGAAAACTACCCTAACCCAGTGAAGGAAATAGACATATAAGTCCAGGAAGTACAAAAAGTTCCAAACAAGATGAACCCAAAAAGGCCACACCAAGACACATCATAATTAAAATGCAAAACGTTAAAGACAAAGAGAAAATCTTAAAAGCAGCAAGAGGAAAGAAGTTAGTTACTTACAAGGTAGCTCCCATAAGACTGTCAGCTGATTTCTCAACAGAAACTTTGCAAGCCAGAAGGGATTGGCAATAAATATTCAAAGTGATAAAAAACAAGGACCGACAACAAGATTACTTTATCCTGCAAAGCTATAATTTAGAATCAAAGAACATATAAAGAACTTTCCCACCCAGTCACTGTGGCTCAGTTGGTTGAGCACCTTCCCATGAACCAGGAGATCACAGTTCAATTCCAGTCAGGGCACAAGCCCAGGTTGTGGGCTCGATTCCTAATAGGGGTCATGCAGGAGGTAGCCAATTAATGTTTATTTCTTATCAATGTTTCTATCTCTCTATCCCTCTCCCTTCCTCTCTCTGAAATCAATAAAACCATATTTTTTTAAAAAAAAAAATTTTAAAAGAACTTCCCAGACAAAGAAAAGCTAAAGGACTTCATCACCAGCAAACCAGTATTACATGAAATGTTAAAGGGTCTTCTTTAAGAAAAAGAAAGGAAAAAAAGATAAAAAAACATGAACAATAAAATGGCAATAAATGCATATCTATTAACAAATGAGAGAAACTAAGATGGCGGCAGAGATAAACACCGGTAAGTTGATGCCGCTCACAACAATTGATTAATACCTCATAAAAACAATATGGACATCATCCAGAACCACAGGAAGCCTGTCTGACTGTAAATTCTACAACTAGAAGGAAAGAAAAGCACACTGAGAGCCAGAGAAGCTGCAGAAGAGAAGCGCAGAGGTAGGGGGCTCGCGCGCGTGGAAAGGGGCTGGCACCTGAGGACGCGGCTGTCATTTTGAATCCAGAGGGCGTCACAAGCTCCTGATGGCTCTGATCTCCGGTTCCGGGAAGTCTCTGGGGACCCAGGACTCATATGGGGAGAAACTGGACTGTCTGGCAGCGGGCGATCTTGAGGGCAGCTTTCCCTCAGAGATGCTTGCAGCCGTTACCGGGACACTGAGACGCGCGTCTCCTTAGGGCAGGGCTGAGGCTCCGCCAT
>NW_006285917.1:2896389-2913495 GCF_000327345.1 Myotis davidii
GCCCTTGTCAAAGACATACACCCTGATGCAGCAGAGAGGCGCCAACCTCAGAGTGGCCAGATGAAAATCCACCACAAAGAATGGTTACAAAAAAAATCTCAGGGGATTTTTAGATTTTTTAGAGAAACAAATATATTGTGGAGATATTAGGACAGCACAATGTTTGCAGGATCAGACCAAAGCCTCCTAGGGGACTGAAATCCCTTGCAGTTGGGATGAGTGAGGAAACTTTTCTCCCAGAAATGTTTCTCCCAGGAATTCCTTGAGAAAGAGTCCACTTTTTAAAAATATGCAGGTCAGTGTGATCATCATTCCTGAGAAAATCTGCGACTGGAAAGTCGGAAGGAGGATAGAATACTTACAGGATAGGATCAAGCCTCGCTGACTTTATGTCCTTGTTTTTATTTTTCTGGTTAGTTGGGTGATCATGGAAATGCAGTAGATAAAAAGCAACTGTGCTTGTAGCAAGCCTGTCATCGTCTCATGAATAAGATGCAGACGTGTGGAAAATAATATATGATTTGTAGGCTTTGTTCCAATTCTAAGTTTTATAAAATAGTTTTGAGGGAGGCCCTCAGATATCCATAGCTAATCTCCAGGCCCATGTGTTTTTGAAGTGAATTAAGTTGTCTGTTTTAAAAGGGCTGGCTGTCCTTTCCCTTCCCTCCTCCAAGCGAGGACATCCTGCAAGCTGTAGAAATCCACGCACCAGTGGGCTTATTTCTTTGTTCTCTCTCTGTCTCAGCTCCTGCATCATAGGAGAGCAAATATTTCTCGCTAGGCCGTATGAAAGTTGCTGTCTTTTCTTTTTGCTACAAAAAAAAACAAAAAACAAAAAAAAAAAACAAATGAATCTTAAAAATAAATGAAGAAGCAAAACAGAAACAGACTCATAGATACAGAGAACATTTTGATGGCTGCCAGATGGGAGAGGAGTTGGGAGGATGGGTAAAAAAGATGAAGGGATTAAAAAGTACAAATTGGTTATTACAGCATAGTCATGGAGATGTAAAGTACAGCATAGAGAATATAGTTAATATTCTAATAACTATGTATGATGTCAGAGGGGTACTAGATTTATCGGGATGATCACTTAGTAAGTTAGATAATGTCTAATCACTGGGATGTATACCTAAAACTAATATAATATTGTATGTCAACTATAATAAAAAATGAACAAAATAAACTGGTGTACAAAATAGATCCAGAAGCATGGAAGCATGGAACAGACTGACAAATCTCAGGGGGAAGAGATTAACCAAAGAATTTATATGCATATAAGCATAACCCTTAAACACAGACAATAGTGCCATAGGCCTGGGGGTGTGGAGGGTAGAGGGAGTCAATGGGGGGAAAAGGGGAACATCTGAAATACTTTCAACAATAAAGGTAAATTTTAAAATAAATTAATTTAAAAATAAAAACAGTTGAGTTGCATTAATGATAATAAAAAAATACTTTTTGTTCATTAAATGAACTGAGGCTTGCTCCTTTATGACTTGAACTTAGCCAAGTCTGACAAGCTCCCTTTTCTGAAAGTAAGGCATAAACAGCACGGTTCATAGAGAACTGAAAAACTCAGGATTTGGAGTATGGAAAGAGGCCTTTGAAATTAACTCCAAAGCAGATCCTATGAAATTACATGAGGCACCAAGTACCCTGAGATCTGTTTACCTTGAACACACTTGGAACTTGAAGTTTTGGTGATGGGACTCCAATCAAAAAATCAATAATCACCATTGTGAAGATTGTGAGGAAAACAGCAAAGTCACTCACCATGGAGCGGACCTGGCATGCAAAAGAATTAGAAAAGTGTTTTAGTAGGTTGAATGCAGTAGAAAAGACTTTAATATTGTAAAAGTTTTAAAAATCCTGAGGAGAATGCTTTAATTTTATACTTGAATTAATACAAGCATATTTAAATAACAGAAATATGTTAATATGCCCAAGTTAATGCCTCCACCAAAACCCCGAAATGGTTGCTCATTTCACTGAGTTAAAAACCCAAAAGGCCCTCTTGGCCTATGAGGACCTCACTCACTGGCATATTACCAGCTCCTAATGCTCTCTGCTTGCTCACTCTGCTCCAGCACACAGACCTCCCTGTTGTTTCTTAAACATGCCAGACTCACTCCCACATGAGTCTTTGAACTTACTCATCCTTCTATCTCGAATGTTTTTTCTCTAGTAATCTCTTGGGTCGCTCCCTTAACTCCTTTATATTCACCCAAACAGAACCTTCATGGGATCTTCTTTGATGACCCTACTTAAAATTGGTTGCCACCTGCCTCCCCAGCTCTTTCTATACTCCTTTCCTGCTTTATTTTTCTCCATAGCATTTATCACCATTTTTTCCTAAGAGGACTAACCCACTTTATAGTTTAGTATAGCTTTAATAAATACAATGTGCCTGAAATGCTCAGTGCCTGTCTTAAGCTAAACTTCCAACAGAAATAGAGCAAAATATATCTCAGCCATGTTTAACATCACTACTACCTGAACCTGGCTTTGCTTTCCTTTGAAACCTGAGTTTTCCAGCTCCCCCTTCCTGGTTTTGTTAGTTCTTCTCTGAATGTTACATAAATTCTCTGAACATGTAGCTGTCCCCACAATGAAGCCCATCTTGGGACCCAGCGACTCTTCTCTCCTCTGAACTCCTATGGCACTTACATCCAACTCTTTACTACTGTCTCATATGACCTGGTTGTTTAATATGTTTCCACTTTATATCCAATCTTTTGCATCCCCTACAGCACTTCACCACACCTGAGCTGGTAGTCAGTACATAACTGCCATTTGTTCACTATTTGTCCAGACTGGAAACAATGACCCAGAGCATGTCTAGTATGTATTTCCTTAATTACTGTGTAGATCCACTGAAGTCTAAGAATGTTTTAGTGATGTATGTGTGTACAGTAAATATCCAATCAACTGACCCCTTGCCCTATTCATACATCCTGCTCTGCAAATGTGCCTGATTGAAACTTCACAGAAAAACCACCAATTCCTCCTGATTCAAGCTCCTTTTCAAAGCAATAGCCCCTTCAGTCACTCTAAACTTGGCCTATAATTCTGTCCTACCATAACTGGGCATGACAAACAGTGTCAGCTGCATGAGGGAGAGCGGGTTGAGGCTTCAAACAGTCAGGCAAACCAAGTCAGGAGCGTTCTCACTGCTGGAGTCCATTTAACAAGTGATTTCACAAGCTATTACAAGAGCCATTCCTGAGAGGAGACTTTGGGACCCCCTACCTAATCCAAAGCAATCATCCCAATTAATTACATTAAGTAGCCAGCCCTATTTATTTCTATTGCATTCTAGAAATAAAACTTAATAGCATTCCAGAAATGAGACTTAGTAGCTGTTAGAGAACACTACTCCACCTTAAACTCACCTGTGCTTTTAAATCAAAAATCTTCTACATATATTAACTCCTCATTCCACACCACACATTTATGAAAGGGGCTGTTGGTCATTAGAAGAAGAGATGCTACAGTGTGGCTCATCAGGACATTTAGAACTCTCCACCTGCCACTCTACTCAGCAAGCAGCATGGAGGCTGAGATGAGGCTGTTATATTAGAACTAGAGGCCTGGTGCATGACATTTGTGCACTGGGGGAGGGGGGGGCCCTCTGCCCGGCCTGTACCCTCTCACAGTCCGGGACCCCTTGGGGGATGTCTGCCTGCTGGCTTAGGCCTGCTCCCCACAGAGCCAGCCATGAGCCCAGCTCAGGGCTTCTGGCTGAGTGGGGGAGCACACTGACCACCAGGATGTAGCTCCTGCATTGAGCATCTGCCCCCTGCTGCTAAGTACGTCATAGTGACCAGTCGTTCCACCATTCTGTCAATTTGCATATTAGCCTTTTATTATATAGGAGGATTCTAACACAAAAGAAATGTATGAACATGCTACTTACTCTGGTTGGGAAATAGCGGCTTGTCTTAAATGTCTTTAAGGTGCTTGAAAGGATGAAGGTGGTGAAGAAGAGAATGCAGGACCAAAACAGCACATCAGGAGTATAGGGTCCATGATGGCCACATGCAGGTCCTGTGAACTCTCCATGCATCTCCTGGCATTCGTGGAGAAACAAACATTCTGGATAATGAAAAGCAGGCCAGAGGGAGAAACTAGAGGCTGCCTTCTGAGTCCACCACTCACTGTGATACTGCAACTGCTGGGTAGCATATGCTGCCAGCAGCATTAACCTTCATGTAGCTGTGCAGGTCTCACTTGCATAGGCCCCTTCCAGGTAGGGTGACTACTTATGGTCTGAACTAAAACATTTTTAAAATATATATATTTTTTCACTGATTTCAGAGGAAGGGAGAGGGAGAGATAGAAATATCAATGATTAGCGAGAATCATCGATTGGCTGCCTCCTACATGCTCCCTACTGGGGACTGAGCCTGCAACCCAGGCATGTGTCCTGCCTGGAATCAACCCAGGACCTCCTGGTTCATAGGTCAATGCTCAACCACTGAGTCACACTGGCTGAGCCGAACTAAGACACTTTTGAAAATGAAACCAGAACTGTTTCAAGAAAACATGAGGTTCTAAGAGGGCCCTAGCAATTTGTACTCTTTTCATTACAGAGGCCTTGTTGATCTGAATGTCCTTCAAGCTCCATAAAACCTGGATCTGCTCCCCAACCTTGCCTGGTTTCATCCCACATTTCTTTAGTGCAGGGTCACTGGATAGGGGGTAGCTATTGCATGTGAGAGAGAAGTAAGAAATAATATTATTTTATCTTTATGTGCAAGACAATTTTGAAGGGGGGGGGGAGTCAGTAAGAATAGTTTAAAAGAAGAAAAATATTTTATTTCTGTAAATGTCAGAGCTTGCTAAAGGACTACCCACTTCTACCTAGAAGACTCCCTTAAACCTGGTAGTCACAATGCTAGGCCATCTGGCAGCTCCCAGACTTACAGTAACAGTCAGGTTAGCCCAGTGGACTTCTGTTGTCACGATGTTTTGGTCCTTCCAATACTGTAGCGTGTGATTGTTTGGATTTTCTGGGACAGTACACCTGCAGCTGGACGGGGAAAAAAGATTCCTGAGGAAAGCAGCCAACTATTCAATAGAATATTTTTAGCCATGACTGGGCTAAAGGCTTAGTATCAGAGCCTGCTTTTCTTTTTCTATGCCCACTTCAGAATCCTGAGGTTGGTTCTACTGGATGAGGCCCAACCACACCCTGGTTTTTCAGTCAGTCATTAATAAAGATGGACTCAAATCAGTGTGTGGGTGTTGGATTCTATTGTATTGACAACCAAGCTTAGCATCTGATGCACTCAGAATGAGCCCTGGTGGTTTCTTAGTTTCTATCTCTTAGGCTTGTCCTGTGGAATTCAATCTACACAGCAAGGAGGACATGATAACCCACTCTGCGCCCAACAGTTTTCTCTAAACCTGGATGATTTGCTCCCTATACCCGTCACATTATTGCTCTAACGTTCAGTCTCCCAGAATCGTGATGTAAGCTCTTCCTAACACTGTGTCATCCCTGGTAATCCACTATCTTGGCCATTCCCTGGCTTCCCAGGTCTCTTCCTCTATCTAAACCAGACCAGACCAGACCTGTCCCACTGGCCACCATGCTGCCTCCAAGTCTCAGCATGCTTCATGCCTGAAATGGCTCCCTGTACATTCAGGTAGGGTGATTACTTATGGCTGTTTGCAGAGGGTCACACCCCCTTCAGGGTGGGGGTCCTCACTGGGATGCCCGGCCAGTCCATATTATATGTTTTACCAAACTGTATGACGTTGTGGAAAAGGCAAAACCATGGAGACAGTGTAAAGATCAGTAGTTGCCAGAGATTGGGGTGGTAGGGTAGGATGAAAAGGCAGAGTACAAAGGATTTTTAGGACAGTGAAACTACTCGGTATAAAACTACAACGATGGAATGCTCTTTATACATTTGTCAAAACTCACAGAATGTGTAACACCAAGAGTGAACCCTAATGTAAACTATGGACACCGGATAATAATGATGTATCAATGCAAGTTCATTGATTACAACAAATGTACCACTTTGGTATGGGATAGTGATAGTGGAAAAAACTATGCATATGTGGGAGCAGGAGGGTATATGGGAACTCTCTGTACTTTCTGCTCATTTTTGCTGTGAACCTAACTAAAACTACTCTTTAAAAGAAATTATATTTTTAAAAAATCAGTTCCACACATCTTAACATAAAATCATTTAAAGAGTTGGAAAGTTCTAGCTTCACATCAGCTCCATATGAACCAACAGTAGAATACAAATAATAAAAATACCATTTGAGCTTTATTAACAAAGAATTACAGTATCCAGACCCAAAGTCTACTCAGTGCAGGGCTGATTACTTTTGTCTGTTGTCTCCCACTTAGATATGTCTCATGAGGATAGATCCTTTGTCTATCATATTCATCACTTTTTCCAGGGCCCAAAACAGTGCTGGCACATAGTAGATGATCAGCAAATACTTGTTAAATAAATAAATTATAAAAAAGGTCAAAGAATGAACTTACTCCACTGCCAATGGGCAATTCAGAGCTCCAATGTCAACGGACAATCCACTAGGCTTCAAAGATTACACTCCCTGATGGTGGTTATTTTGTGATACAACAATTTTTATAAATTCTAATAAATTTTGTATAAATTTTGATTTTTAGGTTGATGAACAGATAACTAGAATCTATAAAAGTGTATCCGTTGATAGTTAGCAGACACCTCCATGCAGTGTGCTCTATCTACCCAGGCAGTTTCAGGTTGAAATTGTCCACTTCACAATGAGACCCTCCAGATCAGAACTGTACAGCCAGAAGGGATGGAATTTGAGGCACAGAACTAAAGGATGAAAGTCTTTAGTTACAATTTGGAGAATACTATTCCAGAGAAGAAATGATGTATAGGACCAGA
Source organism: Myotis davidii (assembly GCF_000327345.1). Lineage (NCBI taxonomy): Eukaryota > Metazoa > Chordata > Mammalia > Chiroptera > Vespertilionidae > Myotis > Myotis davidii. The sequence goes on from NW_006285917.1 coordinate 2,903,295, forward strand.
CTCTTCTTAATGGTTGAAAACACAAATACTGTGTTTCTTTTCTAGCTGAACCAAACTATGTTGAACATGTGAAGAAAACACAGTCTCTTTAGTTGAAATCTAGGTAAGTAAATAATTTCTAGATGCATTATCTTGATAACATGGTCCCAGGATCTCACAAATCCCTACAAAAAGTAGTTCTTCCCAACAACTAACCTGAATTATCACTGCTGCTTTAGCAGCCTATTTTTGTCTCAATGCCTGGAACAAAAGACATGCTTGGAAAGCATTTCTCAACTCCCATCTGAGTTTCACTCTTAGTCCATCTTCTCTGTCATCAATGTTGACTGTTCTCCTCTGGCAGGAGTCTCCACATCCATATCTGAGCTCCGTTTCCCAAAGGGCCAAGATAGTTCCATCACAGAAGCTGTAAGCACTGCCTGGCATACTATATCCGTCATTAAACTCAGGCCCTTTGCTCAATTAAAAAAAAAAAAAGACTTGCAGAAGCATACTTACTAATACAGGCTAAGGTGGTCCAGCTGGCTATGCATGTGGATGGGGTAGGTCTCTGCCAGGTGAATCAGCTTTTCTATTGCTTCATAGATGAAAATTATGCAAATTAAGGAGGCAAATGCTTCTTCAGTGAAGCGAGTAATGTAGCAGACAAGGGAACTGGCATCAGTTGCCACAAGAACAATACATAGGAAGGCAGTCCACAGTCCAATACAAGCACGCAAGGAGAGGTATGAAAGAGCATAGTCTCTGAAACAAGACAAAAGTTCATCAAAAAGCATGGAGGGATGGCATTAAGAGACAAAGGGTCAGAAACATGGTTAATTCATCTCATTTTATCTGACCAGTATTGCAACCCAATTTCTCCCGAATTCTGACTGTGTTTCACTTTTAAATTCTGCCTTGGGACAGTTGTGACAAAGATTTGCTTCATGGGTGGTATCTGCTATCGCAAGAACATGGAAAATGGAGAACTGCCATACACACATTTCTGCCATTACTGTCCAATGTGATTAAGATCTTATTATTGCAGTTAAGACAAAAAAGCTGGCCCAGCTGGTGTGGCTCAGTGGCTGAGCATCAACCTGGAGGTCATGGTTCGATTCCCAGTCAGCGCACATGCCCATGTTGTGGGTTCAATCCCCTGTAGGGGGCGTGCAGGAAGCAGCTGATCAATGAGTCTCTCTCATCATTGATGTTTCTCTCTCCCTCTCCCTTTCTCTCTATAATCAATAAAAATGTATACATATAAAAAAGCTACATAGCTCTTGTTCCATATGCTCCTATTTCTAATACAAAAGTCTATTTAAAAATCAGTTCTAGGAAAAGTAGGGAAATTAGGGCATTGCAATCAGAATATAAAAGGATATATTAGGCCAAATTTAAAACTGACTTGAAATGGAAATGGGAGGAGTCTGAATTAGCGAGGGAAAGTTTTTTTAAAAGATAAAGTGAAGGTGTGGCTCAGTCAGTTGGGAGCGCTGTCCCATACACCAAAGACTGCGGATTTGATTCCTGGTCAGCGCACATACCTAGGTTGCAGGTTCAATCCTCACTGGGGGGTGCGTACAAGAGGCAACCAATCAATGTTTCTCTCTCCCTCCCCCTCTCTCTAAAAATCAGTAAAAACATATCCTCTGGTGAGGATTAAAAAAAAAAAAAGACTAGGAAATCCGCTGTTTTAGGTACAGTACCACTTGGAGGCAGGACAATAGACCAAATGATGTTGATTCCTCAGGTTTTTACTATCAAGAATGATGTTTGCCTACATATACATATGAGACCCTGGCATTCAAGCCTAACAGCCCAATAACACACCCATTAGAGTTTTCAGTAAACCAAATGTCTTACTTGCAGAATTTGAACAAAATCTTTTCAAACACAAGCACTGGCCCAGTGCTTCCCAGGATGGTGAGAGCCTGTCCTGCAAACAAGGAATAGGCAATCCCAGTCATGGAGGCTCCGAACAAGGATTCAATTGCACTCTGAGAGGAAAAAAAAAATCATCACTGAGTCCACAGCCCATTGCAATGAGTAATGTGGGCTTATGTACATTCCTGACTTAGTTCTCATGTGCGCCCCAACGAATCATCTGCTTGTATTTCATCTTAGCAAGAGTGATATGTACACACAGTCTAATACTCCTGTAAATGGCATCACTTTGATAACTCAGAAGCCCAAATCCATCTACATATGGTTCCTTAACTAAGTCCTGTTCTGCAGTGACTCACTTCAGTATTTAACAGATTCAGAAAGCACAGTGATACCATTCACACAACGATCTGTCATACAGAGTCACCTAAATCTTATTTTAAATGACATTAATATATTATTTTCCATCCTTGGGGCAACAGGCAATTCAACTGGGCGATCAGCTACAGAAATTGATATTCAAGCAGAAGTGAGTCTGCTCTAAAGCAAGAACTGTGTTGCTGCTTGGTATGAAATCAGAATACATAGTAATTCAACAGAAAGACTCTGGTGTCCTTAGTCCTAGCCCAGGCAATTTCTCCCCCAGTGGACGTGCCAGCCACCACAATATGTTGTATCTTCTTTGGGACCATGAGTAGTGGTTAAAAGTTCTTACTATGCGTCCCTCAGTGGCTTCTCCGAGCAATCCCCCAAAGGTGATGACAGGTGACATGCAGGCACAGTACAGGAACAGAAAGGAAGCCAAACACTGTAAGCTGAGTGCGTCCTGGTAGTCGCTCCAGTACCAAGGGGCCTTCCGCTTGATGTCCAGCACCAAGCCTCCAAAGAGCCTGTGGGAACACAGCAGACAGGCCTCTAGCACAGTCCCTCTTTCAGAGAAGCATGTGAACAGCACACATTTAAAAGCACTTCAAATGTGCTCTGCCCGGAGGTAGTACTTTGGCTTCAATTTGACCCCAAGTACAGGACTCAGTTGCACTCTGAGAGGGAAAAAATATCATCACTGAGTCCACAGCCCATTGCAATGAGTAATGTGGGCTTCTGTACATTCCTGACTATCCTCATGTGTGAACCAAAGAATCATTTGCATGTATTTCATCTTAGCAAGAGTACCGTCTGGGGTCAGTACAGACTCTGTTTGCAACCAAGATCATGAATGTGAATGATTACCCTATGCATAAAAAGAATTGATTTAGTGTGTATATTACCCATTTAATAGAAAGTTCCAAAAAATTAACGTGAAATTATTAGTTTCAAACTTCAAATTTGAGCTGTTATGAGGAAATGTGCAAAACTAATTCAAAGAATTAAATTGTTAGTTTTATTACATATTTTTCTAGATAAAAAGCCTCTTTCACATTTATTTTTCTACTCTGAACAACTACCCACCTTATGCTTGAGAAATTAGCATAATAATTCATTCATGCAGTTGATAAGTAGCAGCAATTTTTGGTGCCAGGCACTGTGCCAGGTATTGGAGATGCAGCAGTGAGCAAAACCAACACAGGACCAAAGATCTAGTGCAGGAGATAGGCAGTGCTGTGAGGGTGCCATGGCAACACGGGACACGGAGGGGCATTTTATCGAGGGCCCAGTGAATGGACCAGGAGTTAGCCTGATGAGGCAGAGGGCCTAGCATGGATGAAACCTAGAAGTGAGAGCACCTGGCAGGTTCCAGATGCTGAAAGAGATATGGCTGGATAAGACAGTGTGACAGGCAAATAGCCGAGGCTGGAGAAGCTAGAAAAGCTGAGCCACAAAAAGCCTTGGAAACTGTTTTAAGGAATTAGACCTTTATCCTAATGGTATGTCAAGTCACTGAAGGATTGTAAACTGGGAAGCAACATAGTTAAACCTGCATCCTGGAAGGATCACTCTGGTGGGGGTATAAGGAATGGAACATGGGGCAAGACTGGAGGCAGAAGTGGATGGATTCAGGGGCTAATCAGGAGTTAGAATCAACAGGACTTGGTGGCAGGACTTCAGGACCCCTCTCTACCTCCCAAGGATGAGACAGATCAAGTGCAATATATCCCACACTGAGGTGAGTAGTGTTCCCGCACTGAGTCACTTCTAAGAGTGGAGTAGCTGTACCACGGTGAAAGTTGGTAGGTGACTAAGGAAAGAGCCATTCAGCATTCTACAGGACAACTGGCCCAGTTGCTTCTACAAATTAATGGCATAGAAAAAAAGGAGGTAGGGCTGTGATAGAACGGAAACGTAATAATCAAAGGCAACCCTTAATTGAATCCTATGTCACACAAATTAATTCTAAAAAGATGTTGCTAAGGCCATCACAAAAAGTTGCATATGGACTGAGCAATATGCAAATTTAAAGAATTAGTGTTAATTTTGTTAGATGTAATAATGGCATGATAGTTGTTTATAAAATGTCCTTATCAAACGAAGATACATATTGAAGTAGTTACAAGTAAAATGACATGCTACTGGTTATTTGGTTTTAAATAATCTAGAAAACATAAAAATAAAACAATTAAGTGGGTGGAAATAGGTGAAACAAGACTGGCAAAATGTTGTTAACTCTTGATGGGCACATGGGTGTTCATTATATTATTCTCTCTTCTATATTTGAAATTTTCTATAATAAAAAAACTTTAAAAAACAATCTACTCTCTCATAAAAGGAAATTTGGCCCACCCTTCCTTCCTTCCTTCCCTCCCTCCCTCCCTCCTTCCCTTCCTTCTATCCTCTTTTTAGGAGCCTGGAGGTGTGCCACAAGGTCTTGGACCTGTATGCCAGGGGGAAAGGCACAACAAGCTCTTTCTCCATTCAAAAGTGCGCGCTCTCTCTCTCCCTCTCCCTCTCCCTCTCTCTCTGAAAGCAATAAAAATATATTTTCCCTCTCTCTCTCTCTCTCCCCCCCCTCTCTTCTCTCTCTCTCTCTCTCTCTCTCTCTCTCTCTCTATCTCTCTCTCACATTTCATTAGGTACAATAAGTACCTAACTGGAAGACACTATTCTATCAGACCCACTTGCTCTTTTCCTCTGGTTTGGGTGGACATAGCTGGTATTCACCCATTCTCAATTTACAGCAGTAACATCCCAGTGTGGATCTGGGCTTAGGGGAGAGAAGCAGAATCAGCCTTGTGACCTGCTTTGGATTTAGCCTGTCTGGCAAACTCAGCTTAAGAAGGAGCTACAGGGTCCAACCTAGAACACAAGAGATCCACCTCAGGGTTTGGGACCAAGACTACAGTTTGTAATAAAGTGCTTTTTCTTGCTTTCTCCTCTGGGTGAATACCCCTTCAAGAAACTTAGAGGCAGCTGCAATTAGTCTGGGGCAAGATTCTATTGTTTCTGGGTCCTTAGCCAATAGAGTCTAGTCCCATATGAGTATCACCTCTCAATCACCAATGACCTTCCTCTGAAGGGTATTTTTCTGAGAGAAGAATCTCCTTCTCAATAATGAGCCGCACCCCATGGAGGCAGCCTGAGATGCTGCCATGATTGGTCAGCTTCTGGGCCAGGAGGCACCTCAGGGAAGAGTGAGTGTCTGTGAGTAACAGACAAAAGCTTTATCTGCAATGGGTTTATGAGAAGCCATAGAAAGGGAGGACATCTGTCTCCTAGCTGTAATTAAAAGGGGAGAGAAAAGATCTGAGGCTCTTATTGATAGTATAATTATAAATTACTGAAATGATTTCTGAACACTATTTTTTTTCAATATATTTTATTGATTTTTTACAGAGAGGAAGGGAGAGGGATAGAGAGTCAGAAACATCGATGAGAGAGAAACATCGATCAGCTGCCTCCTGCACACCCCCAACTGGGGATGTGCCCACAACCAAGGTACAGGCCCTTGACCGGAATTGAACCTGGGACCTTTCAGTCCACAGGCTGACGCTCTATCCACTGAGCCACACCGGTTAGGGCTGAAAACTATTTATGGAATCAGCACATACCTCACTCAAGCATAAAATCAGACCATAATTGCACATCTACCACAGGTATTAATAGATATGGATGCTTTTTCCACATTTTAGACTTCCTTTCCCTTTCAACACTACCCTTAATGTTCAAATTGGGGGTGGGGCAGGAGGCACACAGGAATATGAATGTAAGCTTGATGCAAGAAAGGACTTACCTGTATAGAGGGTCACTAGGCTCTGGGGCACTGACCTAGGGAGCCCTTCTCTGGAGGGCTTTAGGGACAGGCCAGCCAGCCATTTGTCTGGTGTGCTTTGGAAGAAACCTGTCTGAAGTGTTGGGAGGGGAGAGGGAAGGATCACTGAGACAGCAGCTCCTAATTCTTTTTTTTCATTAACCCTTCCCAAGAGTGGCACCCACAATTAAGTACATAAATCTACTTTCCAGAATATCTCTCTGCTGTGAAGGGTCTGGCCCAGGCACTCTAATCAGACTTTCCTTTGTTACATACAGGAATGCACTGGCATCACTGCCTACACCAGCCTCAGGGAGGTCTAAGACACTGTCTGAGCCCTGGCTTTGTGATCAGATAACACAAACCTCAGAGTACTGTTCTCAACTTTGTCTCCTTTCTCTCCGTCTTAGAGTCTACGCTCCACATCTTCAAACACCTCTACATCCAAAGCGGATAATATCCTTTAAGTCTCCAAGTTCTGTCCCAGGTTGTGCACAACCTCAAAGAAACACCAGTAATGGTGTGCAGAATGATAAAACCCAGGCTAATGCATTTTTAGTCTATACAGTCCTAGAGGATCCAGAAAGTTCTAGGGTGTCCTTCTGCAAGGTTCACATTCACCCACTACATAAATGAGACTGAGGAAGGGGCTAGGGTTGGCATGGAAGTATGGGTTCCTGATATAAGCATTAGAGTGGGTCGCCTGGCCTAAAGGGTTACAATGGGAGCAAAGTGTCTTGAGGTCTTTTACAAAGGGCTCTGAAGAAAACTTCAGGAGCTTAGGAAGAGAAAGCATCTCCCACACCAAGCACGGACACAGGGCAGAGACTGTGGTGACCAGAATTGGTCACCTGATCGATGTTTCTCTCTCATCGATGTTTCTGACTCTCTATCCCTCTCCCTTCCTCTCTGTAAAAAAATCAATAAAATATATTGAAAAAAATAGTGTTCAGAAATCATTTCAGTAATTTATAATTATACTATCAATAAGAGCCTCAGGTGTCCAGTTTTGGACACCATAATACCCACTTGCTTCCTCCCTCCCTTTCTTCCTTCCATTCAAAAGCTCTTTCTCTTTCTCTCTCTCTCTCTCTCTCTCTCTCTCTCTCTCTCTCTCTCTCTCTCTCTCTCTCTCTCTCCTCTCTCATCTGGCTAGGTACAATGAGTGTATAGGTGGACACAGGGCAGACACTGGATAAAACTATCAGAGAGCTCAGATAACCCTTCCAATTTCAGCTCTGTCAATTCCAGAAGTTCCTGACATGACATTATAGAAGAACTTCCTCAAACCCCATTTGAATTTGTGAGTAAAGTCATTTGGCGTTAATAATTAAACATGTGATGTCCTAGCTATATAGGATTTTTTTGCGGAATGTTAGGCACCATTTCTGAGATTCTATAACTATTGAAATCCAATCTAATGGGTCTCCGAAACCCCTTATGAAAGTGATTATAAGTGATTCCCACTCAAAAGGCCTGGGACCCTAGTTTCTTCTCCTCCCTCTGACACCAAAAGAAACCTGAAGTCTTATCTCTGCATGATTATCTGTTTGGAGGAAACCTCGCTGTCCTCATTTCTTTTACTTTCAACTCTAAATTCTGGGGTGTAGACACCCTTTATAGTCCAAAGATAAGTCATAACTCTGAAATATGATCAAGTCCATGCCCTGAGACCCTTCCCCTTAAAAAACACCACCTCCTCTAAGACAGTCTCAATCCTGGAACCTATTCTAAGGACAGATGCTTTCCTTGAACTGCCTCTCAACACCAGGCCTCCCCACCCAACACAGAACCCACACCACTTAAAAAAAAATATGAAACTTACTCTTAGAGGTTGCTCCCTCTTTTCAGTGGCCCCTTCCATCAAAGGGCTCCTCCTTTCCTCCAGTGACTCCTCCCCAGGGCCTCCTTATCTTCCACCATCCTCAACACATTCCTCCAACCAAGACACATACTCCCCTACCAGGACACTGCTAGTTAAGTGTCATTATCTCCTGCTCCTCAGCATTTTCTCTCGATGTCTTTCCAAGAATGGAAAAATAAATCACTCCCCACAGTTAAATAACAAAACAAACAAATAAAACCACAACACCATGACTTTCCACTGGGAAGGGTACTGAAATAGAAAAATAAGGAAAGCAATTTTAAGCAAGGAGGAAAAAACTAAAGTGAAAGCAGGGGAGTAGAAAATGTTAAAGCTTCTTTCCATGAGCTTAGTCTTGTACTGAGAATCTCCACCCAGCAGATCATTCTTAGACAAGCACAACTTACAGAGCCAGGACCAGTCTCAACCTTCTCCCATGATTTGGGGGCATCACTGGATATCATTCCAACCCAAAATATCATTATCTTTTACCATCTTCCTACCTGGCAAATAAAACCTCCTAGTCTGCGCTAGCCAGTTTGGCTCAGTGGATGGAGCGTCGGCCTGTGGACTGAAGGGTCCCAGGTTCAATTCCGGCCGGGGGCACATGCCTGGTTTGCAAGCTGGGTCCCTCGTGGGGGGCATGCAGGAGGCAGCCGATCAATGATTCTCATCATTGATGTTTCTCTCTCTCTCTCTCACTTCCTCTCCATTCCTCTCTGAAAGCAATAAAAATATATATATTTAAAAAAAAAACTCTTCCTAGTCTGGGCACCTCCTTCTCTCGCCTACCATAGAGAACCTCCTTTTTAGACATCATTCTTTAAAATCTTGGCTTAGAAGAGTAGACTCCCTATTCTGAGACACACATCTAAAAGAGTACCTATTTTTAAATTTAAAAAAAAAAGTAAAAAAAATAAAAGAGTACCTATTTTTCTATCCTAAGGGAGTTTCTTAAAATAATCACTCAATACTTATCCATACCTAGTCCATTCATGTTTCTAAACAGGCAGCATTCTAAACGTATTCATTCATTCATTCATTCATTCATTCATTCTATATTGAGTGCCTGCTCTGTGCAGCGCACTGTGCTGGGTGCTAGGAATATAATGGGGTCCCTGCCCTTATGGTGCAAACGTTCTAGCAGGAAAGACAACGAATCAAGCAATAATAATAAAGTATAATAAGAGCTGTAACAGGGGGTTGGTGGCAGGATGGCAGGATGGCAAGCAGGCAGGGGACAGAGCTCAAAGCTGTGACACCACATAGGAGGAACACCTAACCTCATTTATAGAGAATCTTGGAAGGCTTTTCAAAAGAAGTAACACCTAAACTGAGACAAAGGATAAATAGCAGTTAGCCAGGAGATAAGGGAGGATTCCCTCAAATCAGAGGGAACAATGTGTGGGAAGAACTGGAGGTGAAATAGAATATGGTATGTGGTCTGAGAAACTTGAATGATACAACACTTGATATATTCATAATACTTACAGTCAATGGTTCCATTTGAAAAGTCATTCCCGAAAAAAGGGGGTGGAGAAACTAAGATGGCGGCAGAGATAAACACCAGGAAATTAATGCCGCACACAACAATTGATTAATACCTCAGAGAAACAATACGGACTTCATCCAGAACCACAGGAAGCCTGGCTGACTGTAAACTCTACAACTAGAAGGAAGGAAAGGCACACTGAGACCCGCAGAAGCTGCAGGAGAGAAGCGCAGAGGTACGGGGCTCTCGTGGGGCTCGCGCGCGCGGAAAGGGGCTGGCACCGGAGGACGCGGCTGTCCTTTTGAATCCGGAGGGAGTCACAAGCTCCCGACGGCTCTGAACTCCGGTTCTGGGAAGGCTCTGGGGACCCAGGACTCAAGCGGGGAGAAACTGGACGGTCTGGCAGCGGGCGATCTTGGGGGCTGCTTTCCCTCAGAGGTGCTTGCAGCGGGACACTGAGACGCGCGCGTCTCCTTAGGGCAGGGCTGAGGCTCCGCCATAGCCGCTTGCTCCGCCTGCGGATTCCCTGAGACCCCGCCCACCCAGGCTGCCGCAGAGGCTTTTGCATATGAATGCCCCGGCCATTTGCAACCTGTAATTACCTAACTGCAGCGGGTCAGACAGACCCAGAACTTCTAAGAGAAGGCTCAAGGCCCCACAGAGCTTGCATCCTTCACAGCTGAGCCTTATCAAGGCACTTCCAAACTCCAAAAACAAAGGAAGAGGAATCTGCAGCCCTCTTCGTAGTTCCTGCTGGGTAACCTCAGGCAGAGGCTAAATTAGCACCTCCTTAGAC